>NW_028274819.1:45059785-45371633 GCF_037043125.1 Eumetopias jubatus | reverse complement strand
CGTTCCTATGGGTGAGAGTCTCTCACAGATGTAGGTTCCTTGAAGGCAAGATGGCATCTTTATGCCCTCCTGCTTCTCTTCTAGGTGTTATCCCTGGTCTGACTAGAGGGTGACTGGTCAGCTTCAGTAGACCTCCGTTTTCCCCCCATTGTTGCTGGTACTACAATGGCAGCAGGGTGGAAGAAAAGGTGAATTATTAAGTCTTCCCCCGGTGAGTTTATACTCTCTGCTGCCTCCTCTGGCGGGATCCAGAGATATAAACTCCCTGTATATGCAGCAGGGCAGGGTCATTAAACATCCCCATTCTGTAGACCCTTCTCTAGCTGATGGTGCTGAGCTCCCACATTGTCCCCTGCACCTCTGCTTTTTGGTGTTGGCTTTCATAGCCTAAGATATTTTTTACTTAAGATGAAGCTCAGCTGGTTAAAAAAAAAGGTTGATGGCTAGAAAGTATTTTACCACCGCCTTGGAGAACCATGCTGAGAAAGTACTCTCTGCAAACCGTTCTTTCTGTTGGGCACTGCTGTTGTGTTGGAGGACAGAGCCGTGTCCCGCGGTGTTGTCACCTGGTGGAAGGCATCATTTTTGCTGCTTTTCACTGGGTCATCTTTTCCTTTTCTGTTTTCACTTTATGTCAATGATCCAGAGTGAAACTGGATTCTAGGGAAGAGCCCTTCTTCTGCCCCTACCAGTGACTCTCTCCACAAACAGTGAGCTGCTTGGGAGAGGGAAACAAAAAACATGAATGTCATTGGTTCTTATTCTCAGCGACTCCATCATCTGGTTGGAGCCGTGACATGGACTGAAACGATAGAGTATAAGGCAGAAAGGATATAAGCCAGCAGCAAAGCAGCCCAAGTCAGAGGCTGTAGATGTTTAGGGAAAGAGGAGGCCTCTTCCATCTAGAAGGCTCCTGAAAGACAAGGCATTTGAAAGGTGGGCAGAATCCGGATGTGCAGAAATGGACTGGAGCAATACGGGGCATGAGAGCAGTTGTGCGTGCAGGTATGAAGCCCAGAAAGCTCAAGGTGTTACCAGGGAAGCTTCTGGTAGTCTAGTAGGGCCATTGGGCTGAGTTAGGGTTGGTGAGGGTGTGTGGAAGACTAAAGGTTATAACCAGAGCATCAGTGCCTATTTGATGCAGCTTTGTTCTAGCAATCAAGGGAAGTTTTAGTTTTCTTTCCGATTCTCATTCTTTACATGGTTAAAAGATGGGGGACATCCTCAGGTGTCCCTCTCAGCCAAGGGAGGACTGGTGTGCATCAGCTAGAGCCCCCGCCCTGCTCCTGGGCTCTTCAGCCCTCCCCTGGCCTGAGTTTGCCTCTGTACTGGGCTGCAGCCAGGAAGAGGAGGTTCCATTTGTTACTTCTTTCTTTGTGGCTCCCTGCCTCCATTCAATTACAAAGTGGCTCTTACACTGTGAAAGCCCAGCGTCTCTGGGCTACAATTTCTAGCCACAGACCCTGCATTTGCTGTGCCTCAAACATGACCTTGAGGCCACATCCCATCACACACCCAGGCCACAACAACGCTAACCAGGCTTCTGGCTAGGCAAGGCAAGCCCAGTGCAGACTCCACGCCTTTCCGTTGGTGTCTCGCTCCCCTTCGCCCCTTTAGCGGGAGGTTTCACGGCGACCCTGGATGCAGGAGAAGCCGCGATGGCTCACTTTCAACGGTGCTGTGTTCTTGAAGAGAAAGGGGAAGGATGAGATAAAAGCGGGATTGCAGTGCCTGGGGAAGGATCCCAGTATAAAAGTGGCAAGGCAGGCTCTGTCTTTCCTGCTGCCTACTGCCTCTGGGAACAGCCAGGGCGGCCACGGCTGCAGAGCCTCACACAGAAAGAACAGGGTGTGTGTTTCTAAAGGACATTTGATGCCACAGAGAAGCTGTAGTGTAATGATGCTTAGTGGTGGAGCGTGGCATTGCCACTCAGCTCTATAAGCTATTCCAAGTACGTATAGAGAAGTAAGAAGGAGCTGATGTGTGCAGCATGCAGACCACAGAATCTGGAAACTCGTGGGCTCTGAAAGGAAGTGTGCAGTGGTCACAGGAGCCTACGGGTCCGCAGATGCCAGATTCCTGCTTATATGTGTAAGGAAATGCAGCTCTTCCATCTGGAATGGCCTTCCACCCATGCCCCTCTGTTCTGCCTGTCAAAATCCGTCTGATCACTTTAGTTAGTGACATGCATACTGAAGTGTTAGGAGGGCCGTCCTCGTGCCTGTGACCACCACCGCAACACGGAATGCAACAGCACCCATAAAATAAGACAGCTTGGCGGATGGGTAGAGGAATGGAAGGACGTGTCAAAGCAAGTATAGACAAAGTGAATGGTGGGATCCAGGAGGAGGGTCTGTAGTGTGCACTGTGAAATTCTTTCTGTAAAGAAACTTCTGTGTGTCTGAAATTTTTCATAATAAAATGTTGGAGAAAATGCCATCGGTCCTTCAAGGCCTAGATTATGTTCTAGTATTTTTGGGAAGAAGGCTTTCTAGACTTTCTCAATTACTTGTGGCCGAGGACACGTGCATGTTATCAGGCCCTCTTTCGTGGCAGTAGTCGTAGTAGGACCTGGAGAGCTGGCTTGCTCTTTTTAGATATTATGTTGGGCAGTGCCCTCCCTGTGGGCAGGCAGGCTGACTTCTCTTTCTATCCCTGATGCACCAGGCAGGCATAGTGTAAGGCACAAAGGAGATGGTACCCAGTTGACAGTAGGATTAATTTAGGAATGTCACGCATAACTTTGCACTTATCTTTGTTGAAAGTCACGTTTGTAATGTAACGTTTACTGGATCAAGCACCACGGTGTGTGTGTGTGTGTTTGTGTGTTTTATTTTTTAAACATTTTATTTATTTTAGGGAGAAAGTGCGAGCACGAGTGGGGGAGGGGCAGAGGGAGAGAGAATCTCAAGCCAACTCCGTGCTGAGCACAGAGACAGATGCTGGGCTCAATCTCACAACCCCAAGATCATGACCTGAGCCGAAACCAAGAGTCGGACGCATAACCAACTGAGCCACCCAGGCGCCCCCTGTGTATGTGTTTTAGAAGAGAGAGTGAGAGAACTCTCTCAGAGAGAGAGTGAGGGTTAACATTTCTAATACCTATAAAACAAGACTATGCTCTGTGGAGCCAAGGCTAACTGCCAGTTAAGTTACATCAGTGATTGTTGGTACCCTAAGCTCCCAGTCCTTAATAAAGGAATTCTGCACTTTAGTGCAGAATTTGAACCAAAGTTCAAATCCAGGGCTCTGGACTATATGGATTCACCCCATTTGGAGAGCCATGCTGTAGAAATACATATAAATCCTGTTCAGGATGTTCTGTCAAGGTCACTGACAAAAATCCATTCAGAACCTACTTGATTTCCCCAAAATACGTACAACCCCAAGTGCCAAAAAGATACTCCTAAATCATTCGGAGTGTCATACTTGTTTCCATAGGCATATTTTAATTCTGGGAAGATTTAGAATTGAAAAATAGAAGATTTTAATAATCAAAGCCACACTGTTAATATTTGACTTAGAGGTTCTACACATATTTGATGTTTTTAAGTAATTATTTAAAATAATTTGGCCCATGCAACAGGTCAGCCAGCCTGTTTCCCCAAATTAAAATGTGCAGTGAAGTAATTGATTTAGACTTGATTTTTGGGAGGGTTGAAGTCTTACTAGATTCATAAGCAGTATGAGAGTATTTAAGATAATTTATTAGGTTTCTTTTTTTTTTTTAAAGATTTTATTTATTTATTTGACAGAGAGAGAGAGAGACAGCGAGAGAGGGAACACAAGCAGGGGGAGCGGGAGAGGGAGAAGCAGGCTTCCCACCAAGCAGGGAGCCTGATGCAGGGCTCGATCCCAGGACCCCGGGATCACGACCTGAGCCGAAGGCAGACGCTCAACAACTGAGCCACCCAGGCGCCCCAATTTATTGGGTTTCTAAGAGTTGTTTAAGGAAGGTTTTAGAAGTTAGGTCAAACAGTTCTAATAATTAAAAGAATTAAATATATTCTAAATTAAATATGGAATTTTAAATGTTTAAAGGACCAGACATTATTTGAATGGCCCTTTGAAAGCAATTATAAGAGGCACCTGGGTGGCTCAGTCGTTAAGCATCTGCCTTCGGCTCAGGTCATGATCCCAGGGTCTTGGGATCAAGCCCCCGCATCGGGCTCCCTGCTTTGCAGGAAAACCTGCTTCTCCCTCTCCCACTTCCCCTGCTTGTGTTCCCTCTCTCGCTGTATCTCTCTCTGTCAAATAAATACAATCTTTAAATAAATAAATAAATAAAACCCCCCAAACAAGAGAGTGATTATAAAAATTATAGGATATATAAATTGAGGATGAACTAGGGTGATTAAATTTGTTTTTTAAATAAATGAATAAGGGTGCCTGGGTGGCTGAGTCTGTTAAACAGCTTCCTTAAGCTCAGGTCGTGATTCCAGCGTCCTGGGATCGAGTCCCATGTCAGGCTCCCTGCTCAGCGGGAGCTGCTCCTCCCCTGGCTCATGTGCATTTCTCTTTCTCTTGCTCACTCTCTTTCTCTCTCAAATAAATAAAGTCTTAAATACATACATACATACATACATACATACGTACGTACATATACACACACACACTTTTAAAAACCAGGTAAGTCCAAATAGCGTTTCTGTATACAGAGCTGCCCTCACGGTGATTAGAAAATTCACATGAAATAAAGTGATTAACAAACACTGTTCAGATCAGGTAGATACTCAGAGTTAGTTGAATTTGAACTTACAGTTGGAATCAGCGGTATTCCTTATGGAGGCAAGAAATACAGAAACCTCAAGTTAATTACCCTTCATGCCTTCAAACATGGTAGGGAAGAAAGAACACAGTGTTCTGAAAGGTGATCTTACGTTAAGAACGGGAAACAAGAGTCACAACAAGTTTCGGTGAAATGGTGGCTATGACGTAGTGCTCCGCATGAGTTAGCTGTTCAGTGAGGGCCTGTTGTAGACGTAATAATTTTCAGACGTGCTTTAATCAGAGTTTGCGTTGACACTGTTTAATTCCAAGGGGTGTCATCTGCATGGACCCCCAGGTGGTGTACAGTCAGATGTGGCTGTCCTGGGTGTTGATCTCACCATTCCACCCAGTGCCGTAAGGAATCAGCTCTAGAGGTTGTGTGTCACGCACATCACACAACTTCATCTCCTTTCACGGAAAAAGAGTAGGGGGCCGGGGGACGTTTTTGCTATCTGGACAAGGTTTGGATGAAATTGCACATAATACTGAACCCCAGATTTATTTCATACTGGCCACTCAGACAGCCCTGAACAGGACGCACAGGGAGGCCCTGAGTTTGGAGGATGCTTGGCTCTCCTGCAGACATTGTCATTTAGGTCTGGCTTCTGGTAATTAGGCACTCCTGGCCGAACTCTGCTGTCAGCACGCCTTTGAGACAAATTGCAAAATCTGTACAACCATCTGAGAGATAGAGAAGTAGACCCCAATGACACTAGAGGGGATATTGGTAGTTCTCAAAAGTTTGAGAGAGAATGCTTAGAGAAGCAGTTCTTTAACCTGAATTTAGAGGTCCTTTTGCTGTGGTGAAAGGGTAAGTTCAGACAAGCATCAGGATCTGAGAGGATCCTGCCAGGCTGCAATGATAGGCTTAACCTAACGGGATGAAGTGCAATTGGAAATAAATGTAAGGTTCTGTATTTGGATCAGAAAAATCCCAACTATGTGTGAAAAGACTGGGTAAAGAGGTAGGGATATATCTGAGGAGTAATCTACATGAAAAAGACCTCTAGGAGTTCAAATGACATAAATTTGACAGTTTATTGTGGTTCCCCAAAATCAAATGCAGCGTTAGGCTGCATTAACAGAGGTAGAGTGTTTAGGATGAGGGAGGTGATAGACTTCTGCTGTGGACTTGTCATAGGAGGAGCACCACTGTAGTTCTGGGCTCCAGGCTATGAAAGGAAACGAGACAAAGGATGGTCCCTGGATGGATATGGTAGTGTTCCAAAGCTGTCACAGGTAACAGAGGAACAGAAGAGGTTTGGCCTGGGTACAACTCCAGGAGGAACTGAAAGCTGTCATTAGTATCTGAAAGTCAGTCATGTGCATAGCCCTGTTCTTGTTAAGAGGAACAAGGAGAATCTGGGGATAAAAGTTATAAGAAGCCCCAAATAAGAAGGGTCTTTTTTTCCCCCTTAAATATGTTTTAAGGTAAGATGGACTGCCTCCTTAAATCTAGAAGTACTTGGTTAGGCTTCTAAGAATTGAGGCTTCTACTGGTGGGAGCACATGACCCGGAAGAACTTCCCAGCCCCAGGATTCATGATTCCTCCGCCTTCCAGTGGTGACCCTGTCCTGCGTGGTCCTAACACAGGCAGGCCACGGACAGAGCCATAATGACAGGAACCATCTGGGCAGTGCTGAGGGAGCCTTTAGAACCCTCCGACAAGATTTCCACGCTCTTGGGTTGGTCATCATTCGTGCGGACAGTTCTTTACTCTTCTAGGGTAGGTCGGGGGTGGGGGGTGGGGGGTGGTGGGGGTTGGTCCCTATCTTTCACCAGAGGCTCTGTTTTTTCCTCATTGGTTCTTTCCACGTGCCCAGCAGTGTGCTGGGTATTGGGGAGGCTTTGGGGTGAAGGACAAAACTCTTGCCATCTTCAGGTATGCAGCCTTTTCTGGGAAGTAAGACAGCACAAACAAACCCTACAGTGAGCCTTGCAGTTAATGATCGTAGGTAACTGCACGAGTGGGTTCTTATTAGTGTAGTCGTAGCGATACATACCCCACTTAGCTCCAGGGACACCTTTTCCCATCAGATTCCCATCTTCGAAGTTAGATGATCTGTTTGAGACCTCTCAGTCTCCTGGTAGGCTGGGGCACGGAGGTATATGTTTGTGTATACTTGTAGTCATTTTCTTTCCCTTACAGGTTATAAAGTTTTGAGGAGGTTAAGTCATTTTTTTTTTCTTTTTCATGAACATGATCTTACGTAGAGTTAGTTCCTAGCACAGTGACTACCTGTAGGGAATGTCTGCTTTCATACTGTTAATCTCCGTCTCATGGTAGGAGCAGTTCATTCTGCAGTGGCCATACTGACTCTAAGTGGAGTTAGCTAGAAGCCTGGGTGAGGGGGGGCGGGCATGAAAACTTAGATGGGAACAGAAATGAGTTTGTGGATTCCCACTGCGCATCCTGTGTTTGTTGCTCATACATGTTAGGTGCGAGCATGTAAAGAAACAAGAAGGCACATTTCCATCCTCAGTTGTTAATCATAGTTCGTCATTAAATGCCCTTCATGCTAAATTTCCTCTAGTAAATATTATTGCAAACAATTGTACTGTTTTATTTTTCTAGCATTAGTGAGTGTACAGCTCCAGCTTAAAAAGTCTTGATTCAAAATTCTTGGCTTTCAGAGGCTGTTTTTTGGGTTTTTTGTTTGTTTTTGTGTGTGTTTTTTAAGGTAACCCATCTTACTGTAAATTCTTTTTTCTTTCAGGTAGGAATGAATTGATAGCCAGATACATCAAACTCAGGACAGGCAAGACGAGGACCAGAAAACAGGTAAACTGACCGGCCTGGACACTGTGCATGTCAGCGAATGGCCCCAACGAGGCATTTTGGCTGCAGTGGCTGTCTGTGCTTTGGCTCCTAGGAGCCCCCAATTTGAGTTCCCTGTAAGGACATCAGTGTTGTAGGTATTTTCAATTGGCTCAGTTTTCACTGTTCATCATTTCAGTGACCCCTCGCTGTGTGGTCTACGGAGTCCTTTTCATACCCAGCTGGGAAAGCATCACCACGAAGGACAGTGTAAGCACTGCTCCTGTACCATATTTTAATACCTCTAGTTCTTTCCCAAACTGCGCATCTGTAAACACTGCAAAAGCTGCAGGTGCAAATACGCCCAGAAGTCGTGAAACTTGGAGATTTTGCGCATTGTAAAATCCTGGAACCATTACCCATGAGTCATCATTTCGATGAAACAGTAACCCCAGCAGCCGTGAGTCTTGGCCTGAACATAATACTGAATGGTGTGCGTCCAGGGAATGGTTGCTCCTTCAGCTACGGCTTTTTGTCAGTAGCTGCCGTGACGGAAATGAAGTTACAACTTAAATACGTTTGTGCAGAGCAGTGTTAGGAATTTTGCTCTGCCCTTTGTCAGGGCTCTGGCTCTCCTTGTTCCTTCTGATGCAAAGCAGCCCAAACCCCTGACCCAGTTCAGAACTGGAAGGGATGAGAAATTCATGTTTAACAAAAAACAGAAAAAGAAAGAAAGGAAAAGCGGGAGGGGGGGAATCAAATCAACCTCGTGGGTGAGTTGTTAACAGAACAAAATTATTTTTTAATGTTGACCTATGCAGATCTATCTGGCATGGATTTTTAAAAAACTATCATCATACCGAAAGGCGAGCTCAACTGTGGTCTCTTTAAGTGAGAGCAGCAGATTCCAGTTCTCTGCTCCGTGATGAGTTGTTTTCATGAGTGTTTATGGCGGGGAGAGCTTTTCCCCAGGAATGCTTACATGTGCCCCCGCCAGGAGCCTGGCTGCTGAGTCAGCACAGAGGGCCATGGCCTCCTGCCAGTACGCAGAGGCGGGGCATTGTCTGTTCAGTGGATGTCCCCCCCCCCTCCCCCAGCAGTGGACAGTGGCCCTCTGCAAGTCAGAGAATCACCTTAGAACAAAACTCGGGTGAGAACAAGTAAAACCAGGAGCCGGATGGAGGGGTGAAGAGGATGGGGGAGTTCCTGCTTCTCCGTACTTTAAAAAAAAAAAAGAAGGCAAATTGGAAAAAAAAATTAATCATTGAAACTCAAAGATAAAAGGATCTTTTATTACCCTAAATCCTGTTTTTAGAATCAGTATTTGAAATGAAATAACCACCTCTCAGTCTGAGTCGCTGAACTTTTAAATGGAAGGTTCTAAATTTCTGAAACAGACAGATCTGATTCCCAACATGCTGAAAGCCCTGGACCTGAGCTGTGTGCTGGTCTAGGAGCTCTGGTCATGTGCCCAACCCCTTCACTGGGGGACTCTTCTAAATTTAACCAAGTCCCGCTGAAAGAGATGCAAATTTGTTTACCCAGTGGAATCATTGTGTTTCAGAAGCTGGGCTTGGCTGGCTTTCCACACCCCGGCATCCTGGGGATGTTTTTAGGCAGCAGTTGGTGATACCTCTCCAATGTGAATTTGTTGTTCAGCAAATCGTGTGGTTTTCAACCCAGATTTTTAACAGGATGGCTGGCTGGCTGTATTCACACTTTTCGCTTTGTAATAATATGCAAATCCACTTGGCACCCAGTCAATATCCAAAAGAGTGGAAGGATTAAAGATATTTATAAGGGCAAAAAAGAAAAAAATTGCTCTGCTAACTGGGTCTTTCCATTTCTCTTTGAGATCTAATTTACATGTCAGTATTATTTTAACATTTGCTACAGAATCCAGAGCTCTTAATGAGATCAGAATATAACCGACGGCTTCAGCTTTTTGATTCTGCAGAATGTGCTAATTTATGGATAGTCTCTTCTAAATTGAGAAGAAGGGATTTTCCCTCCTGATACTGAGAAGCTATAAATATTTTCATTTACCTCTAGCCCCACCTTTTAAATTTCAGAAAGAAAACAACCCCACTCTCTCCCTCTCATCCCGTGCCCGTGATTTCTCCCTGATGAGAAAACTAAGAGCAGCCTAACTTTCATCCTGAATCAAGTCACTGCAGTGATGACCCAGTCTGAAAAGCTTAGAGCAGCGCTGGGGGCTTGGTGTCTGGCTGGGACTGTGTATTCCTAACTGCAGAGCTTTGTTGAGATGCAAATAACCTCCCCCCCACCCCCCACCCCAAAACCCTCCCAAGGAGTAGCGATTTTATATTTGATTTCCTTTTTTTGTTTTGTTTTGTTTTGTTTTGTTTCCCCTCATAAACCCGAACAATGTAGGTGTCTAGTCATATACAGGTCTTAGCAAGAAAGAAAGTTCGAGAAATTCAAGCCGCCATTAAGGTACGTCTGGCTTGCCCAGTTGTAGGGGGCTTTTCATCTCCATGGTTACAGGCTTTTCCTTTGTTTTCCTCCCTTCCCCTACCCTGCAGGTGTCTAGTCACATTCAGGTTCTTGCCAGAAGGAAATCTCGTGATTTTCATTCCAAGCTAAAGGTATGCGCTTTCCTGCTTTTTGGCTTGTGGTTGCTATGCATCTCACTTCCTGTTTTCCATGGTGACTGGTGAATGCCTGGTGCTGGGATTCTCGTAACCTAGTTTCCTCGCATGTGAGAGCTGTTTACATTTCTTTGTGTCTAATCTCTCTTTCTGTACTAGCCTCACATTAAGCTCAGATGTGTGTGTGTGTGTGTGTGTGTGTGTGTGTATGTGTGTGTGTGTCCCTAATAACAATGCAAATGCAGCAGAGAGCTGGTCTTGATAACTTTTCAGCACAGAAACATGATTTTTTTTTAACCTTCAAACGTCCACCAAACAGCCCTGGGCTAGGAGAGGGGAAAAACAGTCCAGAGACACAAAGTAAGTGTAGAAATAGTAAATAAATAAAATAAAATAAGAATCACTTCCAGAGTAGTTATCATGAAATTACTTTAAAAGAATATTTAGAAGTTGTTTTACGCTTTTTATGTATTTTAAAGAATACTTATGAAAAACACGTCTTTTTCACTTAATTTTTCGAAAAGTGTGTTCTGTAAGCACAGAGAGTATTTTCTGCCAGATTTCTTCCACATTGCTCAATATTGTTTTTTAAGTATACAGCTCTGTTATTAAAAAAAGAAATTTGAAGTGAGGCCTTAAAAAAAAGATCATAGAGATGGGAAAGCTCTTAATCAAATCCATGTTTGCGATTCCATTTATACGTGAGTTTACTTTAATTGTTCTTTACAGGTGTCTCATTTTCCAGTCTCTGAAAATATATTTCACAGCGAAAATGGAGGCACTGACAGTTTTTAAATGCAAGTTCTCCTTATTTTCTCCCCTTCCAAAATTTGCAGTAAAACATACATGACTTTTTTTTTCCCATAATGCCCGATTTTAGAAATGCAGAGGGATTATAGTTTGCCCAGAAGAGCTTTGCTTTATAGTAAAAATGAGTTTGGAGCCCATATTGTTGCCTTTCCCACCTGCCTTTTTTGTTGTTGTTCTGTTCCGATTTTTTCCATACATTCATTAAATTTGTTTTTGTACTAAACCTAAAGAACAAAGTGTGATTTCACAGCACTGAATGGTGAACACTGGGATCCTACCCAAAGGCCTCCAACTTTTTTTTTTTTTTTTTTTTTTAACGCAAACAAGGCTGGCTGTGGAACAGGACTAGTGCCCAGGAAGGAGCATTTGGTGGCCCTCTGCAGTGGGCAGCATGCTGGCTCGCTCGCACGTGTGGCTGATGGTGGCTGGCTTTTAGCTGCACGGGCTGAGCAGTTGGAGGACTAAGATAACTTCATAGATCCTGCTTTTTAACCAAAGGTGCCGTCCTCTCTATGCGGATGTAACTACCCCAGTGTTTGCTCAAGTTCTGACTCTGTTTCTGGTTTCTCTGCGCTAACGAATTAATGATGTACAAAAGAAGTTTACAGACATCAGTTGTGTGTTTCCATCTGCGATGTTATGAATTGCTCTTATTTCTGTACCATCCGTGTGGTTCCTACCATCTCACCGGGGCACACAGCCCTGGACCAGAATCCCTGTGCATGGTGAATAAAGCTCTCCTGTCCAGAAGGGATTCCCCATGGGATGCAGGAAGTGCTCTTTTTCTCATTTGGGAATTTGAAGAGTCTTCCTCGTTGGAAACAGTTTACCATTACTTTATACATACATGTACACACAAACACACGGTTGTATTCATGTTTGTTCTTACAAAATACGAAAAGGTGACGTCCCCCCTCCTTTCAGCCGTGGCCCACTCGCCTTGGGAGCTGACCTAAGGAGGCGGAAACAGAGGCAATAGGGTAGCAACCGGCTCAGCCCCAAGAACCACCTCCATCTTCTTGCAGTTACTTGCCTTCCTCCCTGCCACATTATTCTTGGAAGAAGGGAGGCCTTTGTTCTTCCCATCAGATAATACCATTTGAGCGCTCTGGGCATGGTGTTCATCATGGTGGGCATTTAAGCAGTCAACCCCCTATTCACAGAGCTGGCCGTGGAGATGGGAATGGGAACTATAGGGCACCGTGGGATAAGTGTTAGCGGAAAGAGCCAAGAGCAAACGTGGAGGGAATCCCAGGACACGCTGCCTGGTGATGGGGATGCAGAGACAGGAGTTAGTGTGCTGCAGGCCTCTTGGAGGTTCTTTCCATTGAGCTCACTGCCAAGTAAGTTCCATTATTCAGAGTTTGGGGAATAACAGTGAGGAAACCAGGGCTCCAGGAGTTTAATGGATGTGCCCAGAGCCCCCAAGCCTAGCACACGTCACTGTCAGGATTTGAACTCAGATCTTTCTGAATCTTAAACCACTGCTCTCTCAGGCGGGGTTGCATCCAGTGGAGGTGGGAGAAGGTTTTCAAGCAGCAGGCCTCACACTGGCACACCTCGTGTCACCCCTCACATCCCTTGTAGCTGGGCGTGCAGCTCTTGCTACCGACCCTTTCCTCAGCGCCCACATTTTAGAAGCAAGGTGAATTTTTAACACCGAGCCCTTGGTCCACGTGTGGGCTTCATGTGTGACTGACCCTGTGGTGATCGTCCGTAACTTGGGGCCATGAGGTCCTAGCCACAGAGCTGCTGTGTCACCCACCACTCAGAGGACATTAGGACAGTCCAGGAGCACGAGACTGGCTGTCACCTACCTGCAGAGATGTTGCCGCCTTTGCCTCCCATGGGCACTTGACGTTAGCGATGCCTTCCTTAACCTTCCTAACCAGCCATCACCGGGAAGTGGTCTCGTAGGAGAGGTCAATCTCACCGGTTTCTCCGTGCTCTGCCGTTCAGCTCTGGAGTCTAACAACAGCACATTTGTGGGAGGCAGGGATGAGCCTCCTGGCTGAGTTCGTTGTGGGGTCAGGCTGATAGCCACATCGTCTTGGCCTCCCACATGAACTAACGAGATAAAGCCGCTACAGAAGGTTGAAGTCATCCCAGCAGACAAGGATAGCTTCTGGGTGGGGGGGAGGGGGTGGCAGGAAGTATCCAGACTTAACAGAGATGTTGTGCCCTGCCTGAGAAGATGTAGCAAGGCCTTCTGGAAGGAAGGTGGCTGTCCACTGGCCACTTCAGGACCTGTGCCTGCCTGCCGGCCTTAGCCCGCTGCTGGGCACTTTTCCATAATGTTTACAAGTCAAGGATTTGTATTCTCTGGGGGTGGATAAAGGCCTGTAGCCCTCCTTTGAAGAATGAAGCCAAGCTTCATCCTTCTGTCCTCCCTCAGAGTTGGAAAAAGTAGTTTGCTCACCTGTGCTAGGTGTGGCTTCCCTATGAGCCCTGTTGCCTGTAACCCTCCCTCCTTCCTGGGGAAGGGTGTGCTAGAATTCTTGAGGCTGGTCGCTTTCCAGCCTGTTTTAAGCCACAAACTCATTTTTCAGATTGAAATCTTAGTCAAAACATTTAATATATAAATGAGTAAATGCTGTTCTTTTTTTTTTTTTTTTTTTAAGATTTATTTATTTGGTAGAGCAGGAGCAGCAAGGGGAGAGGGAGAGAGAAATCTGAAGCCGATTCCCAGCTGAACGCGGAGCCTGGCACAGGGCTCGATCACACCACCCTGAGATCAGGACCTGAGCCAAAACCAAGAATCAGACATCTAACCCACTGCGCCACCCAGACACCCCTAAATGAGTAAACGCTGATTTAATTGAAGCTCGTGCTCTTTTGTCCTTAGCAATGGCCTCTTTGGCTGTTCCACTGAATAAGGTGTGAAAACCCCCCTGCTTTAGGCCAAGGGAGAAGGAGGTAACTTCCTCAGCTGTCCCTGCAGCCTTTTCAGGACAGCATGTGCTCTGTGTCGTGCTCCGCCATATTCCTCTGAAGCAAACAGAGTCACGAAGACAGTGGTCATTCTCATGTCACAGTTGAGGAATCATCCTAGCTACGAAAGTCAAGCTCTTGAAAATCTGTTAAAATAAGTTCCAAAGTCAGCTTTATGCTTCTGCTAATTGCAGAAGTGGTTCTCAGAGTGCTTGTTTGTGAACCAGATCGCCCCAAAATGTGTGGGCTTTAATTTTAACTTTTTTTTTTTTTTTTAAGATTTTATTTGAGAGAGAGAGAGCACACAGAGGGAGAGGGAGAAGCAGGCTCCTCACTGAGCAGGGAGCCCGATGTGGGACTCGATCCCAGGACCCTGAGACCGTGACCTGGGCTGAAGGCAGACACTTAACCAGCTGTGCCACCCAGGTGCCCCTAATTTTAACCTTTGTAACAAAATTTGTTTTGGGGGAAGTTTAAGATTTCCACAAAGATTTGAACTTTATAAAGCACAGAAATGATTAATTCAGTCCAGCAGACTTTTCATTGAGTATCCATTGTGTTCTAGACCCTCAAGTAGATGCTGGGCATAGAGAGTCAAATAAGCAGAGTCTCTTTTCTTGAGGACCACTAAACTTTTCTGTTGTTTTTGGCCACATTTGGGGAAATACTAGATTTCCAGTAGATTGCCCCGCAGTTAGGGGAGTCTGCAGTGGAACAGAGTGGTGAAAAGAGTGGGCGGTTTTGAGTGTGGGAGAATTAAGGAAAGCCTCATTGGAGGAGGTGCCATTAGAACTGGGCATTGAGGAAGGCAGACAGTTTCCCCTGAGATATGGGGGTGTTTGGGGAATCACAAAGAACACCATTACTTGGAGGCACGAGATGGGAATGAGTCTGGAGGAGCCCAACAGGAAGGTCCCAGATCATCTGTGGGAGAGTGAGGGTCACCTCTGGGCCATGGGGAAACTGTGGGGAGCACTCACATGTAAGCTTTGGAAGACAGTGGTCTCTCCCGTTGTTTTCAGAGGAATGGCCAGGAGGGAGGCAGAGCTGGAGGCAGGGGGCCTACTTCAGGGGCTGCTGTAGTCTGAGAGAGAGAGAGAGAGAGGTGAGGGCTTGGACCAGGCAGCCACATCCCCCTGGGGCCCATCTCTGTGGTTCACAGCAGCGCTCCCCGCCGTCTGCGGCTGGTTCCCGTTCCAGTCCACTCTGACTGCTGTGAACTCTTCCTTAAAGAGTAGATTATGTTTAAAACTCCAGTCCTTACTAAGTCTGAAAAGTGTACACCAAAACTTTTCAGTAGCAGCATTGAACTAGGTTTTTGAAGGTTGGGTTCTCTTAAAGTAATGGCAGTTCACTGAGGGTGTGCATCAAAATTAACTATGAATTTGGGTTGCTAAATTTTAAATATAATTAAGTTAGAAAGTGCAGAGAATTACTATTAAATATTTATATTCATACCAACCAGAAATGATCATTTTCATTAGGAAGTATTTCCTTTAATTTTTTTTCCAGTGGAATGCATCAAATGGCAAAACATTATTCTTAACTTTTTCTAATTTCCTCTCCCCAACCTCCTTTCCCAGCCAATCTCAATCTCCCTCTTTTCCCCACTCCCACCAACAGTATCTTTCCTTACCATTTATTTCCCTAAGAAAACAAATCTAGTGAAGACTATTTTCTCCTTTTGCCCTTGTCCTAAAATGAATCTAGGTTTTTATCCATCATTTACTCTGAATTTGTGCTAAAGCCATTGCCACCAACATGAGACTCTTTAACATACAGCAGCCTAAGCCAAGATAGATTTGACCAACAATTTGGGATGACCTTGGACACAGACTGTAACCATAAGGGAGGGATGCCAGGGGCGAGCAGATGGAGGGAACAGTTGAAGTGGCCGGGGAGTGATGTAAGGAGCTGAAGAACCAGGAGCAGAGAAACTGGGACAGCAGCAGGAAGGGGCGAGGAGGTAGGCGCGGTGAGTGCAGTTGAGTTTCAGGTGCCTCCTAAGATGGATAAGGAAATACAAGGCATTGGTGGCCAGTGTGCCAGAAATTTGGACATTAAACACAGTTTTTTGTTTTAATCTTCTTGACTAAAGTGCCTTACGGGACAAATCAGAGTGCTAACTGCTGATCTAAAATAGAGCTTAGCTTTGAGGAATCCTTTCTCAACGATGGGCATGCCATGTTGTGGTCCCTGCCCAGACAAAATCCTTGTGGCCCACTGCTCTCCAGGCATGAGGTCGGTCTTCGGTGGCTTCGTAACTGGGCCCGGTTCTAGTTCTAAGGTAGAAGATAACAGCCTTGTAGGTACCTAGCGTTCCCGTGACCTCTGGGTCTGTGGAACGTGCATTTGGCAGTTCCAAGGATGCAGACTTTTCTCCCTGGGAGCCCGCGTCACCAGCTGCATCTGCAGTGACATCCCCCATAGCAGGTTCGTCCCCCCTCATTCCCCTGCCGCCTCCGGCCGAGCATTGAGGAACAGCGTCCTGTCTGAGAAGGCAGTGTGTGGTAGGTCTGAACACCAGGCTGCCCCTCCAGAAATTGTTCCCTCCTTTGAATTATTTCACTCACCATTAATTGACCGAGAGGCCATGAACTATTTTTTTTTTTTTTTAAGCTCCAGGGATTTATTATCCCAGCCCGTAGAACAAATGCAGAAGTGTTGTCCACGCAGGAAGCAGTCTTTCTGTGCTACTCAGAGTTCCTGCTTAGACTTTCCCGCTGAGTCTGTGTGTGTGTTCGCTTGCCCTGCGAGGTTGTCCCGCCCCTGCCCAGTGGCCTCCTTCCCTCACGCCAGCAGAAGGGCACCCTGCAGACCTCCACCACACTCTGGACCTTCATCATCTTCTTGAGAAGATGGACCAGGCCACTTGTGTGGGGTGTGTTTTGGGGAGTGCACAGGTCCAGACGGTACCCCAAGGACAGGAGGTCTGCATTCTGCCCTAACCTCAGCAGGGGGACATCTTGGGCAGTAGACGGGTTCGTGTCAGGCTCTGGAAGAAAAGCCCATACTTGCTGACATTGCGTCATGCCAGTAGAGCAGAGAAAGGCCTGAGACTGTCCAATTGTGTCCAGTCGTTGGGGACCAATTTACGAGCTACATGTGCTCCCCGGGGCCGTTTTCTTCATTCTCGCCCTGCTGGCCTTTTGTGATTTGATTTCTGAGCAAGCCATTCTTTCCAATCTGCCATTCCTTCCAATAAGCAGAGAGCTTAAAGTTCAAATTGTTGATTTAATTCTCCCGAAGAGTTCAGGAACTTCGCTGGGGCATTGCTGCCGTCCACACTGCTACTCCCTGGTTGTATCACCACTGGTTGCAGCCAGGAGTGGGCCTGTCCACAGGGGAGACACACTTCACCTCAGACACTGGGGCTCCCCGCGGCCCCCTGAGCCCCTCTGCTCCTTCAGGCGTTGGCTGTCCATGGTAGCCAAGCCCAGGAAGCCCGAGCCGACCGCCTCCTTGGTCTCAGCGCCAGCACCGAGACACTTGGCCTGGCCGTGGGATTTGGGAAATGATACAGTGCCTCTCCTGGCATCTCCCGATCTTCACGGGGTTCTTTTGCATTCATGGCATGCGCCCTCTCTCCCCAGCGATATTTTCACTGCCTTGTTTTTAGTTTAACTAAGTTAAAGCTAAGATGGGAGACCGGTAATTTCTCGTGCTTGGGTGTGATGGAATTAGAACCACTCATCAGCGGTGTGGTGACGCAGAGCTCACAGTGTGAACTAGAGGACTGAATGCATGTACCTTTCTGTGTGAACCGAGCCAGGTCTGGGTTTGCTTTTTAAGGGCAACAGAAACAGCCTTGTTTTCTACTTGTATCCCTTTCTAGAGACATCCCATTGTTAATGGGCCTCCAGTGTAGACAGTGCCCTAGAGGAACATGGTGCCGAAAGGTTATGGAGTTGGTACCAGGGCTCCTAAGCCTTTCTGGTCACCTGGGCCCCATCAGACTCCCACGTTCACTGAATGGCAAGGCTGCGGGCACGATGTGGAGTGCTTAATGCAGTTCCCAAAGCAGTCCTGAAAGTGGGTGTTCTTGTCCTCAGCTTAGAAACGAGGAGGCAGAGGCTTAGAATGGCCAGGTGACTCACCCAAGGTCACAAGTCTTAATTTGCTCCCAGGGCTAGCTAGCACCAAAACCCAAACTCCCTGCCTGATGATGACCTGCTGCCTCCCCAAAGAATGCCGGTCAGGGATGAGGGCTGGGCTCATTTCCCTGACTGAAGATGCTTCCGCATTGTCTCCCTCACCGGAGCCCCCTCTTCATGCATATTTGAATTAAACAGAGCAGATGAGTGGTGGGAGCTGATAGTCTGGAGCCAAACTTGAGCCTGCTGCCGGCGTGCGTTCCTCTGACTTCTCAGGGGAGATTGACTTCTTGCCTCTTGCTGTCGCCTCCCAGGGGAAAGGGGGCCGTGGTCAGAAGGGTGCCTTCCCCCTCCACCCTCCCCCACCCCCGGCACCCAGACCTAGCTGTAGTTGACCTGAATGCCAGGCTTCCTGGTAGAGTCATCAGAGACACCTACAAATCACCTGGCTCCTCATCTATAATCTTTTATGATGCTAAGCCCCACATTGGAATTAAAGGAAACACTATTGACAATTATAAAATACTAAATATAGCTTAGTACATTTAAAAATCAACAATGGTAAAAGCCTTGAAAATTTTTTCTTTGATGTGAATGGAGTCTTTGGCATTTGGAAATACAATAAGATGAATTAATTGCTACTCATTACATGGGAAGTCAGGAGAAGTATGAATGTGCCTTCCCTCCTTGGCAATAGCTGTTGCCCGACCGAAATAGCCCCCTTTTGTATTTACTCGTGCTTTCTCTAATAATAAGCAAATTAGAGATCATGGCTAGAAAAATTCAAGTGCCCTCCATCTTTTCTCCCAAACCATCATAGAGTTTTGTGATGTTTATCTGCTCAGGGGCTAGCGCTAATAATTGCAGAGGTCATGTGAATCCACATAGTGCAAGATGAGAAACAACATCTGCAAGATGACTTTTACAAGAGTATTCTGTGTTTTGTCTTTTTCTGAAAAAGTGATTTTGCAAGCAAATTGCTATCTTTCCTCTTTTGTATTATATTTTTGTATTGCTGGGGAAAGTATATTTGGGGAAACACATTTAAGGGCTATCCAGAGTTTTTGAATCCATAGTCTTTTTTTCAACGTTCCATATTTTTCCTGATGTATTGGTGGACTTCCCCATAAATAAAGTAGACTGGAGTCTTTACGTGTTAAATTGATGGCTCCTGAGCAAGCTTTTTGGAGTATGTTGATGTAGTTTGCTGTTCATTAACATTCCAGATGTAACAGCTATAAAATGGTACACGCAAGCTCATGAACCTTTTAATATTCTCTTTAAAATTTGTTGATGGCTAGTGCCGGAAGATGATGAGATAGTTGATTCCTCGGGATAATCGAAGGCCGAGGAGGCAGAAGGAGGTGGGAATAAGACTCCTGTCCAGTCTGGAGGCTGACTTCATAAAACGTCCTGGAGTTTGAGACGCACACTGCTCCAGCCGTGTGCATTTCTGATATGGCTGCCTTCCTGTATATTCCATGTAAACACTTCCCAAACATGGCGCACATTTAAACCGTAACGAGGAGTCTGCAGAGCCCAGAGGCATAGCAGCCGCCGTGCTCTGCTTCATGAAATGTGAAAGCCTCTTTACTAAGTGACAATAACCATTTGAAAGGTTTCGGGCTGAGGAGTTTATGCGTGACACAGCCTGCTGGACCCTGTGTGGCTGAGGTGGGGAGGCCATTGACAGCATGGCGTTCCAGAAATTGGACAGGCAAGAAAGGCAAGCGGGCGCTGAGACTTGCGTCCCTAGGTACATGCTTTATCTGCCTTTGTCCTCAGGTCAGACGGGCCATTTGTTCTTAGCAACCCCCCATGTTTCCTGCCCCATAAATATTTTTCCACGTTTCAGGTCATGGGCTTGAGTTAGACTTCTGTTGGAAAAGGGAGATTTGCCTTTTTTTCCCCCACTCCCCAAACATTCAGCTTTTTGTAGCCTCTTTCTTTGTCATGTTAGGGATGGAGGGACTTCAGATCAGTTCTGAGGACTCCGTGTGAAGTTGTCCAGGCTTTTTGCTAGGACACAGCGTTCTTGTTCATACATGTTTGTGTAGAGACATACACACACTGAGAGTATTTCCCGTAATCTAAGACATCATAGGCGGTAACTCAGTATTGACTTCATAACAGTTTTTCAAGATAAGACAGTGTGCTCAAACTTTGTAAATCTCATCTGCATTTCAGAAGTGTTGGTGTGAAAACCTCTTAGAATAAAATTATTCTGGTGTACAAATGCAGCCTAGATTTTTTAATTTACCTTATCATCAGGTAGATTAACAACTACTTCCCTTCCCCCTTGATTCTGGGGTGAGCAGTGAGAATGGAGTGGAATGTCTCAAAGTCCAGCATCTTAGACCAGAGGGTCACAGAGAAGCAATTTCCTCGGGTCTGACACTTAGAGTTATAATTTATTCAAAGCCAGGAGTGTATCTCTGGGCTGAAAATGACAATTTTGAGGCCCTTCCGTTGAAGTCTCTCAGCTTGGCATCCTTCCGTTCTCCCATTTCAGATTAAGTGGGTCTACAGTGAGGCTCTTGGTTCCGATCTCGAGATATCGCTGGCAGGCCATATTATCTGCAGCGTTGCTTTAGATTTTAAACAAAAAATTTTAATCCTTTTAATTTTCAAATATGTATTTTAGATAAAGGGGGAGATGTTATTAAATGAGAAGGTAGAGAGTCTCCACTTCAAAAGGTAGGAAATCATGGGTATAGACGTTTTAGTCCATTTGCATAAAATTGCCTATTCTCAGATAGCTAGGTCAAGTGCAGAAAGAACCTCTACGTGAGATAAAATTTCCTCTCCACACTTGGCTTCCTCTCTGTTAGGATAGACAGCCAAGAGCTGCCCAAATTTTAACGTCTTGCTGTCTTTTCACCAGTACTTTCGGGCTATGTGTATTAAGATGTATTTGCTTATAAGTGGAATGCACACTCACAGCAGCTGATACTTTCAGGGCCAGAAGGGCTTTAGGGCATAAATGCGACCCTTTATTTCATAGGTGAAGAAAATTAGAGGGTTAAATGACTAACCCAAGGTAATGCAGCCCATTAACATCAGGCTGAGGCAGGTGTGGAGCTGCATCTCCAGACTCCCCTTTATAGGGATGGAGCAAGTTGGGGAGACAGGAGTGACTGATTTGCCCTCCTGCCTTTGAGCATCTGTTTCATTCAGGTACCTCCTGCAATGCTGGGTTGTAAGTGTCCAACCTGACTTTATTTAGCAAAAGGAAATGGCCCTGTCCCGAAGCTGGGTGACCTAAAGAGCAAAGCTGGTGACTTTTCTCCTTTCCTCATTGACTGATTTCGTTGTTTAAAAAGGAAAAAAAAAAAGTATCAAACTTTTGTGAGCATCTTCAAGAACTTTTCCATCAGCCTAGCATAGGGGAGCATCTCTAGCACCTCTGATAGAATAAAAGCGGGCGATGGAGATGTGGGGGACTCCTTTCCATTCATACCCCGACTTTGGATTCTTGAGTCCCTACCCCTGAGGGTGCACAGTCACTGTGTCTGGGGGAGCCGGGTCACCCCGCCATCAGCGTTTCATGAACGTGGAGGCCCATGATAGACTTCTGGAATAGAGCCAAGCCCACAGCTCTTTTCCTAGTTATTCCTCAATTTGAATCAGCCAGACCAGCAAGAAGACTGGGCTGTCACTGTCCCAGCTCCCTGAGCCTGGCCCCTGGCAAAGTGGTAAGGCTTGTTCCTTGTGGTGGATGACACCTGTGGTTATACCTGTGATGTGATGTTAGCTCAGAAGTCATCCTGAGGGCGTTTATAACCTCTCATTAGGGGTTAGGTGGCTTGGGGGCTGGAGTACAAGGGGACGGATCTAAAAAGAACCCCTCAGTGAGTTTGTATTGCTGTCAAGGCACTCCTGACAGAGAAGGGTGTTGTGGGACTGGAGCTGGGTTTTCTGTTCATTAGCCTGGATCCCCCTCTGCGGGGATGATGAGACAGGTGGCAGGTGCAACCACAGGACCAGCGAGGAGTAGATTGACTGGCACTGAGATCTGCGTGTGTCAGGTTCTGTTTGGCTTTAGGGCATTTGCACACTTAGTATATTCCACTAACATCAAGATTTGTCTTTTTTGGGCATCTCAGTATCTGAAATGATTCAGCTCGTTTAAAAAAAAAAAGCAAAAACGTTAACAGAGGAAGCTAGCTTTAGGTAGAGCATTCAGATGAGCAAATGGGGGCTCAGCTCAAGGAATGCCATCTGACCCGAGGCAGCAAAGCCCCACACTAGTGCCTGGAGCCATTCTGTTGGGGACGAGGGATCCTGCAGGCTTCCTGGGCCTTCACCCTGTCCTTAAGCTGCAGCATGTGCCCTTCGAGATGATCCCAATGACCATGGACAACCCCCAAAAGCTGTTACATGAGGCCCATTGCTTTGTCAGTTGAGAGCCAGAGAAATGGATAAAATGTACAGTTCTATGCAAGTGTTAGGCTCTTTTCCAAGGGGTAATGTAAGCTTTTTGAAAATTCACATGGTGTTCCTGGCAGTTATGGGACCAAGTGGTGTTTCTACCTTGGGAGCACCTAACTTGATCTTTTTTAGAAGCCCCTAGTAGTTATTTTGTAGGCTTGGATTTTTTTTTTTTTTTTTTTTTTTCAATTTCTCCCAGCCTCTGGTACCTCAGCATGCTTATGAGTCACCTTTGGGTAAATCCGTACACATTGAAGCCAACTCTCAGCTGTGTCTTAGCCTGAACTTTCCCTTGACCTTCACGCACTGACTCTGAGTGGCAGCTGTGGTGGCCACTTTCTTTACTTTGGTGCCACCATTTTGTTCCTGTTCTGACAGAGTCTGGCCTGGTAGAGATTGTATAGACCTTCTGTGAGCAGCCAGGCACCTTGACATATTTACCAAGCATGAATCTCTGCCTGCACCATCAGGATCTGTCACACACCTGGGGGCTGACCATTTCTCCATCTACACTGGGGAAGCCACAGAACCAGCTCAAAGGGGTTGGGAGTAGTTTTTGAAATGGGTGGACTGGTTGGTAATTGCCTTTCTAGATGGTTATCTGGGTCATACATTCCTGTTAAAATGTGAAAAAGACCCAGAGTCCTATGCATTCTATTGTACCCCATATTGTGTGTTTGTGTAAATATGTGTATTTTTTAAGTGAAGAAGAAAAATACCCCTGCCTTTGTCCACAATTCTTTTAACAAACTGTTTATTGTTGTATCCAGGTAACAAGCATGGTAAGTATTTTCACCACATTGAGTATTCTGTATTTTAGCTGTGCTTGGCAGACTTTTTGGCTAGCTTTGTGTTACCAGCCTTGGCTTTTCTAGAAACGACCCATTTAGGAAAGGGAGAAACCACTTGCCGGGTAGCGTCCCCTGTGTCCTTGGCTATAGAGAGAACCCGTGTAGCCTTAGACCTCCATGGTGGGGGTACCTGAGAAAGCATGCGCCCCCGCCAGCATGCTGCTTGGCCCCGTCATGGCCCCCCACCTGCCCTGCTGCTTCTGAGCCTCCCCACCAGGTGTCTGCCAGGGCTCCCGGGCCTCGCATGCCTCCAGCAGCTCCTGGGACTGTGGCCCCGTGACAGCGCCCACAGATGGGGCCTGCCCACACCCTGTGGACGGTCCTACCCCAGAGCCACCACCCCCCTCTCCTCTCTCCCTCTTCCACCTGTATGCTTTAGTGCAGGGCCTTTTGGTTTTTTTTCTCCCTTTCCTTGAGTGTGTTAAGTAATTGGAGAAACCTCCCTTTGGAAGCTGGAAAAATAAATACACTGCCCACTCTTCTCAGAGGC
Source organism: Eumetopias jubatus (assembly GCF_037043125.1). Classification (NCBI taxonomy): domain Eukaryota; kingdom Metazoa; phylum Chordata; class Mammalia; order Carnivora; family Otariidae; genus Eumetopias; species Eumetopias jubatus. The sequence goes on along the minus strand of NW_028274819.1, from coordinate 45,347,885 downwards.
TTCCCATTCTGTTGGAAAATGGATTAAAACATTTTTTTAAAAAAATGTTGCCACTGGGTAGTCTCCGTAAGGGTTCAGAGTACGGTAGGCTGAGTGTGTTTTAGCCTTTTGGCTGTGTTTATTCATCCGTGCATGTTTGCTTCTCCAGCCTCCTCTGTGGCTCTGGGTTTAGTCCATGTGCTCGTGGCTGTGCAAGTGAAGCTGCCTGGTAGCTATGTGTTACGTAGTAAGTCTGTGTGTCACTGTCACCTTCAAGGATCAGACAGCCAAGGATAAGGCCCTGCAGCACATGGCCGCCATGTCGTCGGCACAGATCGTCTCAGCCACCGCCATTCACAACAAGCTGGGGCTGCCTGGGATTCCACGCCCCGCCTTCCCGGGGGCGCCGGGGGTAAGTCACAAGCCCGTCCGGTAGGGGTGGCCCCTACAGGTGAGGGGCGGCGTGAAGCCATCCACCTGGTGCTTGTTCTTGGGCCTGGTGTGAGGGCGGGGAGGACCACCTGTGGTTAGCTGATGATGCCAGGTGCACAGTGGTGAGAGGGAGGGGGCCGGGAGAGAAAGCTAGAGGCTGGGATCCTGGGTCCCCACAGGCATGGAATTAGGTATCACTTTGCCGGTGTCCTTCTGGGCTCTGACCTGCTTCTGCTTTTTTTTTTTTTTTCCTGTGTCCTCAAGGCCCCTTTAAGGGAACTAACCGTTAAAGGGGCAAAGTATTCTATTACCGTTTTCAGTTTGCGTCTACCAAAGGCTGAGAAGTTAATGTTATAATCTCATTCATCTTCGCAATAATCTTAAATGCCTCTCATTGTTATTGCCGTCTTGAGGATGATGAGATTAGTGAGTCACAAAGCGAGTTAGGTAATGTGATCATGGCTAGTGCCATCAGGACTCAAACCCAGGGCCTTGTGACTTGCTCTGCAGCCCCTTCTACACAGGCTGCCTGTCCCCAGGGGGTGGCAGGCACCAGAAGCCTCAGGGAGGTGCACAGCAAAGGGGGTGTCTGCATTGCTCCTCGGAGCTCTTGGCCTCTGGTTCAGAGCTCTGTCCTCTCCTGGCCGGGCCCATGGTGCTGTGAGCTGCGGAGGCAGAATGTCACACAGGGAGCATTTGCGAATGGAGGGAGGAAGAGGAGGATGGGCAGGTGGGTGCGTGGATAAAGCGGCCGGATGAAATATTTGTGAGCCCCCTGTCATGTGCCCAGATCTCGGGTGGGTGTCAGGAGAACACGGAAGAGCTGCTGTCTGGTCCCTGCCCTCAGGGCAACCATCTGGAGGAGGAGCTCCGGGGAGGCCTGGGCTGCTAGGCCAAGGAAGCAGGTTGCTCTCTGGTGCACATCGGCAACCACATCTGCATCTAGACAGGGTCACTCAGCAGCAGACGAACGATCTGAGCCCACTGTCTTTAGCAGGGGTTGGAATGTGTGGATGTCCTGAACAGTGCTTTTGTGTGAACTCACAATCCTGATGCCTCTTGCCTTTTGCCTTCCAGTTCTGGCCAGGAATGATACAAACAGGGCAGCCAGGATCCTCACAAGAGTAAGTCTGGGGAGGGGCTAGCAGTCACAACAAGGGTCTGGTCATAGCACCGCCTCGGTGGCGTTTCCCCAGGACCAGACTGCCTGGGAGCTTGTGGGAGAAAAGAGATTGAATCTGAGGTCCCCAGAGTCATCTCCCATCATCCACTGAGGCCAGCAGCAGGAGAGAGACTGGAGTTGGTCTAGAGAGGCATAAACGGCTCACTGCCACCTTAAGTATTAGTTGCTCATCCAGCTGGAAACAGGGAGAGGGGCCCCGGGCCTTCGTGGCTTTGGAGGGCAGAACCTGGGGTCTTCCTGAGAAGCCCCTGTCTGAGAGAGGACAGTGAAGGCGCTCCTAGAGCCTGGCCCATCCTGGCTTTCCTGGGGGGTGAGGGCAGCTAATCGACAGTCCTGCTGGTGCTTTGAGGGCAAGGGGAAGCTGAGGATCATCTGGAGATAAAAGCAGAAAGGAAGTCCTGCCCACCTGTTCTCAAAAGAACTGAAGCTGTTCAGCCAAGAGAGGGAGAGCCCGAAGCATGTCCCAAACCTTGCCTGGGAATGGTGACCCCTGACCTTGGTCACCACAGGGACGAGAAGAGAGATTTGATTAGATGTCACAGCATACGGGAATCAGGCTGATGTCTCTCCAGCTCATCCCGCTGAAGTGGTGTGAGGCCTGATGGTTTGGTCCCCAGCACCTGCTGGCTCCTCTCAAGCAGAGAGGGTAACTATCTCTGTCTTGGCGGAGCTCTGCCTGGGCTGTGTCAGCACCTGCAGGCCGGGAGCCTTATGGGTGGTGGGGTGGGGTGCAGGTTGGGCCCCTAGCCCTGGGAGGCCAAGGCCAAACCTGGGGAGTAGCCACTGCTATAGGCTCGACTTCTGACTCTCCACCCCTCCCTCCCCAGCGTCAAGCCCTTCGTGCAACAGGCCTACCCCATCCAGCCAGCGGTCACAGCCCCCATTCCAGGTGAGTCTCCAAGGGAGTTCCCCTCGGAGGACCATCCTGTGCAGCTGGTGGCTGGGCCCGTTGCTTTGCTCCACAGAGCCTGTCCGCTGTACCTGCAGTGCCTTGGGCGCCCCCTCCTCACCCCTACTCTCCTTAAGCCTGGAACTCAGAAGGGTCACAGACGTGTTCAGTGCCCCCAGCCAGTTCCCCGGAGTTCTTCAGATGGGTTTTTAAAGGAAAGGGAAGCCAGCGGTGCCCAGCTGGCTCAGTCCGTAGAGCATGCCACTCTTGTTCTTGGGGTCGTGAGCTCGAGTCCCACATTGGGCATAGAGTTTACTTAAAAATGGGGGGAAAAGGATTTGGATATGTTAATTATATCTCAATTTAAAAAAAAAACCTGAAAAAAAAAAAGGGAAGCCCGATCACTTTCACCAAGGACCCTGGGTCACCCTTGGAAGGGGAAGTAGCTATGGTTCCTTCCTCGTCATAAACAGGCTGAATGGGACAGTTCAGATCTTGAGGGTGATAGGGGATTAGCCAGCCTTTATTATATAAGTAGGTTTCAGTTCCTTGTACCCTCTCTTTAACGAAGAGCTTCCAGGGAAGCCTTGACTAGCAACCCGGAATCTGGCCAGCCCACCTGCCCCCCCCAACACGTGTGCACGTGGAGTCACTCCGTTGAACTGCTGTCTGTTATTGAGTCCTCTGAAAGGACATGCATTCACATGTTGTGCTCTGTTCCAGTGTCACGGAGCATTCTGAGTAATTCTGTAGTGCTGGTGACCACAGTCTTAAGGAAGGAGATGGGCAAACACAAGAAATTTCTTGGGGGATCCTTGCAGAATTCACTTCAGGCTGTTCAGCCACTTTGGCCTTGGACCCCAGCCGGCCCCTTGTCTGGGATGGGGGGTGCTCCAGCCCTTAACCTGGGCCGAAGTTGACATTGTGAGGAGCCCCCTAGCGTTGTGCCTCTGGGTCCTTGGCCAGAATCCTCCCACTACCTGACTTCATTCTGCCCCTGGACTCTGGTGGAGGGGGGCAGCCGTTTTGCAGGGCCCGGTCCCAGCACTGGCCTCAGGCCCGAGGGGAGGCACGGGGCCTGCTTTAAAGGTGATGATTGGTCTTTCAGGGTTCGAGCCTGCGTCAGCCCCAGCCCCCTCGGTCCCTGCCTGGCAGGGCCGCTCGATTGGCACAACCAAACTTCGCCTGGTGGAATTCTCAGCCTTCCTTGAACAGCAGCGAGACCCAGACTCGGTGAGTGTGCTGCAAGGTGTGCCTTGAATCCCATTCCTGTTCACCTTCACACTCCTCTGCCTTCCTTCTCCTTTCCCCCTCGCTCATGCCTGCCAAACAACCTGGGTCAGAAGAGCCAGACTTTCACTTAAGTAAAAAGGTATTTCTATTGACAAGCAGATAGAATTGTAGAGCCGAATATTTATGAGTGCTCTGGACCTCAAACTCCAGGGAATGCTGGAGCTTGAAGGGAAAGACTTTAACAGGGCTCTTGTGTTTAGGAAGATTAACAGCAGGTGATGGTTCTTGAACCCTGACATGTGGCTGGCACCGTGGAAAGCTATTTATATATATAGTCACGCTTTACACCCACAAAAACCCCTAAAGTGTCGGTACCGTCGGACAGATGAGGAAACAGAAAGGTTAAGGAATTTCTCTGAAGTCACACAGTTAATATCTGATAGATTGGAGATTCAAATTCACGTCTTTAAAACTCAAGCCTTAAGCATTTAGCTGTTGCTCTGTCCTGCCTTTGCAAGTCTATCTTTGCTCAAGATAGCAAGTGGTTCTCTTCTTACGGAGAAGTAACAAGCTGGTATTCTAGCAGTTCGGTACAGAAAGCAATGCTTTATGACATAAGCACCAGTCACGTTGGCATCTGGACTCTGTCATTTTTGTTCTTTGCTGTCTTCCCTGCCCCGTCTAGTTCCCATCACGCCATTGTTTCCCAGCCCGGCCCATCACTTCCCATACATATGTGAGCCCCCCTTCTTTCCCACCCAACAATCCCCAGACCCTTTCTTCACTCCCACTCCTTTGCTGTGCATCTGTGCATTGCATCTGTGTGTGGGTGAGCCCTAGGCAAAAATGCAGGAATCAGGAGTTTGTCTTCAGGATCCTCACCAACTCCTTTCCATGAGCTCTCTCTCACCCCACCGCCCTGATCTCTGGGGCTCCCGACGCGCAGAGGTCCCACGCTCTATATGTGTTCACTGCTTTGCTGTCGTTCTGTCATCAGGAGAAAGTGTCATGGATGATTTCACCATCTGTTGTAAATACCGACATACTGAACAGTCGGAGTTGACCTCTCTGGGGTCTTTGTACTGTAGCTCAGTGGAAAGCCTCTGACTAGGGAGACGCCACAAGCCATCACCATAGTGGAGACTCAGTGGACCCCTGACATTTCTGTTTATGAATTGTGAACTCTGGGTAGAAAAATAGAGCCTGTTCCAAAATTAGGAGAAAAAATGAAGAAAGAGATGGAAAGTAGGTCATTAGGCCCATTGAGGCAGCTTATTGGGACGAGGAGGGGAAAGGCCAGCTGGATCGATCGCTCTTCTCGTGTGGCTGAGTGGTTTTATAAGAAGGGTGATGGTGATGGCATAAAATCCTTCTCTGTGAGAGGCACTGAGATATAAACAAAAACGATTACCCTCCTGATTCTTTGTTTCTTGTTCTTTCTGGAAAGCATAGGGGGTTCTTTGGCCGAAGACTGGGTTTCAGCCCAGCGATGCTTTTCGCTTTGCGTAACTCGGGTTGGTAGGACACCTCGTTGCTTACAGAGTACGCTGTAGTTGATTATTTCATTCTGTCTTTGTAGTGCTCCATGAGTAGATTCTGTTTCCCCCGTTTTACAGCTGAAGAAACTGAGGCCCAGACACATTAAACAATTAAGGATGGTTAGTGAATAAGCAGAGGGATCAGGAGCCCAAATCGATTTCATTATACTCTTTTCACTACTATAAACCACCCCCAGTTTTGAAGTTCTCTCTCTCCAGTCTACATATCTCCCGTGTGAGCCAATCTCTCTCTTTGCTTTTGACCGTTTTTTAAAGAACAGAGCTCTTCCCTGTTTCCCTGGTTAAAAGACGATAGAATATTTTATCACAAAAGTTTTATTTTTGTTTTTGTTTTTTTTAATTAAAAAAGCCCATGGCAGCCCCCTCTTGTGACTGTTCTCTCCATTTATGGACCTATTAGGGCCAGGAATGCCCAGTTCCTCTTTCCGCTGTTAGCGTTTATTGGGCTTCACATTGAGAACCACTGGATTCATTCAGTCCAATCCGTAAATGCTTAGGAGCACCTGCACGTGCGTGTAAGGCGCTGCACAGCGCGGCACAGACGGGCACCGTGTCTGCCTGTGTGGGGTGTGACATGTAGCACGAAGACACACACGAGGTCATTGTGAAGTGTGGTGACTTCCATGAAGGAAGAGCACTAAGCGCTGTGAGTGATTAACGGGACAGGGCAGGCTTCCTTGAGGAAGTCACCCTTACCCTGGAAGGTAAGGAGAATAAGGGAGAAGAACATTCCAGAGGTGATGACTCTGAGTGTAGAAAGCAGTAAGAAAGTTGGTGAATAGTTTCGTAAAGGCAGGGCCCCCCGCCCCCTTGGAACAAGTCCAGAGATACATCATGTTTCTTCCGTGTTTAGGATTATGCATGATAATCGGACTGGTTCAACTGGATTTGGCCTTTTATTGATGAATGGAAAGGTTTGGCTCTAAAGATTGGACTTGAGCGCATGACTTCAGAGGCCCTAAAGTAAATGCAAGGCCTGCTGTGAGTCGACACCCTTGGGCCTCTTGAGAACATAACTATGCTTTATGGGGGGCATGAGTTGGGGACTGAAAAAAATTGGAATTCATTCAACAAATACTTTTTAAACACTTCCTACATGCCAGCCACTGTTCCAGGTGTTAGGGAACTAATCCTCATTCTCCTGGAGCCTGTGTTCCAGAGGAGAAGAGGTGAGAAGTGCGCACGCGCACCCATTACGTAAGATGATGTTAAGTGCTTCTGTGGAGTAAACGGCCCTTCTTCACCATTTGAAAATTACTTGCTCTTTAGATTAAAAATGTATAATTTCAGAAAGTAATAATACCTTCTAATATATATGTTAGTGTTTCTGGCTTGTGTCATGATTTTTTAATTTTTTATTTATTTCTTAAGAATTTATTTATTTATTTGACAGAGACAACGAGAGAGGGAACATAAGCAGGGGGAGTGGGAGAGGGAGAAGCAGGCTTCCCCGCTGAGCAGGGAGCCCGATGCGGGGCTCGATCCCAGGACCACAGGATCATGACCTGAGCCGAAGGCAGACGCTTAACAACTGAGCCACCTAGGCGCCCCTGTGTCATGTCATTTTAAAATTAGGTCTATCAGACCGTGCCAACCAAAGCTCTATCACTGTTGTGACATCAAGTTGTTACATTGTAACATGTGTGTCACTTTTGATGTGGCTTCCCACATTCCTATGTCATAAACACTTAATTTGCAGCACGAATACACTTGTTTTCACAAAAACGCTTATTTTGCAGTGCATTTGCACAATTTAATGGATACAAATGAATACATGGGGGATTGTGAATAATAGCATATGAATTTATTTAAGTAGAAATGTGAGGGTTTGAAGGATGGTTCTCATGTGAGAAGGAAGTGAGAGGACCTTGGGAGAAAAAGGTGATTAATTGAAATGGGATTCATCGAAATCAATAATTTACAAAATTATTTAAAGCACTGTGACAGTGTCTCAAGCACCAGCTTCTCAAGTTGCACAATGTGTGCTTTATTTTGCAAACACAGGGTGCTGATACAATGAGTGTGTAATGGCACTTCAGGACCAACGTCACACTGAAAAACTTGGAGCTTGTGGATGGGTTCTTTGGTTCTCAGACTTTCTGTGGCTTCTCAGACTTTAATTTTACTCTTTTTTTTCCCAACGACAGGAGAACTTAAAGCCATCTAAAGTAAATTCAACTGCTGCCTTTTAACAAAGCTGGATATACAGTATTTAAAATACAACATGAGACCTTAAGCTTGTTAATTTGATAAGGGAGCCAGCAAAGTGACAACTACTTAAAGGTCCCCAAACCATTTCAATTTTGTGTTTGTTTTCTCCAAATCTTTGTCTCCATACAGACATAGATACACAGTTTCCCCTACCTGCTTCCAAAGACTTTGGCTCTTTGGAGTCAGGGAGCTTATAGGTAATGGTGACAAACGCCAAACAAATTAATGAGCAGGGTGCTGTGCTGGTTTTCATGAGTGATCTCTTTCATCTTTGTCACAGCCCCATGAGGTAGGTAATTCTGTTCCTTTTTATGGAAGAGGCCTGGAGAGATGGCCTAAGCTAGTCCGCGGCCGGGGCTCGAACACACGCTTGTGTAGCAGCAAGGGCAGGAGGAGGACCTGGTTCGCTGGGTCCCCAGGCTAGGGTGGCCCCCCTGGTACCAGCCATTCTGGAAAGTCACTCTTCGGTTGACAACGTACGTGCCCATCGCCACCACTGAAGACGTCGTCACGACTCCCCTATCCCTGGTGGCGCTAACACCGGTAGACCCGCAGGACAGTAGTGGCGACCGCAGCACCGTGCATCATTTTATTTAATCCCGGGAGACAGCGTGCCCCATGGTAGCCCGTCAGCTGTCATTGGAAACAGGATTGCGGCCCAGGTCTGTTGACCGCAACCCGAGATGATGACCAGAAGGCTGCAGGAGCCGGTTGTATCCAAGATGCAGCCTGTGGCCCGCTGTAATCTGTAAGGCGCTGAGGAAGAGTCGTCTGGGGGATGAGCGCCCCCTGCTGGCTCTGCATCGTGTACGAACCAGACGGTAGCATTGCCCCCCAAATCGGGGGTTGTTTACATTGGTGGAAAACCAGCAAGTCAGTCCCTCTGTTACCTCTGGCTCCACTTGAAGCTAAGAGAAAAACAGCAGAGGGTGAAGAAAGGAAGGAAGAATCTAAACAACAGAGACTATTTTAGAAGTGGTTAGTAATGCTTGGAAATAACGCTTTACTACATGATTTCACTGTTACATAGCAAAGGACTTCAAGTGTTCGGTGCAAGATCCTCCACCCAGCGTGGGCCATTTAAAAGCACCTTGCCTGAAATGTGGCCAAGTTAGGCAGCTGCTCCTTTAGGCCAATGAAAATCTGGGCTCTGCGTGTGTGTACGGGGAGTGGTTTTCCTGATAAAGCCTAGCAGCCTTCCACCACCTCTACCCGGGGCCATGGCAGGTGCCTCCGGCCACGTTCTGCTCTACAGCTGGCTCAGACTTCCCAGGCACAGCATTGCACATTTCATGCCTGTGGTGTGCTGGATGCCGGAGCGAGCAGCTCCATAAGCAGGAGGCGAGTGTGTGCGTTTCCTTAGGTAGGAGTTCCTACAGCCAGAGAGGGGGAGACCATGGGATGGAGAGGGAGGGACAAGGTGGTGATTCTCTTTAGATTTTGAAGCAGCAGGGTCTTGCAGAAAAAGGAGGTGCATTCTGTGAGGGGTACAGGAACAAACTTGAACAGGGAAGGCACAGCTCAGCTCACTCTAGGAAATACCTTTATATATCATAGTAGTGACAGCCACCAGCACTTCCTGAGCTGTGTTACAAGCACCGTATGCCAAGTATGTTGACGTGGATCCTGTGCTTCTCTCTAGTCTGTCAGTAAAGGAACAGAGGCTCAGAAACATGAGGGTATGTTATCAAGATCCATCGCCAGGAAGTGGCCGTGCCAAGGTTTGGCTCCACTCTGTGTTCTTAACCACCTACCTGTACTTTTGAAGAAATAAAGAAATTCTTCAAACAGAAAGACAGCTGCCTTCCAATGTACGAGCTCCCTAAGCACAGGCTGGCTGTCACAGTGCCCTTCGCCTTGGGTAGAGAGTTGGGCTGGGTTTTCCCTGAGCTCCTTTTCCAACTTCTGCTGCTGTGATTCTTCTCAGGGTTTGGGGCAAAGAAGGGAAAGAAGCAAAGAAGGTTTCCACCTGGGCTTTGAACACATCTCCCCTCGCCCTGTAGTGGCAGCATGTTCGTTTTAGTGGAACGAGAAGGCTGGTATCTGGCTAGCTGTGTGAGATTTGGGGCAGAGGCGCTCAGCCTGACTCTGGTCTGTGTGTGGGCACTAATGTTCTCTTGGTATTGCTCTGACAGTTACGGGGAGTAGCGTCCCTGGACCACACCGAGGACGCCGCAAATGTATTTGCAACCTGAACATCTTGTAGTAATGTAGCTGAAAATCAGGCCAGAGACATGGAAGGAACCAGGCTTGAGAGGATATGCTCGCCAGGTGTTTTGGACCCTATTGAAATTCAGGTGGAAACCAGAATATTTTTTTTTAATTAATTATGATTCGAATATGTAGTAAATTCACACAGTCCAAAATCGATAAGCATAAAAGAATGGAGAGAGACTTCCCTTCCTTCTAACCACTGTTACTAGATTCTTATGCATCTTTTTGTTTTTGAGAGAGAGAGAGAGAGAGAGCGAGAGCGAGCGCGCGCGAGCGCGCGCACAGAAGCCAGCAGGGAAGGGGCAGAGGCAGAGGGAGGATTCCCCACGGAGCAGGGAGCCCGATGCGGGACTCCATCCCAGGACCCTGGGATCATGACCCGAGCTGAAGGTAGCTGCTTAGTGGACTGAACACCCAGGCACCTCTCTTATGAATCTTCCCAGAGGTTTTAATACATACAGAGCATAACGTGAATCTGTATTCTCCTATCTCACTCCCCTTTTGAAAGAGAAGCTGTGGTCTGATGTGTGTTTCAGGAGGCTGACAGGTCAGAGAGTGGCTGGGGTAGGGAAGAGACTTTCTGGTCCAGGTGTTGGGTGGCAAGGACCAAACCAGGGCAGCGGCCTGGCCATGCCCAAGGGGGACAGAAAATAGGGAATGTCGGGGGAGAGACATTGTGTTGAGAAAACTAAAAGGCCTTGGGGACTGGTTAGCTCTGGGAGGAAGAGTGTAGTGGAGATAACTGTTTTTGGGACCGGGGATGGTGCTGTAATTTGAGGAGCCGTGGAACAGAGAAGGAAGCAGGATTGCAGAGAGCCGCCTGTGTGATGATGCTCTCGCCTCTTGTTGAAATAAACTTGCTGAAATGGGTATTAGAAACAGAGAGGCTCAGAGAGTTTAAGTAACTGAGCCCAGGAATCAGCCCATCGATGGCAGGGCTGGAGATTGGAAGTTTGTCTGAATCCAACGCCTGTGGTTTGAGGAGCTGGAGGGAAGGTGGCAGCAATAAACACCCTTTGGGGGAGGTCTTATGTACCAAGTGCTTTTTCGTGGATTCCCTCCCAGCGTCATGTGGAGGGGACCAACCAGGAGTGGAGTGATCATCTGAGAAGAAGGATGCTTCTCCCAGCACCTCCCCTCTGGGGAAAGAAATGGCAGGCCTCTGAGGGAGAACACCCTGTAGTCCTACAGATCACCTTACTCTTCTCCGTAAAGGCGGTTGGTCAATGTGGCCCCAAGAATGATTTAATTTTCCTATTTTTATAGCTCCTTTCCAAGGCCTAAAGTCATGGTTCAACGAAATTTCCTTTGTTAGATCACGGAACCTGGTTTTGGTTTGGAAAATGTGACCAGTGCAGCTCTCAGGAAGTATAAAGTTGATGAGGCCTGTGGCGAAATGAAGGGCAGGTGGTTTGTGTGGGGACTAGATTGGAGAAGTAAAGTAGTACGGTCAGCGGCAGGGTGAAAACTCCACAGAGCGCCAGGAGAGTCCTTGCCTGTGTCAGGACAGGGTGGAGAGGATGGGGTTTCTCTGGAGAAGCTTCCAAGCCCTGCTGGGGCTTCTGAGGCAATGTATTCATGTATTCGTGGGGAGATGGCTGTTTGGGCAGATCTGGTTTCGGGGCCTTCTGAAAAGAGGCCCCCTCTCCCACCGCTGTTCCCAGCTCGCGGGTGGATCTCCTTACTAGTACACCTGCGTACCGGCATCTCTGTGGCACCCTGGGGCGCGTACAGAAGCGTCGTGTTTGCTCTTCCGTTTAACCTTCACATGGACCCCTGGAGAAGAGCAGGCCCGGTGTCAGCCCTGTGTTCAGATGAGGAAGCCAAGACCCAGAAAGGTTGAGCCCCTTGCCACAGGCTACACAGCTCAGAAACAGCAAAAAGCCTGGCTTCTAACCCGTGTGTCGGTAATGTACGCTCCGCATGCTTAGAATGGATGGTCAGAAAGCACATTGGGCCTTCCCGGGTCTCAGAGGAAGGCTACAGCTCGTCTGGCGGTTGGCTTCCCCCACGTTTTTCGAGTAGGACCCAAGCAATGCAGTGTTTTTGGGTGATGGAGGGGTGGCTCAACCGTGGTGTGGTGTGGTTTCTCCTGCTCTGTCCCTCGCGGCGGCTGAGCCATCCTAGGTGCTCATCCTCACCCAGCTGCACCCTCTCACGGTGGTGCCTGGTTTACTCCTGTGTCTGAGCAGCTCTGGGCACTCACCCTCTTTTTTCATTGCCATCGAGGGATGAGGCAATTGAAAGCATCTGGAAATCTGGGTTTTATGGATGTTTCACAGAGGCCCAGCCAGGCTCCATCTGCTTTCCTTGGCAGGTCGGCACCCCACGAGCCTGCTTTCCCAGTTGCTGTCCCTGCATGTGGCCCGTGGGCCCTTACAGCTGCCCCTCTGGGGGGGGGGGGAGACCCACTTCCTGAGAAAACAGTAGCCCCTCTGTGAAGATGGTGGTGGAAGTGGGAGGCAGGGGTGAGGTGGTGCCTCCTGGTGTGAGATCTGGGCAGGAAGGACTTACCTGCTCCTTATTCTTTGCTTTCGGTGCTGTTTGTTTCTGAGAAGAGTACAGGGGAGGGGATGAAGCAGTGCCCAGGTGCCAAGTAGCCAGAACAGGGCCGGTGCCTCTGAGCAGTTAGCTGAGAGGCCCTGCTGAAGTTTGAGCCCAGGCAAGCCCCACCGCACAGCCCGCCCTGCTCCCCCCAAGCACTGAATATGCAGGTCCCTCTCCTTGGCTTGGCCCCACAGCCACTCCCTGTCCCTGCAGGGCCCAGGGGTTATCACAGGCTGCCCAGGCTGCCCTGGGGGTGTCTGGACAGAGCCCAGGCAGGAGAGGGACAGGAAGCAATTGTAGGTGATTTGTCCCTCCCTGTTCTGTTCCAACTTGTACATTAGCATCCCTTGACAGGAGTTATTTGTCTTGGTTTCTTTAAATTCCTAAGTGGATTATAGTTCTTCTCTTGGTATTATTTGACAGCAGTCATTTTTCAAGGTTTTACTGCGTTCTTCAAATACTTGGAATTTTTGAAACAAATTTGGGAAAAGACCGCCCTCTTCATGTCAGACTGTGTAGTGCAGCTCTGGGCGTGTCTCAGGAACCGGCAGCGATGCCAAGGACCTGCAGATTTGTCGGCTTTCTCTGTCCTTTTTCACAGAAGTGAGCTGCCTCACCAGACGTCTCTGGAATAGAATCTATTAGCCGTGCTTTCAAAAAAGAGGAAAGAAAGAAAAAACCCCAGTGGTCGCTTTTGGGAGTTGTGTTGTTCCGGTTTGTCTCATGGGTAGTGATGGGCACTTTCAAGGACAGGCTGTGTGTGCTTCAGAGAGCAGGCACTGATGTGTCTGAAGGAAATTCGGGGGCCAGATCACTCCAGGCTCTGGGTGCACATCACCCCCACCTCAGCCACCCTACATTACAGTGGCTAATGGCAGTTTGGGACTAGTAGGAATCACCCTATATGTCTCAAATGTTCTTCTCAATTTCTGCTTTGAATTTTGGTATTTCCATTTCGCTGCCATCAGAAGGACAAGCTTAATTTCACATTATCTCATGTGAAGTAGAGAATTATCATGATTACTTGGCAATAAAAGCAGTAATAGTAACAAATTATGTGCAAGCAACAGCATTATATATTTTCCACACATTATCTCATTTAATGCTTGTAACACTCCTTCAAGATAGGTACTAGGTTGACCCCTGCATTACGGATGTGGAAGCTGCCCCCGGGGGCTGAACTTGCCCATTTTAGATGACCCCACCAGGAAGTGGCACCTGCACCAGGAATCAGACACGGACCCCAGCAGGCTCCAGAGTCCCGGTCCTCCTCACCCCTCCCTGCAGCCTCCCCAAGCAACAGAGAGGGGAGGAAAGGCGGGAGCGGGAAAGAAAGTGACCTTCGAACAGATTTGGGAGAGGAGGAAAAGTCCTTCATTAAACCCCCAGGGTAGCTAAATAAGCCATTGCAAGTAACTGTTTGAGTTTTTAGAATTACATTCACCTTTGTCCCTGTTTACAACCACTGTGAAGAATAACTGGAAGGATTATAACGATGAAAAGAGAACATGAGCATTTTCCCAAGTCAAAAGAGAAATCAGTGTATTAAGATTGTGTCAGGTGCCGCTGAGCCGGGGGACAGTCTTGATCCAGGTGGGATTTTGCTGGTGCAACGTTGGTGTTTTTGGTGAACCCTGCAGGCAGGCAAGAGTCCCAGCTTCTGCTCAGTCATCCTGTGTATTCGAGCCATAGGAAGGCTCTGTGATCTGACCAAGTTCCTTTCAAGTCCAGGGAACTTGTGACCAACTAGAATAAACATCCTGAAATACAACTCTTAATATTTTTGTTTCCCTTTATAGTTCTTTCTCTTCCTCAAAAAACTCCCATGATGTTCCAAGACAGTTTTCAGTTGACTGTTTATTTAATTTAATAAAGTCATACATGTGCTTTGTGTATAAGCCAAATTGAACCAGACTCACAGCTGGTAAAGAAAAGCAGCAGTCCTCTGCCCCGTGTCTCCCCACCTCCTGGTCCGACTCCTTAGCGACGGCTCCTTACAGCCTTTTCAGCCATTTCTTCGTGTATTATCTACGTATTTCCAAATAACCTGTTCATACTGTATATTTCAATCCATTAATGTCAAGACATTTTCTGTTGACTTCTTACTATGGGAGACCAGGACTTAGCTCTCCGAATACGTGGAGCCCTCGTTCTCTCCCCTCCCTATCCCCCAGTCTGGTTATATCACAATTTTTGGTTTAATTGACACTGAGTGTTTGTATTACAAGCCTGTAAATGCCACATACAGCATGGTTAATGTGTGATGTATTAGAACCATTTTCTTGATTGTAAAACTTTTTTTCCTAGGATTTGTTATTGCTTCTTTTTTATCTCGTTTTTACATGCCTGTACAAATTCATCTCCAGCGTTTCTAACAGAGTTCTCAAACTCTTCTCCAGGTGGTCAGGTAAGTCAGGGAGTCTTTTCAGGTCCATTGTCCCTTTGGTGACACCCCCCCAGCAGCCCTCCAGCTCCTTGTCCACTCCAGACTGGCTGCTGTCCAGGTCAGCTCCCCAGCTACTGGGCCAGTGTGTTCTTTAATCCCTCTTCCGGATTAGGGCCCCATCTCCCTCTTGTGATGTATTCCCTCATTTTGTGAAAACATCCTCCTGTGCCTAGCTGAGAATAGTTGCAAGAAGGGTTAATTTTCTGAAACCTTACAAATCTGAGTGTGTTCTACTCTCAGATGTGATGGGTACCTTGGTTCTCATCATGTTTTCCACCTTAGACTTGTGAAACTTGATGCACATTTTCAAGTGAGTTCCACATGTGTTCTCCTTGCTAACGAATAACACTGTTTAGTGCTGGAGAATACAGCCATTCATATAAAAAGAGCAGGTGAATGCTGACTTAAGTCATGTGGTATATAGGAGAGGGGATGTTGACTCTTTATTACCACTCTTCTCCGTTGGGATCATTGAGAACATATATTTACATGGGAAAATATATGATTCTGACTGTAGGGTCAACAAGCTAGCTCCATACATTCAACTCTATAGGTTCTTTGAAGGGAGGGATTTTGTACTTATTAGGTCATGGATTCCCTGTGCCTAGCATAGAATGTGTCATAGGAATGCCGGTTTGTTCTACTGAAATCCATAAAAGAAGTAAGCAGAGTGAATACCTTTTTTGTTGTTGTCATTGATCTGTTAATCATCAACATATCTCCTGAGTGCCTAAGGAGACTTTTTTATAATTGAACAAACCAACATTAACCTCTATTTTGGATATCAAGGAAATTTAGTCTTGGGCTTTTAGTATACATGACTTCTTGACATTTACCCTGTTTCTGCTTATGTATTGCCCCTAATACTTGGGATTTTAGTTGTTGCTGTTGGTGTTGCTTTGCAAATATTTGTTTCCTGCCCTATAAAATAGAATTGCCCTTTTTTGGTTTTGCGCTTCACCTTTAGTTTTGGGGAAACCACCATTGCTGAAAAGAAAATGGGATTTATTTGGGAAGGAGAGAGGGAAGTAAGGTATTCACCCTGGCCTTCTTCCCTTATAAGGAGAACTGACGGGATGGGAAGTAGTTAGAGTCTTACCAAATGGTTTTTTTAGAGTTTGGGTTTTATCAAAACTTGAACCCAAACATATCAGGTAGATTTCTTCTTTTCAGTCTTCTGGATTTGGGGGCAGAGGGATTCCTGACCTACCCAGGTTGAATTAAGGGGAGAAGGGAGGGCTGTTTGTCTCACTGCTGTGGTCTCCAGGATACCTTCTTTAGTCCTTTGTATTCTTAGAAACAAAGTCACCTCTTGGCAGGAATAAAGGCACCCAGATGCCAGCGGTCAGGGTTTGGTTTCACGTCACCAGCCTGGGAGAGGCAGTGCCCGGTTTCCTTTGGCAAAGACAGCCTGCCCTTCTCAGTTCATTTCAGCCACTGGCGTACAAAGGTAACTTCCTCAAAATAGAAACCTTTGAAGAGTCTGTCTGCTGTATCTGCGAATCATTGTATTTATCCTGAATTCTAATTTAGCTTCTTAGAATTTTGAAAACATTAGTTAGCTTTTTTTTATCTCCTTCTTCTTTTTTCTCAAGTCAGCTTTCAGAAAAAGTAGAAAGTAGATCTGAGTGAGAAGGGTCGAGGCATTTTCTGCTGGGAGACAGTGTGGTTGATATTTGCAGCAAATGCACGGTCTGTGGCGTTGACAGGTCCAAGTTTTATTCTTAACTCCAGGACTATTCCCGGAAGTGTGACCTCAGGCTAGTCTGTTCATTTCTGAACTTCCATTTCCCCCATGTGTAATGACTTTAATAAAATGTCCCTACGGTGTCGTTGCAAGGCCACGATTACCTGAGGTCACGTATGTAGAAAGCACATGGCACAGAGCAGTGAGTGGACACAGCTCTTTTCCTTCCTTCAGGCACAGGAGAGACCCACACCCCGAGAAGCTTGTTATGAGTGGGCCAGAATCTAGGATTTGAACAGTCACATGGCTTCACAACTTGCTCCTAGCTCTTGGCTTACTTGTGTTTATTTTTTCTTTGCTACGCAGGAGGGGTAGCTAAAGCAGGAAAGTTCTTTTCTTCTCCCCCAGGATCTAGTAATCTCACATAATAATAAACCACAACAATAGTAATCTTAGCTGCTGCGATTTCCCCAACACTAATTATATGCTGGGCCCTATGCCGAGCACCCTCTGTGCATTATTCCCTTTCATCTTCAGTCCTGTTGCGTATTATACATACTGTATCCCCGTTGCACATATGAGCAAAATTGAGATTTCAGATTCTCATCTGGCTCCAGAGTTTTTGTGCTTTGCGCTCAGCCCTTTGGTTTTCAACCATATCTTCAAGGCCCCTGTTAAAGTGTGATAAATTTTTGCCCTCCCTTCACCTTCCTGTCCTCTTGACATGTAGAGGTCCTGCGTTCCAGCAGTGCACTGCAGGGGCCTTTGGATGTCAGGAGCAAAAAGAAAACGCAAGTCTCAGCTTCTTACCTCCGTCCCCAGCTCTGCCTGCCCGTGGGCGGCTGCCAAGGAAGAGGAGCTGAGAGCATGGTGTTCAGCAGACAGACTGTGGTTCTGGCTACAGGTGTCCCCATAGCTCTGCTCGTGTTGCCTCCTTGCCCATAAACTCACTGCCTGCAGGTGGCACACGACAGGACAGAAACGGTACCTCCCCAATGGAGCTGGGAGGGCCCAGGAGCTTGCTGCCAGCAGAGGTTAGTAATACAAGGGTGGGATGGATGGACCTGCAGAAGGCCAGTCGTCCCGATAATGAAAGAACGAGGACTTCTGCCCTCAGCTCTCAGAATGGTGGGTAAGTGGAGAATGAGCAGAGGAGCTAGACACGAGACACACACTACTCACTCATCTTTGCCTCTCTGGCGGCCTTTACGCCAGTGTCTGTGTCCCCAACTGTGTTTTTTCTCCCTCTGCCCACTAATGAGAATGGAAGCTCATTAGCAGGAGTGCCTCATACATCTCTGTGGGCTTTTGTTTGCTTATTGTTGAAAAGATGATGTGACAACAACATTTGGGAACATTTACGAAAAGGTCAAAGACATTCCACTGTACCCCATAATCTCAGCTCCCCAACCTGTCAATGGCTTTGACTTCATTTTAAAACAAATTCTCTTCCGTCATAGGCATACTCTGTCCCTGCAGAGTGCTTCCCAGCCCTCAGTTTCACCTGAAAGCTAGCAGCTAGCTGGGTAGAGGCTGGGTCGATGGCAGAGCTTGACAGGGTCCCCTTCTTCATTTCACCTGATACCTCTTAGGCGTTTTGAAGCTTTTGTAGGGATATCACTCTGATGTTGAGCAGGAGAGGGGCTTAGCCCTCTCCCAGAAGATGCTGGGCCTTGGCTCCAATCCCCAGGTGTTAACACCGTGGACCACTGACTTTGGATGGGGTGTCGGGCCTCCTGCCCGTTGGTCCTGTGGCCAGAGATCTGGTGCCTGTGTTGCAAGTCATGGATTTAAACCAGCATTTCTTCAGGGTACATCTGTAGGCTTTTGTGACCACATGAGCTTAGGAAACTTTGGGTTATACCAAGTTAAGAAATGTTTTTTAACTATGCTCAAAGAAGGGGGGTTTTACAAAACAATGATAATAGCTAGCATTTATCGTTTGCTGTCCGTTGAATCTGTGAGCTCTTTATATTTAGTTTCTCATTTAAATCCCGAAGCATCCCTAGGAGGCAGACGCCAGCACTTTCCCCATTTTACAGACAGGGGAGGCACTTGCCCAGTGTCTTAGCTAATTTTCAGTGGGCACAAAGTTTTGTGCTCGAGCAGGCTGAGTCCAAACCCCAAACTCTTAACCAGGATACAGTACTCGCCTGGTAGGCAGCTTTGACCAAGCTTTCTTTTATTTGGGACTTCTCATTTCTAATGGAGTCAGTACTCTGAAGGACTCTAGTTGGGGAAATAACCATTTAAACTTGAAAAGTAAGTAGGGACTGCCAGGTGACTTGGGACATGGAATTTCTTGCATGAGCCCTGTTGGGTTCTGATCTCCCCACAGCCCCGAAAGCCGCAGATGTCTTTGTGTCTCGTTAGGTTGGTGTTACAGTTTAATTAGCCCGAGAGGCAGGCATGGAGGGTCTGGAGTAAAAAGTGTAAGCCAGTGGTTCTCTAACTTGGCTGCATACTGGAATTCATTTAATGCCCATTAAAAATTACTGATGCCTAGCCTCATTTTCTGGGATTCCCCTGTAGTCTGGATGGCCCCAGGCATTGGTGATTTTTAAATGTTCTTTGAGAACCATTGGTTTGGATAACTCCTTTGTGGTCCAGTTAACATGTTTTATACCAAGCATGGTATAAAACAAAGCAAGGAGAAAAAAGGGTTTTTTTTTGTAAGTTAAGTGACTTAACCGGGTTTTGGTTGGTTGGTTTGTGAATGAGTGACCTGTGTTCTCTGATCACTGGCCCCATATGACCTGTACCATGAATCCTCTCCATGAACTGTTCTCCTGACCCTAACTTTGCACTGACAACCATGTGCTGACCGGCCCTTATGCAGAAGCTTTAGACTGGTTACTAAGCAGACTGGTGAGAAAGAGGCTCAGCACTCTTACTCCTGTTGGAGGGAGTACGTGGGTACCATTGCCCAGAGCATTGCATCCGTGCTGTTGCTGGGGGAGCTGGAGCAAGAAGTGCATTCTGGGTGATGATGTTAGTGGACTACACACATGCTCCTCATTGGGCTGAACTGTAAATATTGGGCTTCAAAGGGTGTTGCTGTCATTTTCAGTTGAGTTAGGTGAAACTGGGTGATAGAATAGTTTCTTGGTTTGGTAGTCAGGTAACTTCAGGTGTTATTTACTACTATGTCTACGAAAAGCCTTTTTGAGGGAGAATAGATACCCCTGTCAATAAAAGACAATGATGGTTTTAACCCTGAGCTATGATGGGTTTTTTTTTTAAGATTTTATTTTTTTATTTGACAGAGAGAGATAGCGAGAGAGGGAACACAAGCAGGGGGAGTGGGAGAGGGAGAAGCAGGCTTCCCGCGGAGCAGAGCGCCCAATGTGGGGCTCAATCCCAAGACCCTGGGATCATGATCTGAGCCAAAGGCAGATGCTTAACCAACTGAGCCACCCAGATGCCCCTATAATGGCTTTTCTGAACATCTTCATTTTTTCAAAGGCACAGACCCTAGGCTATTCAAGGTGTAAGTCCGGGATTTTGAGACCACTGCTCTCCTTCCAGTTCAAGATGGATGTGCCCCAGGTTGACCAAAGGGTTTGTAATGGGACTGTTTCTGTTGGTTTCTTACAGTACAACAAACACCTCTTCGTGCACATTGGGCATGCCAACCATTCTTACAGTGACCCATTGCTCGAATCAGTGGACATTCGTCAGATTTATGACAAATTTCCTGAAAAGAAAGGTGGCTTAAAGGAACTGTTTGGAAAAGGCCCTCAAAATGCCTTCTTCCTCGTAAAATTCTGGGTGAGTAAGACATTGCTGTGGTGGCGGTGGGTTTCGTCTGAGTGGGCACCTCCTGTACGTGAGCGCGGAGCAGCGCGGCTGGTTATGGGTACTCGCTGACTGCACCTGGGGGGCTGTCCTCAGGCTGGCCTTGTGGTCCATCCTCAGGTACAGACGCACCCAGGCAGCATTTGGTGTCCCTGCCCAAGAACAAGAGAGCCCGGAGGCCTCTGTGGGCTTCAGGGCTCACTCCTGCAATGGCTGGAGACTTCACACACGGCTGCAGTTGTGATGGAAGACACGGGGCACTAGCCCCTCTTTCTGTTCTCACTCCATTAAGCCGAGAGACCTATAAAATTCCACTGGAGCCCAGGACCTGAGGCAGAATGGGGCTGGGATGAAGATAAAGTTTCATGCTTCCAGATTTTATACGTGGCAGAGAGAATACAAAATGGCTTCACCCAGTATGTGCCTCATTTGGGCTTTAAAACAGCAAGGGTGGATTCCCCCAGCTGCTGGGGCTTGTTGCCGTCTCACGGCCTCCGAGGGGAGCTTTTCTGTTCTTTCTCCACTAGTCACACTCAGGCCAGGGGACGGCTAACAGGTCACAGGCGTAAGTACCACGTGTGTATATGGAGGTGAGGATACCAAGGCTGCACGACAGATGACCTGTTAGCAATGAGTGTTTCTAAGGCTTCAGTCTCTAGAAAAATAGAAAGAAAATCTCTTCAAGTGTTTGCACCCCTGAGCATAGCATTTAAAGGCCCCAAGTGAGCTGGTTGCAGGGTGTTTTCCTTGCTAGCTGCCCTGTGCCTAGCTGCTCTGTGTGTCTGATGGACTTCTTCCCTTTCCTTCTCTCCCATGGGGCCAGCTCCTCCTTCCTTTGAGATGGTGGCTCCTTTATTATTTGCACCTTCATCCCTTAGGCAGACCATTGATTTTCCTTTTACTCCCAGTGCCTTTTGTAGTTAATCAGTTCCCATGCTGGGTCATTCCTTCTATGTGTGTCCTGCTCCCCCTCTGGACCTGGGACTGCCTCGGGGGCACCTTACTCCTAACAGTGGCTACCATTTATTGACCTGCTGGGGGTTGGGGGCCGTGCTGAGACTTTCCACGCACTTCCTCCACTCCTCACAGTGTTAAATGGAATTTGCCTTGTGTCCAGCTAAGAAAACAGAGACTCCGAGATTACAAAGGACAGGCTACCTGTAGGGTGGGGCTCCGGACCTTGTAATTAGATAAGTTTGGCGGTAGTGCCTCTGCTTTGTTTTCTGGTTGCTTCACACCCTGTGAACTCAGCTATTGGGGCGGGGGGGTGGGGGGGGGGGGAGTCCTGTCCACCGAGGACTCTCCATTTCTCCAATACCAAGCAAACACCTTCCACAAGAAAGCCCAACAAGTGGATAAATGAAGGAAAAATATATGTTTTAGGTTTCTTGGAGAACTTCCATATTAAATTTAGTTTGTTTAGTTTCTTGTATTCTTACGTGGTAACTAGATTTCATTTTTCATGGTTCTGTTTTGAATTTGGATTGTGGAAATAGCCTTCCACTTACATTAAGGTTCTTGGGATGGGTAATACATGTGGGTAACCTGAACAAGCAATAATACCTTTCTAAATTGGAGGCTGCCACTCGTGATTTGAATGGTGTTTGGAGGTCAGTTATTATGTGGTAACAGGGCAGTTTTCAAAGTATGGCCTGGGGACCCCCAGGGAGTGCATCAGTAGCCCTTCAAAGGACTGAGAAGGCCAGAAATATTTTCACCACGACCCTGAGACATTATTTGGCTTGTGCAAGCTGCTGATATGCACGCCAGTAGTTCAAAAGCAGAAGGGTGAAACTGCTGAAGCTTCAGCTTAATCGGGCGGGTGTGTGCACACAGTTTAATAAAAAAAGAGAGAGAGAACGAGTTACACCAAGAATGTCCTTTATAAATTTTACGACATCTTGGACCTAGAGTACACATTGCAAATGAATGCATTGAGCCTGCCTGCCTGCCACCTCAAGGAAAGCAACTGACACTATGACCAAAGAGAAAATTCCAGCTTTCTAGTAAAAATAAGAATTTTGGAAAACTCATATCCACCACCATAAACTTGACAGCTTCCCAATACTTAACAGACTTTTCTGGTGAGATCCACAGCCATATTAACGAGTGATTTTATTTTATTTTTTTTTTGGTATTATGTAAGATAAACCAGTGGATTTTCATGTAATAGAGTTTGAAAAGTTCATTGATACAGTTTCAGATTCCACACTGCAGCTAATTTTTTTAAAAAGATTTTTATTTATTTGAGAGAGAGAGAGAGAGCATGAGCTGGGGGAGAGGCAGAGGGAGAGAGAAAGAGACACACAGACTCTCCACTGAGCAGGGAGCCCAATGGGGGACTCGATCCCAGGACCCCAAGATCATGGCCTGAGCCCAAGGCAGACGCTTAACCAAATGACCCACCCAGGCACCCCTACACGGCAGCTAATTTTTAAGAAACTATCACTTGTTAAGTTTTGGTGTAGTATCAGAGAAAAATGACCACAGTTATCTGAAGAGCCTATTAAAATATACTTCCCTTTTCTAGCTCCAGATTTGTGTTAGGCTGGATTTTCTTCATGTTACTTCAGCCAAACAACGCCATCAGGACAAACAGTTAGAAGCATGTTTGAGAATCCAGGTATTTTCCATGAAGGCACACATTAAATATATTTCCAACGTGTCAAACAGTACAACCCTTCCAATTTTTCTTTTGTTTTTGAAAGTATAGGTATGTCTAATTTAAAAAAAGAGAAGATGTAATGAGTTTTTTTTAAGTAGGTAATAAATATTTTAAAAATGCTCTCAGTTTAAATTTCCAATACAGAAAGTATAGAGAGCTATAACCTGCAGTAACAAAAGCTCTTGGAGGCCCTCAGTAGATTTTAAGAGCAGAAGGGGGTCCTGAGATCAAAAAGTTTGAGAGTCACTGTTGTGAAGGATATAAAAAGAGGCCGTTCTACTCAAGTGAATTATAATTAATCAGAAATGGTAGGATATGATGAAAGGAAACCATTTTCAGTATTTTCAAATGAAACGGTATTGGTTTTTAGTGATAATAAAATTTCTTATAATTAGCATGTTATTTGGATATAAAGTGGAATGGAAAGTCCTGAGAAAGTTGTTCTTGTTTTTGCTTCCAAAATTTCCCATTTTGCTTGGGATGATCTTAATACATGCTTTCAGTGACGGGGCCCTTTGGTCATGGATCCCCAAGTAATGAGGTCTAGATTGCAGATGTGTCGAGTGTGGTTGCTAGTGTAAAGTGTCCAAATGTAGAAACAGTTGCCCTGAGATTAGATATATATTTATTAACATTCGAAGGATTAAAATTGAGCACTTCGATGAATGTGGTGGAAGACTTCACTCCTTCAGTATAATTGTGAGTGGTACTTAGCCTTTATAAAAACATTCAGTCGCAACAATGTTAGATGAGGAGAGGCCATTTGAATTAGGTTTACAGTTTGCTGCAATTTGACATCTCATTGGCTTCCTCTAATGCCTCAGTGAGAATAAATTATACTTAGAATATCTATCCTTGGATATCAGGAACGGGTGTTTCTTAAGTAGATTCAACACTCCCTTTGAAATATTTTGTGTATCAGCAATTTGCTTAGCAGATTTCCTTGGTTTTGTGTGAATTCAGTAAATTTCAGCAGAGGTCCTACACCTGATCTTTATTCTCCCCGCTTTTTTCCTCTGTCTCAAAGTTCCTGAAGTCTCTAGGTTGTCAAAATCAGGCTGACTCTTGATTTGCTCCTAGGATTGCTCCTGAAACTGTTTTCCGAAGAGCAGCCACGTGCAGCCTGGGCTCAGTCGGGCTAGACAAGGTCAGGAGTTGGCTGTGGAGGATGTACTGAGTGCTACCCCATGTGAGTGCCTGCACCTCAAGGTGAAGGGCGTGGTGGCACCAAGTCGCAGTCACTCCGCTGTTCTCAGGCTGGAGGATCCGAATGGCACCCGGGGCCTCGGGCCCCAACACGGAAGTGACTGGCAGAGGCAAAGAAGCCAGTGTGGGTGCCCCTACCCTGTTAGCCTTATCCTCTCTCATGCCTTAATGGTGGGGGACACCCAGAGGCCCCTGTGGATGGCTGTGTATCTGGTGAGATCTTTTTTTATAAGAGCCATATTGAGGTATAATTTAGAAACCATAAAATTTGCTCCTTAACATTCAGTGATTTTTAGAAAAATTTACAGAGTTGTATAACCATCACTATAATCAAATTTTAGACTATTTCTGTCATTCCAAAAAGATCCCCTGTGCCTATTAGCAGGCGATCCCTGTTCCCACTCCCAGCCCCAGACAACTACTAATCTACTTTCTGTCTGTACAGATTTGCCTTTTCTAAACATTTTATGTGAGTAGAATCTTTTGGCGTGGGGTCATTGGCACCTGACTTCTTCCCTTACATTGTTCTGAGGGGCATTTATGTTACAGCATGCCACTAGTTGGCTCTTTTCTATTGCCTAGGACTAGCCCGTCGTATGGACATACCCCGTTTTGCTTATCCGTTCACTATTGATAGACTCGTGGATTGTTTCCACTTTAGGCTTTGACCCAGTAATGCTGCTCTGAAGTCTTTGCGTACAAGTCTTTGTGGGGACATACGGTTTCATTTGCAGCATTTTTCCTGGCATTTTTCCATAGGAGAAGAATCGCTGGGTCACATGGTAACTCCATGTTTAACTTAAGAGACTGCCAAGCTATTTTCGTAAGTGGTTTCTACCATTTTACCTCCCTGCTGGTGAGACCTGAGGGGTCGCTCACCACCTCCTTCGACCACCGTGGCTGCCAGTATTAGGGGAGGGAGAAATGACAGTGAGCAGGGTAGCTAAGGGCCTGGCTAGCAGGAGCACCAAGATACAAGGGTGAGGCCCATGCGGGGGAGTTGAGGTGCTTTGCAGCTGGGTCTTGGCTTGTATGGAAAGCACGGGTGGGTGGGAAAATTAGGAAAGACAAAGAATCAGGGTTTGGTTGTGTCAGCAGTAGGGAACAGTCAGTGGTTTTAACAACTTTTGAGCCAAGAGTATTTGGATTCTTCTTACTGTTACAGCGATTTTATTTGCATTTTGCCTTCTCTATTATTATTCCTTATCTTTTTCTTTTCATGACCTCCTCCTATTTATTTCCTTTCTCTTCCTTCCTGCCTACTTTTCATTCACTCTTGTGCATTTTAATGCTACATCATATTTAATTACAAAGAGAGGAAAAAGGATTTTGCGGGAATGGGAGGGAAGGGGCTTCTCTCTCTTTCAGTAGTTGAACTTGACTTAATGAGTCTTTTTTGAGCATAAGCACATACTTGATATTATTTAATCCTTGTGAGCCACATGTGATTATCCCCACTTTACACAAGAAGAAATCGAGTCACAGAGAGGCAGAGTGGCTTCCACAAATTCACACAGCTGATCCGGGCCGGGTGGGCTGGACTCCAGAATCCATGCCTTTTCTGTGAAATCTGTGCGTGGCCTCTGCATGGAGCACAGCCATGTCCCCAGCCCTCCCCCCGCCCCACCTGAAGTCAGTGATGGTGATGAAGGGGAAGCAGAGCGGTTTCTTTCTGAGGTCCCGTCACCACGGGATGCCCTCATGCGTATTTACGTGGGGGCTACAGTGAACAGACTGCTGGTACCAGCAGGTTCAGGTCGGATCCTGAGACTGTTAGAAAGATCCACACAATGCTGTTAGCTGCCTTTGGGGTGGGGTTAGAGGAGCGGCATCGTGTTTATGTTACGATTACAAAGGCAACATCATAGTATTCTAGACAGTCTTGGAAATATATAATTTGTAACTGATTCCTAAATGCACCATGTATATAACCACAAATGTAATACATGTTTATGTAGTTTGAACCAAGGAGTGCATTAAGTCTGGTGTCCTGCTGTTCTTCCTTATCAAACCCTTTCATGCAGCCATATGCCATTACATCGCTAATTACCATTTTTAATGACTATGTGATGTCCTATTTACTGGGTAAATTCTAATTTAGCTGTTTTTATTTTATTAAATATTGATAATAGTACTTTACATATGTGTGTGTGTGTGCACGTGTTTGTGTGGTGTGTAAATAACCAAGCTGCTTTTCTAAGGTGGTCAGGCACTGAGTGAGTAAAGCAGGCATCCTCATCAGCTGGCGTGGCATAATTTAAAACAACTTTCTCTTGTCGCTTTGCTTTTTGAATCCCCCTTCATCTGTCTTTCTCCTCAAAGACTTTAATCCTTCCTCATTCTCCATAGAAACTATTAATAAGGTTGAATGTACTGTTCTCCCTCAATCCTAAGACATATACATGTTCCTATCTCAGCAGTTCTAGAAATAGGATGCTTCTTAGAGCTGACACCGTAAGTGCCTTGCCTGCCCCTCCAGAGATGGGGTTTTCATCGTCTACCCTTGGGGACCTGAGCCAGAGTTGAAGGCATCTCATCAGCCCCCCCCCCCCGCCCCCGTCGCCTTAGTTGAGTTGTTTGTACTAGTAGTACTACAGATGACATTTTAGTGCACATTTTAGCTTAAATTCGAATCCCTACATAAAATGGCCCAGAAAAATTACAGTTTGAATCCAGTATTGAAGTTATGATCAAGGAGGAGTGTGGAACCAGATCTGTGATAAATGAGACAAACACTTGCACTGGCAGAAAACCAGACTTCTTTTCTTCCCTTAGAAAACAGTGATCAATCAGGTGCTACGTAAGCCCTAAGAACAGAAGAGGTCCACCTGCAAACAAAGTCGTGCTCCATTTCAGCACTGAGACTCATGCAGATGGGTTGCTGGCGTTATGGCAGACGACGGAGCTAATTTAAGATAAAATGCCAACTGTCTTGAAATTGACCATAGAATTCCCAAAGCTAGACAAGGTGTGGGTGTGATTCCTTCATGAATCCTGAAAGACAGAAACCCAAGTCCCACTTGAAGCTGACTTTCTAAAGAAGTTCATTTCCAGCCACCTGTGGTTTACTGAAGGAAATAAACAGAATTAATGGGTTTAACCAAATAAGAAACATAGTGAAACTAATATTTTTGAAGGGGCCTCAAAATTCTATTCTCTGTTCTACCAGGATGTTCGAAAGTGTCAAGTTTGGGGACACTGGTTCAAAGAAAGCCATGTGTTACTTGTAACCTTATAGCCAAAATCGATATAGAAGAATAATTAGTAGGAGGAAGACTTAGTCTTAAACTTTGATTGGAATAATAAGCAATATGAAAATGAAATTGTATGGATATGGATCCTGTGGTTAACAAAAAATTTTATACACATTTATATAATGTTTCTTTTTTCTCTCAAGTTATGATTACGTTAGTGTTATTTTAGAAGCCAGGATTTTTGATGTTACCCTGTGGTCATTCATAATGTTTTGCTTTTTAAAATTCTTGGAAGTTTGATCATTCAGTCTAAACAATTAACAATAAATACATTTATAGTTGTTCAATTTTCTTAATCTGTTTTTCTAGGGGAAGGAAAAGAAAGGCTAGTTTTACTAACTGGAGCAGGTATGAGAAGATTTTAAGAAAACAGAGAGAGGGATAGAGAGTTATCTGGAAAGAGGGCAGCCTTTAGAAGATGCTTTTATCTTGGTAGGAGTGAAATCGCATTTGTTGGACAAAATGACAGGCACTATAAATAAAACAACTGGGCTTTATGTAAGGAGACACCGGGTGCACATGGAAGCTGCCCGAATGGCCCCCTCTGGAGTGGCAGCCTGTGTCTAATTGGATTCGCATGATTTTGATTGGACTTGTAGACTTGAGTCTGTCATTTGGAGCCAAACCTGCCAGTTGCTATTCATGGAAAAGGAAGTTAGCAAAATGGAATGATTTGCTCCCCACATGTCTTAAACTGCTATCAGCAAGGAAAGGGCCTTTCAGTTCAATGAGCCTTCTGTGTGTCTGTACTTTGGTCTCATCTCAAAATAGCATTAAGTCCTGAAATTACAAGACCGGTATCGAGCAGTGGCATGATGTAGGTGGAAGGAAGGTTAGCAAGTAAAACCACTATGTTCAGAAGTATTTATAAAGCTAATACATAATAAATATTCTGGATAGACTGTGGTTATATGATCATCTTCACCAGTGGTCTGTTTTGTTTTGTTTTGTTTTTTAAGCCATCTCTTATGGACAGGTTCTGATACTTCAGGTTGGGGGACAGGGGAGTCAATAAACCTGCACATGCATCCATTTTGGTTTGATTTCATAAGAAAAATAATCTGAAGCTTGTTAGCATTTGCTGCTTTGACTGCTATCTGTTACTGTGTCCTTCCTGTTTTCCCAGCCCTGCATCCTAAACTTCTTTGTAGGTCTCCCCCAGGGAGCAGGGATCCCATGTGTAGCTTTTGTTTATCCGGCAGTGCAGTGTGTATAGTAGATTTTTAACAGTTCTTTTAAAAAAATCTGTTGGCTGAAAAGTCATTTTGTTTCATACAGTTCACCTAGAGAAATTGCCCTATATCAGGTGCCAGGATACACCTGCCAGGTAGCCAGCTCGGACATCATGTGCCGATAGAGGAAGCACCTGATAATTTATTGAGTGATGCTTCTGAAGGAGTGTACTGAAGCCAAGGAGGACACCTTGAGAGATTCACACCAGAGCTTTTCCAGGCTATCTCTGGAGTTCGTTAGCTTCTTATAGAAATAGTTTCATCATTTGCATTAGTAATAAACATACATGTCACTAGTGAGTCATTCAGTCAACATTCAGTGAACTCTACTTTGATCCTAGAGAGCTGGAGCTGGGAAAACAGACCCGAGTAAGAGGCACACCTTAGGGTCTTGTAGGGGATGGCAGACACACAGGCGGGTAAGTGACAGCACTGTGACAGAAAGGTGGGAGCACAGAGGTAGAAGGAACCCTTTTGTCCTGAGAACATTCCAGAAGGCCTTACAAAGCCCTGGCATTTGAGCGGAATCTTGAAAGAATTTGGTCAGTGGAAGGAGAGTGGGAAGGAGTTCAGGGGAAGTGGACATATGTTCAGAGACAAGGAATCCTACTGGGAGGCATTGGAAGGTCCCATGGCCGCTGGGCCTTCTAGAACTTGGAGAATGGTGAGGGTTGAGGTGGAAACATTGATCTCTGTGGCCATCACTGTATTTGAAAGACTTTCCGAATCCACCTGAAGACATAAGGCAGAACAGGACAACCTAGAAAGTGGGAGCAGAAGCTCACTCTGCTTTTCCCCTAATCCCTTAACCTCACTCACAGTATGGATACCTTTTTTTTTTTTTTAACTTGAACGCTTGCACATACCTAGGCAGAATGTAAATTGGAAGTTCGCTTAACCTCTTGGGAGAAATCCATCTGACAGCTGTTCCTCTAATGCTTTCTGTCCTGGGTCATTTGGCTCAGTGGTTGCTAACAAAGCCAAGGTCAGGGCTCCATCTTTTCCTGGGTGGAGCTGTTTAACTCCACTCCCTGCCATGGTTACAGGCTGAGATGCTAAGCTACTGTCCTTGCTAATCCGTGGTCCAGGGGCAAGCAAACACATGATGATGCATTTGCACTTCCCAGTACTTGCCCTTTGATGGTGGCATGATTAGCTCCTCTGTAACCATACCTCAAGAAAAGCCCGAGAAGGAAAGAACCAAGGTAGCACTCTCTGGCTGGTTCTTATTTCCAGACCCAGGTTTGCAAGGAATAAGTGGATTATCTGGACATAGTCATAAACCCCTCATGGGTCTTGGTCATTTGTCTAAAATTAGACCTAGGCCCTTGGTGGTATATGAGATCCTTCCTCCTTGTGCAGGTGGGGATCCAAAGTACATCCGACCCACCCACCCTATTTTCATTTTCTTTTTACCTTACAAAAGCAATATAAGCTTATTACAAATAGTCCAAGGAGATCAAAAGACCACAGAAGAAAAACTGAGATTTCCGCATGTATCCTTCTGGACTTTTTACTTGTATCTGTAAACATTGTACATCATTTGATTTTACTAAAAAGAATTATGCTCTGATGTGAAAATGTTGGGATTTGAAGTGAACAGTCAAAGAATTTTTGAGATGTCTTGGGTGTAAATAGGAGGGTTTTTGTTTTTTTTTTTTTAAAGATTTTATTTATTTGAGAGAGAGGGCGCAGGCGCCTGCGTGTGTGTGTGTGTGCAGGTGCACGGGCAGGGGAGGGGCAGAGGAAGCATCTCAAGCAGACTCCTTGCTGAGCATGGAGCTGAGTGACTCAGGCCTCGACCCCACAACCCTGAGATCCTGACCTGAGCTAACATCAAGAGTCAGACACCCAGCTGACTGAGCCACCCAGGTGCTCCAAATAGGGTGGTTTTATTGAAGCCCAGGGACGGGACCCGTGGGCAGGAAGAGTTGCGTTGAGGTTATGATGGATGGCCGATTACATACTTTTAACTTGGGAGGGGGTGAGGGATAGTGAAAGTCTCTTAAGAAATTTTGGAAGGTTTCCAGGACCTTGAGGGGCTAGCTCTTGTTAGGAAATGGCCATTTATTACTGTCTAATAAAACCTTAGTGGGCACCTGGGTGGCTCAGATGGTTGAGCGTCTGCCTTCGGCTCGGGTCATGGTCCCAGGGTCCTGGGATCGAGTCCCACGTTGGGCTCCCTGCTCGGCGGGAAGCGTGCTTCTCCCTCTGCCTCTCTCTCTCTCTCTTCCATGAATGGATAAATAAAATCTTTAAAAAAAAATAAAACCTTAGTCATGTGACCCTCCAGATATGTAGCAATGGGCCATATGCTTGGAGGATGATTGCTAACATTTATCTTGCGGGGAGAGGGAGGGTAGAGATAAAGGAAGTTTCCAAAGGAATTTTTACATGTTATAAAGTAGATTTACAGCATCCTGGAAGTCGGAAGAATGTTAGGCTAAGATTGCCTTTTGCTCTTAGCCAAGTATTAACATCAAGGCAGTTAAGTTTCTAGAGAAAGATCACTCTACCTGTCAAAAGGACTTTCAATGGGCTGTGAGTTTTAGGGAAATTTAGTTTTATTCTTTTGCCTTTGTTCTCCACATCATGCTCCATGTATTATTTAGCAACTTCATTTTTCTCTTCAAATATCTTGAGCAGAAAATGTCTTCTTACAGTGATGAGATTTGAGAGTAAGTCCCAATTTTTGTTATTCTTTTTGGTAAACATGACTTGTTAGAGATGCCAGATTTAGTGAATAAAAATACAGGACACCCAGTTACATTTGAATTTCAGGTAAACAACACACACTATTTTAGTTCACATAGGCCCCATGCAATCTTTGGGACACATAAATAATAAAAAAGTTTGTTTATCTAAAAATCAAATGTAACTGGGTGTCCTGTATTTTATTTGGCAACTCTACACTTGTTAATTGATCTGTTGTCATTCTCTATAGGACTTTTCTTGCACAGAACCTCCAAGCCAGAAAAAGGTCCTGTTTCCGATTTGGAAAGGGTGGTGTCTGGCGGCCAGTGTTCACACACCTGGTGAATGTGACGTGTGCAGGGCTAGCTCAGCTGGGAGCCCAGGACTCATTGACTGCCTCCATTGGAAAGAACTGCCCCGTGCAGCAGCTGCTTTGTACGTGGGGCTGAGACCTTGCCTCTTTCATCCCAGCTACTGTGTAAAGTCACCAGTACTAGTTACCTGAAGTTGTGTGGGTGATATCAATTGAATTTTTTAAAAAATGAATGCTGGTATTTGTAGGAATTTGCAATGCAAACAGCCAGCCCCTCAAGCAGTGCATATTGTAATTAAAGCAAGCTTTTAAGATTCTTTGAAGTACTAAATGTTTATGAAATTCAAATAGGGGTGCCAATCTGCACAATAAAGGGGCTCTTGGTGGTGTTTTTTTAAAATCTTCTATTTTGCAGATGTAAATATATGCCATAATTAGTGGAAAGTAACTTGAAGAGCGAGGCTGAGTTTATTCCTATTATTCTTATTTAAAACAGCTGTGGCAGGAGCCCTACAGCTGCTGTCCGGTTGTGCTGGGCAAGGGCACAATGGTCCGAGCTGAACGTATTCAAAGACTTGCTTCATCGCTCCCCCCCCCCGCCCAGTGCAGGTTGCCTTGTTGGGGAGTTGTCGCATGGTCATCCCAGCGAAATTCCCCCACCCCAGTCTTCTGATGCCAAGGGGGGAGGCTGGCTTCAGGGGTCTGGGCCAGGGGGGCAGATGCATGCAAATGAGTCCTCAAGCCCCCCACCCCCACCGCCCAGCACTGCCTCCCGGGCTACGCCTGCCCGCCCGCCTGCCCGCCGGCTTACTGCCCAGTGCAGAGCGATTGTCCTTTGGCGTCTGTGGGAGCAGCTGCAGGCCCACGTGGTGCCCTGCCTGGCCGAGCCTGGCCATGTGGCAGGCCTGGACGGCCGCCCACAACAAGGCCTGGCTCCCAGTGCCGCCTGCCAAGGAGCCAGATGCTGCCATTGGAAAAAATTGCTTCACAATTTGAAGTCTTGGTCCTTTGATCATAGCTCAGAGAGGATGAAGAGGAGAGGTTCAAAGTGGTGGTTTGAAAAGGCCCGCGTCTCCTTGCCTCCATCAGTGCCTATTAGACTGTCTCTTGTCAGGGACGGTC
Source organism: Eumetopias jubatus (assembly GCF_037043125.1). Taxonomy (NCBI): domain Eukaryota; kingdom Metazoa; phylum Chordata; class Mammalia; order Carnivora; family Otariidae; genus Eumetopias; species Eumetopias jubatus. The sequence continues at coordinate 45,315,221 of NW_028274819.1, read as the reverse complement.
CTCTTGATGTTTTCATTTCTGCATCCAAGCCATTCCCACCCAGCTCTTCCAAGCCTGCAGGGTGGAAGGGAGGCCTGCGTGGGAAGGGGGTGTCCAGCTGCTTCTTCCTTCCCTGACCTGCTGCCCCTGCCTTCTCCCCTGCCTGTGGGCTTATCTGCTGACTCTCCGAGCCGGCACGCCTTCTCCCTCTGAAGCCCATGGCACAGTGTCTGTCCTCAGCCCAGCGCCGCTCCTGTGGGAGCCATGCGCTCGGCTTCTTGGCTTGGCAGCTGTAGTGCTGCCCACTGGGGCCGCGGCCTTCAGCCACCACCAGGAGCCCGGTTTCCAGAGCCCTGGGGCTCAGCACGGAAGACCCCCCGGGCCCCGCCCTCCCCTCTGAGGACTCTGCATCCTGCTTAACAGGGCTCAGCCTCATTTTTCCTCACCCATAAAATGGGAAGCATCATTTCTTTGAAGTATATTGCTTTTTTATTTCAAATTCCAGGAACATAAAATTAAACAGTGGAAGACATGTGAATAAATGGGCTCACGGAATGAGAAGTAATAGAGAAGAAACAAATCCAGAGTCTCATCTGGTGACTTACATGTTTCCGCTGCATTTGAGGAGTGTGAGACAAAGAGGTTGAGGGAAGGTTTCGGGAAAATTTGATGTTGCCTTTTTTTGTTGTTCTTGGTTCTTCGCTGTCTGTTGCAGTCCGCTTTCTCTGCCTGGCACTGGGACCCGCTTCTACTTTGACCTTGTATCGATTTCCAGGACTTGCCCGCAAGTAGACCCTGAAGTCTTTAATTGATTCAAAACACTTGTATTAACGATTGCCTTCTTTTTTATTTCCAGAAAGAATTCTGTAACCTCTCTAATCATCTCTTTGTGGGAAAGATGGTAATTTTGTGCTTGTTTGAGCAGTTATACACAAGACATGAGACTGATCATAAACTCACAGATCAGAAAAAGTGCTGATTTTTGCTCTTTGGAAAAAGCCATCATTGTAGCCGTCTGCACACCTGATCCTTGTGGACTGATGCTCACACAGGCTCTGTGGGGACTGTTTGTGTTTATTGATTATGAACCACCGTTTTTATGGGGTCACATCTCTGTTGATGGCCGTATCTTCCTGGGGTGCGTTTTAAATCACCCAGTTACTAGCAGCGGTCGTCAGCGTTGTTCACGGCTACCACTGTGTCTCCCCTGCATGATCTCTTCCCGTCACCGGGCGGCTTCACGAAGCAGGTCTTCTCTGTGGGTAAGGAGACTCCAGGAAGTCTCTGCTGTCCACGCGGTCGGTCAGAGGGCTGGGAGACAATAAGGACAGACGGAAAGTCAGAATTCACAAATATCTGAACTAGCTAGAAGGGAGGTCTGAAACCAGGGTGGGGTTTAATCAAGAGAAATGTAGAACTTGAATCTGGGGGAGCAGACAGGGCCCGAAGAACCTTGTCGGTGAGAAGGGGAAGGGGACAGGTAAGAGTGAGGGGGAAATGAACGAAAATTGCAGAATTGTCCAACAGAGGGGTTCTGGGGTCTGAAGGCAGAGCTTTAGATGCAAATTACAGGGGAGCCAGTTGCAACTTGAGGGGTGTGGAGGCAGAGTCCCATCCAAGACCTTAGCCACGGGATCTGTGAATATGTCACATTGCACAGAAAGGGGAATCAAGGTTGCTTATCAGCAGCTAGGGAGAGTATCTTGGATCATCTGAGTGGGCCCAGAGCAATCCCCAGGTTCCTTAAAAGCAGAAGAACGGGGCCTGGGAGAGATGACAGTGGGCAGCCAGAGAAGGACCCAGCCTTCTGTTATAGGCTATGCAAATGTGGGGAGGGGCCCAGAGACAAGGAATGTGGGTGACCTCCGGACTCTGGAGGAAGCAAGGAAAGCACACCGCCCCCCCACCCCCACCCCCAGAGCCTCTGGAGAGGCTCGCAGCACTGCCGGGACCCTGACCTTAACCTGGGGAGACCAGTGTTGAAGTCTGTCCTGCACAAGTGTGAGATCATCAATTTGTGTTGTTTTAAGCCACTTAATTTGTGGCCATTTGTTAAAGCAGCCAATAGAAAACTAATACAACAGGAGAAAGAGCTTAACAAGTCTGCCCAGCACATAGTAGTTTCTTAAATCAGTGGTTTTCCTGTATCTTAAAGATACTTAGCCCGAAGGCAGCACAGTTCAGTATACTGTACAAAGGATTCCTGCATTTGGTAGTAGGAGAAAGAGTTGGCCTCTAAACCCAGTTCATTTTTGGGTCTCTATTCTAAGGCAAAATGGGCCAAGACTCCTTAGAGGGGCCTGTTTGGACTTCCCTCCCCAGCCACATTTGCGTGTGTGTGTGCACGTGCGTGTGTTTAACACTTCAGAGCCTGGCTCATAACCATTTTAGGCGTTCTTGTCCCCAAAGGAAAGGATAGAATATGGTTTGAATTTGGGATTTGTTGGGAAGGTAAGTTTGCTGGGATTCGCTGTCTCTTGGGTTTTCATATTAATTTGCTTTTAGAAACTATCCCGTGGTCAGATAAAAGCTGATGAGGCAGAAATAGTTTGTATCTCTGATACCAGCACATTCTTTCTTATTTTCTTGCCTTCAGAACTCTATGAAATAGGTTAGCCCTGAGTTTTCAGTTGGGAAAAATGAGTCGAGAGGGTGGGTAATAAACTCAGCGCGAATCTCAAGCTCATCACAGAGTTTGCCTCCTTTGTTGTTGATTCAATGCTAGCAATTCTTTCTTTGATATTACCTTTGCTCCATGGGAGCTCAGAGAATGCATTTCTTTCTGGGCTAATCGTAACATCCTCAGCTGACAGATGATTATCTTTCACATCAATACCTCCTCCCAGAGAATTCCCGAAGAACAGCTGTGATATGGTTGGATGGCTACATGATTATTTTCCATGTTCAAGAGTAATTGCAGAGCAGTTGTAATAGCAAATTGGTTATTTACTGTAGGTTGAGAAGCCTTTTAAAAACTAACCTGTTAAATTTATACTAATAATTAAAGTTTTCTCAACTGTTAAAAAAAGAAAAGTAAGGGAGCGCCTGGGTGGCTCAGTTGTTAAGCGTCTGCCTTCGGCTCAGGTCATGATCCCAGGGTCCTGGGATCAAGCCCCACATCGGGCTCCCTGCTCAGTGGGGAGCCTGCTTCTCCCTCTCCCACTCCCTCTCCCCCTGCTTGTGTTCCCTCTCTGTCTCTGTCTCTCTCTCTCGGTCAAATAAATAAATAAAATCTTTAAAAAGAAAAGTAAGATAATTCAAAAAGCATCTGTCCCTCTTATCTAAATGGAAGCTAAAATGTACATGGTCCTCATTTCCCAGCAGTTCCACTCCAGGAAACACCCAACAGAAATGAATATGTGTGTTCATCAAAAGTCTATGCAAGGGGCGCCTGGGTGGCTCAGTCGTTAGGTGTCTGCCTTCGGCTCAGGTCATGATCCCAGGGTCCCGGGATCGAGCCCCACGTCGGGCTCCCTGCTCGGCGGGAAGCCTGCTTCTCCCTCTCCACTCCCCCTGCTTGTGTTCCTGCTCTTGCTCTCTCTCTCTTTCTGTGTCCAATAAATAAATGAAAATCTTAAAAAAAAAAAGTCTATGCAAGGATATAAAGAGTAGCACTCTTTTTTCGGTGTGGGGGAGGGGCAGAGGGCGAGAGAGAATCTTGGGCAGCCTCTGCGTCCAGCATGGAGCCCAACATAGGGCTTGATCTCACCACCTTGAGATCGTGACCTGAGCCAAAACCAGGAGTCAGATGCTCAACCGACTGAGCCACCCAGGCGCCTCTACAGAGTAGCACTGCTCATGATCGGTCCAATTTGGAAACCTCACCCGTGCCCATCAGTAGTAGAATGAATGGATCATGGTATTTTTTATTCAGTGGAATACTCTGTAGTAACAAGGGTGAATGAGCTACATACAGCAGCATGGATGAGTCTCATACTACGATGCTGAGCGTATGAAACTGAAGACGAAGGAGTCAACACTGTGATTCCATTTATTTAAAGTTCAAAACACCGGACAGAACTAATGTACAGTGTTTAGCCTCAAGATCACCCCTGGGAGATGTGGGGGTGATTGAACTGGAAGAGAGCATGGGTGGGAGGGCTTCTGTTTCTTCATCTGGGTGCTGGTTACATGGGTGTGTTCACTTTATGAAAATCAATCGAATTGTAAACTTGTGACCTGTGCATTTCTCTGAATGCATGTCATTTAATTTTATGTAAAAAAAAAAAAGTTAACTTCCATAACTGCAGAACTCATAATTTATTGAGCTAGTTTCTGAGGTTTTCATAATGCATATATTTAAATAGCTTCATTTTTGATACTTCCTGTCATTAAAACTACAGATCATTCATTCCCAGTTAAAACTAATGAAAATTATTTTGGAAATTCTAAGGGACAGTGGTGAACCAAAGGTAAGGTGGTGGAGCTGGTCTGCCCAGGTGCAGGCAGTAAGGAGGCCAATGTCTTAGAGAAGTTTAGATGGCAAAGCCCTCTAAAAATCTGTTCTCATTTTTATTATCACCATGTGCCCACAGTTCTAAACAATGCCATTGATAAAATACTCTTAGAAAAAATCTTGTTGACCTAAGTCCTAAACAGTTGGTGAAGTTAGCGTTTTTATTTCATATATGCACGTGTATATGCTTCAGATTAGCACACTTCTGTTACTTAGCCGTTGTGTTACTTACTCTTTAATGGCACATGGGGACTCAGCCTTGTGTCTGTCCCTAGAGTCATGTGAGCCGCAGCTCCCGCCGCTTCCCGCGGTTGAACAGTAGATGGGGAAATGAGCCGTGATAGCACAGTCATTAGGAAGATGGGAAAACAGAACTTAAGTTACTTCAGTTCTGTCATTCTCTTACCACTTTGGGAGTTTTTGTGTTTAACGTTTAAAACCGTGAAACAGAGCGCTGGTTATTCCTGAAATAATTTTGCCAAATAAAGAAAACAGGGTCTTAAAAATGAATCCGGTCCAATGGTGTCTACGCAGTGTGCCGCCGCAGTGGGACAGGGGCTTTTCACCAGCATCACGTAAGCACGGAGACTCAGAGAGACGGGAGCACGGAGGCTGTGGACATTTCCAGCAATTGTGCTAACATCCCATCACGGCAAATACCATTCTAAACTTCGTTAACGTTTTCCGATTGTGTATAGGGACGGATGATCTTGTCTGTTCACTTCTGTGCTTGCTTCAGGGTTTAAGTGTCCGAGTTAGTTTACATTGTTAATGTCACCAAACTGAATAAAGGAAAAAAATGGAGCATTTGAAAAAAGGGCAAACAAGAAAGCATTGTGCCTAGGGACCTGAGGTGCCGTTCTGAAGAAACCTCCCTCCTGGTTATATCACTGACATAAGTGGAGGTTCGTGGTTTAAAAGAAGTATCCTGTTCTGTTGCCTCTCCCCCTGACTCCCCCCGCCCCCCATGCTCCTTCCCGCCCCACTCACACCAAAAACACCAGACTGCTTTTAAATGTTCACCAGGCTTTCAAAACAACTTGGTTGTATCAAAAATAATGAGTTTGTTAAAATATTCACTCTCCGTTTATTTATAGCCCATTAAAACCCTTTCAATGCTGGAAACTTTTTAAAGTTGAAAGAAAGGAAAAGTAGAAGTATTTTTTTTTTAAGATTTTATTTATTTAATTGAGAGAGAGAGACAGCGAGAGAGGGAACACAAGCAGGGGGAGTGGGAGAGGGAGGAGCAGGCTTCCCGCTGAGCAGGGAGCCCGATGTGGGGCTCGATGCCAGGACCCTAATGCACCTTTCCTGCTGCACCTAAACTCATTATTGCATCCATGTTGGGAAGCACCGAAATGTTCATCAGTAGAACACATAGTAATTATTAGGGTGCATCTGTGTCATGGAATAGCATGCCGCCACTAAAATGTGGGACTACCTAGGTTTTTAAATGGCTGTTCTTTTCAAAACTGATATTCCATATCAGTACTATATGAGTTCTAGGATGTAGCTATATATCTAAATATAGTCTATATAATATCTCTATTTTAAAGCAAGGTTTCGAAGAGTGCCACTTTTTGTGCAAAAAAGAGGGGATGTAGATGCTTGTGTATCTAAGTGCCAACTATCTCCAAAAGGGCACTTGAGAAACAGTAAACATGGGTCACCAGTAGGGAGGATAGCAAGTTCGGGGGTAGAAATAAAATGTATACTCTTTTTCCAGTTTGATTTTTTTTTTTCACTTACCACATGTGTGTTTTTAGTTTAAAAAAAAAAAAAACTTGTTGGCACAAGCTAACAAGCTATACCACCATTATGAGAGCATAAATCTCACCACCAAAAAGTACCTGAGCTGCTTCTCAGCCATGTGTTCTCGGCTGGTGGCAGAACAAAGCAGTGGTTCTTGAAAGCCCACTTTTTTTTTTTTTTTAAGATTTATTTATTTGAGAGAGAGAGTGAACACGGAGCGGGGCACAAAGGGAGAGGAGAGAAAGAATTTTAAGCAGGCTCAACACTGAGCACGGAGTCCAACACGGGTCTCAGTCCCACGACCCTGAGATCACCACCTGAGCCGAAACCAAGAGTCAGATGCTTAACTGACTGAGCCACCCAGGTGCCCCTTGAAGGTCCATTTTGAGTGCACGCCCCGCACTTTGAGTGCACGCCCCGTGGTGGCTGCCCTGGAAAGCTGGATACAATGCCGGGTCAGAGTCCAGAATTCCTGTGCATGGAGGACACATGGGTAACCTTCTCTGGCAGCTGGAGCTCAGTAGACCCCAGGGAGGTGAGGTGCAGATCACAGTCAGGCTCAGACATCATCATTTCTTGCTACCCTGCTCTTCAGAGAGCCGACATCAAACCTTCAAATGTGAGAAAAATGTACACCTGGGTATTTTTATTTATTTACAATTTGTGCCCCATATAATTCCAAAAAGCAAAATTGTGAGGGAGTGTTACTACCTTTATGGGCAATATAAAAGTGGACAAGGACAAGTAAAAGCAGATTGTAATCCAGTAAAAGGGGCTGTACACTGGTTGTTAGTAGCTATTAGAAATACCCGGGATAGGTAATTACTATAGTTGAGCACTGAATTTAGCTTTGAATTTCTTGGCAAAGGAGGAATATAAAGCCTATGGTTCTTTTTATTTGAAGCCAGAAAATGGGAAGTTTTGCCTCAGAAAAGGGACGTTTTCTTGATAATTCAAGAAGGAAATTCAAATGCAGATCCTTATTAAAAATATATATAGGATGACTCAGGTCTTCCTAGTGGTTAGTGCACATCAAGGTTTTAAGATCAACTGGTCAGAATGTGCCAGACCTCACAAACTGTGGCCTCGATTGTGTGGCAGGTCCCCCGTCCCTCTCTAGTCCCCACGGCGGTACAGACACCGGCCCTTGTCTGTACTGCTCTTTTGACCTCCTGACCTGTCTGCCTGTGAGCGCTTCCAGAGTCATCTCCAGGCTGCGTCACGGTGCCTCTTAGGAATGCAGATCTATGCCTTGGTTTTAGGATATAAGACCCAAACCCTCCTGCCTCTCCTGCCACCCTCTCTCCCCTGCTCCCTTGATCCCAGCCTTTTCTTGGCCTCGATTCTGCTTATGTGCCCTTTATACACACTCAGGGCACGTCCACCTGCCTCAGTCAGTGCTCCTTCCTTTGGATCTGAGCTGCCTCATCCTTGAAAGCTTCCCCGACCCCAGGGTTGGTTCTCATGGCCCTCTCTGCCTCTTTGAGGAGTGCTTATCCCTATGGTGATGTCCTTCCTACTCAATTGTGAGCCCATGGCAGTAGGGACTGGCCCAGGTCTTGCTCACTCTGACCCCCGGCTCCACACCCAGTGCCTGGTGTGCGAGAGCAGGTTGGTAGGTGTTGGAGAGGAGGGCGCCATCCGTCAGGGGTCCGGCCACTGCCGTGGCCTCCCAGCCTCCCTCTGCAGTGGACGCTATCCCACACTGAGACCTCTACCTCTGAAACACAGCTCCTGTCACATCGCCTCCTTGTGCCAGAACTTCCCGAGAGTCCCCATTTCCTGCAGCATGCAATCCACACCCCCTTTTCAGCCCTCCACAACCTGGGTCCTGGCTGCATTTCCAAACTCACTTTTCCCAGTGGCCTCAGTCCTTGCTCTGCTGCTGGAAGGAGGCACCTGAGGCCCCTTCTGCCCGCCCCCAGTGTCCCCTCAGCCCATGTCTGCACATCGTAACCATTCCGTAAGTAATACCTCTGGCTAAAAGCATGCCTTCCATTGTCTGGACTCCGAACACCTTTGACGTGGTACTATTTGTATCTCCGTTATTGCTATTTTATGTACATAGCTCCCGTTTGTAGTCCTATATAGTGTCTAGCATGAACCTCACATAGTAGGTAATCATCAAATACCTTAAATGAGTGGGAAATACGAATTATTTAGCATCTTCATAAGCCAGTCTTTACTAGGAACCATTTCCCTTCTGGATGCTGTAATTTGTAATGAAAAGTTGCTGTTTTTACATCTATAATAAATGGCCAGTCAGCTCTAGATCTCCCGTTCTTTTTTTTTTTTTTAAAGATTTTATTTATTTATTTATTAGAGAGCGCGCGAGAGAGAAACGGCTTGAGAGGGGAGAGGGTCAGAGGGAGAAGCAGGCTCCCCCCTGAGCTGGGAGCCCGATGCGGGACTCGATCCCAGGACTCCGGGATCATGACCTGAGCCGAAGGCAGTCGCTCAACCAACTGAGCCACCCAGGCGCCCTCCCGTTCTTTTAAATACATCTACAGATTAGGGCGCCTGGGTGGCTCAGTTGGTTAAGCGACTGACTCCTGATTTCGGCTCAGGCCGTGATCTCAGGGTCGTGGGATAGAGCCCCATATCAGGCTCTGCGTTCATCACAGAGTCTGCTTGAGATTCTCTCCCTCTCCCTCTCCCCCTCCCTCCACTCTCCTCTGTCTCTCAAATAAGTAATCTTTAAATATATCTACAGATTAGTGACTATGAACCCCATTCATATACTGCTTTCTGCACACATTGCAGAGGCCTCATGGATCTTTTCTAACAAGGGTACAGTATTATTCTATACTGAACACAAGAAAGCAAACTGAAGTAGGTGTGCGTCACATTGCCATTGTTCAAGGGGAGACTGCTGGAGTTAGCGTGCTCTTCAGAAAGTGACCAGTGGGCCATGGAACTTGTTTCTGGATGAGCATCACCTCACCACCTCCTCGAGCCACACCTGCCCTCCCCTCGGCCTGAGCGGTCAGACGTCCTAGCCTGCCGCTCACTGGTCGGTCACTGCCATGACTCCGGCCACAAGAGGATAACCCCCACCTCCGTTTCCTTCCCAACAGGCCGACCTAAACTGCAGTATTCAGGACGATGCCGGGGCTTTTTACGGTGTAACCAGTCAGTATGAGAGTTCTGAAAATATGACAGTCACCTGTTCCACCAAAGTGTGCTCATTTGGGAAGCAAGTAGTAGAAAAAGTAGAGGTAAGTAGGCCTCTGTCCCCCGCAGTCCTCATTCAGGGGCAGACTGTCGCCTTCCTTTCGACTTTACATGGGGGCGGAGAGTTGTACCTTTTTGGCATCTCCTCCTCTCCCTTTCTGCCACGGCTTTCCCCTGTTACTTCTGAAATGACAGAATGGTCTGAAAGTGACTGGAAGAAGGCAGGGAGGAAGCCCCATGCCAGGCCTCCCTGACTGGTGCCCCTGCCTTGTGCAGCCAGCAGCGTTCAGTCCAGTCCGAGGTGTCGTGGGGGTGCCCGCTGTGAAAGCGGGTGCACGCAGGCCCTGCCACCCACCGGATGGTGCCCTCCCCACCCCCAGGTCCAAGGGCACTTGTAGGCGTTGTAGAGAACAGCCAAGGTGGGATTCAGCTGATCGGCACCTGCCTTCAATAAAACCTGACACCTCAGACGGTGGTGGTACTTTTGCCATTTCCACTCCTTTAATCCTTTTAAACAGATGACAGCACATACTGGGGTCAAATACCTACACATAGTTTTTATATTTCATGGCCTCCCTCCCTGTCAAAAAACACATGTTTTTTTTGTTTTGTTTTGTTTTTACCAGGGTGGGTTGCTTGGTGTGAATAATGTTTTGGAATTGACCTTCCTTGTAAAGTTGGGTTTTCCAATGCCTTCTGCCCATCCTCTAGTCGATCTGTGTTCAGTGAGCAGCTCTGGTTCACAGTGGTCCTGGAGCTTGCAGGTCCCAGAGCCTAGCCTGAGTGCGGCCGACCTGGTGCTGCGGCGAGAGAGAGAGAGAGAGAGAGAGAGAGAGAGAGGGAGAGAGAGAGAGAGGGAGAGAGGGAGGAGGGGCTGGGGAGGAGGGAGGAGAGGAGTGCGGGAGCGAGCGTGTGGGTTTTAAGACTTGGGCCTGGACAGTGAGGCCCTGGAATGCTGCAGGCCCTGTAGCTTCCTGAGCACTGGATGGGCCTCCCGAGAATGGTGTTGAGGAGGTGACGCTAGCCAGAGAAGATAGAAGAGAGGGGACCAGATGGTCAACAGGAGCTTAGGCATCCTGAGCTTCACTGAAATGGTAGCAGGGGCCATCCAGTAAGACATTTTGAATGGAACTTAGAAACACACTGGATATTAAAAACCCATGAGGAGGAAGAGTCAGAGGTCACACGTTTTGTGTTTGCAAGGACAAGAGACAAGAAAGGAAGGTGCTCAAGAGCACACGGGATGATTCTGGGTGCAAGACGAGAATTTGGAAGACGGGTAAAGACTGAGACTACCGATCAGGAATCCTAACCGTTAAGGATCATTAAAGCTATGGGAATGGAGAACTAGGTGCAGAGAGAGAGTAGCAACAGCACAAGAATAAGGGTTTAAATTTGGGAAGCAGTACACAGCCCTGGGGTGACAGGGAGACACCAGCAGAGAACAAAAGTGGATGTGAGAGGAGGGGAGCCGGCTCAACACATGTCTGGGAAGCCCAAGGAGAGGGTAGATGAGAAGGTGGCCTTGTTATGAGATGGGCCTGGCAGGCCTGTAGCCCAGATGACCTCCCAAATCCTCGGAGAAGGAGGGAGCACACTTACCTGTCAGTGGTTGGGAATGTGGAGTGTTCCTGGTAGGCATGGCTGCTGAGTAGCCACACTGTCAGGGCTCCCCAGAGCTGGACCTCCCGCGTGGATGAGACAAACCGGGCCGGTTACTCAGTTTCCCAGATTCCAAGCTCTTTTTCTCGTCATGTCCTCCAGTAACACACCGAAAGCCTTCTGTAAGTTCAGGGAGCGGGAAAAGGTTGCCTTCGATTGATGAAGTCCCAGGAATTTTCATGGATAAGGTAGTGTGAGTGTGGCAGGTGGAGCTTTATAATTAAGCTTTTAATTTACTTAGAATGTACTTCTTCTGCATTTGGTGTGAGTTGGGAGTCCGCTTCTCTTTTCTTCCAGATACACAGGTGTTTGTGTCAAAACCATTTATTCAACGATTCATCCTTCTCCCACTGAGTAGATCTGAGATCTGTCTCCCTTAAGTTACTGCATATCCTGGGAGCCATTCCTGGAGTCTCTCTGATTCTCCCCTTTGTTTATCTTGACATGTCCCAATCCCATGTTGATTTGATTACAGTGGCTTTTATAGCACATTCTTACTTCTGCTGACGCAAGTCAATCTGGCTATTGTTTTCCATATATTTTCTAGGCTAGTAAACAGCATTTATTCTTCCAAAAAATGAGATCACTTAAAGAAAAAAAGTAAAAGAAAACCAAAATCCTCGCTTGATCAATCTAGTTGGAATTGTACTAGATTTAGACATTATTTTAAGATAAATCGATACATTACCAATACTAAATCTTTCCAATTGAAAACCTGTTTGCATTTCCATCTCAATAAGATTTTGTAGTTTTCACATACAGGTTTATCCCTTTTTGGTTAAATATACTTCTAAATATTACGTAATTTGTTAACGCAATTTCCCATTTCTAGATTTTAATTACTAGAAGAGAGGAAAGCTCCTGGTTTTTGCTCATATTTGTTTTATCTGGCCAACTTGCCATATTCTCTTATTTATCTCCAGTGGTTTTTTTCCCCTCGATTCTTAGATTTTTTAATGTATATGGTTATAGTACCAGCAAAAAGAGAAGGCTTTATTTTTATCTCTTCTTTTCCAATGTTTTTGCCACCTTTTCTATTTTGGTTATTTTCTCACCTCTTTCCATTTGCTAAAACCTCCAACACTGTCATGAAAAAAAGTAGGACAGTGAGTAGTAACTGCTGCCCAGAGTTGGCTTTGGAGTTTTGCCATTTCGGGTTATATATATTTACTGTTGGATTTTATAAATGGTCTTTGTTTTGTATTTAAGTGCTTTCTTTCTGTTCCCATTGTACCTAGGGTTTTTGTTAGTAACAGCTCTGGTATTTTATCAAATGCCTTTTCAGCATCTCTTAGTATGATTTTTCTCCCAATTCGTGGGCACCACGAGTTCATTCCTGAAGAAAGTCCTGCTTTGGACACAGTGATGTATTCTCTTCGCTATTCTACATAAGATTTTTGCATCTCCTAAGTGATATTAGTCTGTTCCTTTTTCTAATCTCCTTATGTCCATCAATTTCATAAAAAGAATTGGGACACCTGCCTTTTCCTATGGTCTGGCGTCGTTTGCGTAACAGTGAGAGTAATTATTCTTTTAGAGTTGCATACAACTCAGCAGTGAAACAATTTGGTCTTTGTACCTTTTTCGTGGTGAGTCTCTGAAAAATTTTTTGTTCATTTCTACTGTAATGGACCTACTAGAGTTTTCTCCTTTGTGATCAGTATTAGTAATTCATACTTTGCTGGGAAATCATCCTCTCCTCTAGGCTTTTTTGCCTTAGAGTTATGTGAAGTAACCTTTTACAGATCTTCCAATCTCTACTGTAATTGTGGTTTTGTCTCTTTTCTCTCTTAAGCTTGTGAAGGCTTGATTTTGTTTTGACTTTTTAAAGAACCAGTTTTTTAATTTATTTTGCCCACATATTTTATTTCTGTTAATTAACATCAATTTGAGCTTTTATCTTTATTAATTTCTTATTCCTGGTTTCCTTTGGTTTCTTTGTGACTTGGGTTTATTTTGTGGAGGGGGGGTTTATTTGTTTGTTTGTTTTGAATTTCAGACATGGTTTAATTCTGTAATTTTTTACCTTTAATGATGAACTCATGAAGCTGCTTCATTAAGTTTCCTCCAAGTACAGCTCCTTCAGGTCCCCTAAGTTTTGATGTCAAGTATTTTCCTTTTCATTACTCTTGAGATAGTTTGTAATTTCCTTTTTAATTCTTCTTTGATCCAGGGCTATCTAGGGGTGTGTTTCTTATTTCTGAGTGCTTCAGTGGGATCTTCAATACGAGTATTTTCTTTCTTTTCCTTGTTTATTAAAGACATAAATAACTCACCATCAGGAGCTCATGATCAGTGTGAAGTCGTTTTTCCTGAGGTAGAGAAATTGGCTGCATTGGTCGTTGGCCTGTGAGACCTTTATAATGGTGGAGGAGGATTTTCTCTGGGCTCTTTGAAGAATTGTAATTGGCTGGGCCTTGCTCCCCCAGATTTCCAGGCAGAAAATCACTAAGTAGGTGATTATATTTCTTTCTGACCTTTGCTTTCTTTTCTTTCTGACCTAGACAACCCTTCTTTAAAGCTATCCTGTTTCCACTCTTTTCTTTCTTTCTTTATTTTTTTTTTAGGTCTCCAGAAAACGAATGGATTTCTGAGTATGCCATTAAGTTTGGAGATAGGATTTCTTTTAAATCAAGTCAACTATGTAAATAGTACAGCATCTAGTAGGCGACTCCTGTTGAAAAAGGAAAAATGCTTTTGCAGGCAGCAATAGCTTTTTCATGTATTTTGGAATCAGAAGTGTAAACGTGCTCAATTCCTTTTTCCCCTCACAGACGGAGTACGCAAGGTTCGAGAACGGCCGATTTGTGTACCGAATAAACCGCTCCCCGATGTGTGAATATATGATAAACTTCATCCACAAGCTCAAACACTTACCAGAGAAATATATGATGAACAGTGTTTTGGAAAACTTCACAATTTTATTGGTAACTGTTTTTGCCTCTTCTTGTGGCAGACGCAGTCTGAGGCTGGAGGGGAAGGGGACAGGAAGGTGGCCGGGTAGGGGTGCTGAGCAGGCTGTCGGTCGGTCACCATTTGAATCCACAGCGCCCAGGGCAAGCTGTCCTTACAGACCAGTTCTGAGTCTGTTTCAGCATCTTAAGGACTATGCCCTCAGTCCCTAACCCTACCTCACACAGCAGAGCCACGGGAAAGGAGGCCTGGAAGAAATTGAAAGCATCTCTTTAGCCACAAAACCCATGAAACGAAATCAGTAGTGCTCTTTCAGAACATGTGACTTCAAGCAGCCTAGATGTCCAGAGAGCATTAAATTAATTCCAAAATGTATCATTAAGCAACCAGAGAAATTCCTTTGCTATGAAGAATTAGTGGCTCTCAATAAGTATCGGCTAGAAATAATATTTTAGCTTTTAGAAAAGCTGAAATTAAACCAGCACTCTTGGATTAGGAGAATGAAATCATCTCATTGATAAAGGAGAAATAGTACTTTTCAGCTCTTCCTCAGGGGCAGGGTGTGGCAACACGGTCAGAATGGCAGCTGCTGGACGTAGTTGCAGGCGTTTTACTAGGGATTGGATTACAAAGCCTGTGTCGGCAAGATCAATTCCAGACCTTACTGGTCGGTGAGCTAAACTCTGATTTCATCAGGATGATACAGAAATTGAGGTGAACCTGTAAATGCGGGGCCTTAGTGACAATATCCAGACAGACCGAGGAGGAGTCACTGAATTATAGGCCAAGTATTCCTATCATCTTTGGAGGTTGTATTCAGACATACATACAGGTTACTAGAAACATTTTTTTTTCCTTTTCTCCCTTTGAATCTTACTCATGAAGTCTAGGACATATTTAGGGCACCTGGCTGGCTTAGTCGCTAGAGCAGGCAACTCTTGATCCCAGGGTCGTGAGTTCAAGCCCCATGTTGGGCCTAGAGCCTAAAAGGGAAAAAGATAAATAGGACATATTCTTTCCTAGAAAGTTTACAAGAAAATAAGGTAAATCATAGAGGTTCCAGGCGCAGTGCTAAATCTTTTGTAAATGTGATATTATGAAATTCTCACTGCGGAAGTATGAGGTTATATTTATTCCCATTTTATGGATAAGGAACATTAGGCCTCCCTGAGGTCACAGAGCTAGTGACAGACATAAATGAAGACTTAAAAGGATAGGAAAGACACTTTGCAGGATATTTCATGACCACGGAATCAGAAGAGTGGGGTTTAAGACCCACCTCTCTTGATGACCTTGGTTTGGGTAAGTCATTTAAAGTCTCTAAACTCAGCTTCCTCCTCCATTTACAAACAAAACGCTCAGGTCTTTATGCTCCACCTCAAAGGTTACTGAGAATATTTGCATTCATTCAGCTAAACTCTGGAGAGATTATACTCGCTGCCAGAGAACGATGCAGATAAAACACAGTGCCCATCCCATAGTAAATCTTGGCCTGCTCGGGGGACACAGGCAGGCGAAGAAATGGTTATAATACATTTGTATGATGCATGGCTGTGGTATCCTTGAGAAACAGACGCCTGGACGTCCAGAGTAGTTGAACTACCTGAGCAGGTACCTGTAAGTTGGATTGAGGTGGGGGCATCCTCAGGCATGTTCAAAGCTGATGTTTAAGTTGCCTTGATAGATAAACAGACATTTTTTCAGATTTACCAAGAAAAGGACCCTTCCACGGGTGTGTGCTTAAGTGTCAGGTGCTGGGATGTGAACTAGATGGGGGTGGGGGGCAGCCATCCTGGAGGCTCCTGAGGGAGGCAGGCGTTCCTCAAGAAATACAAAAAGAAACGATGGCTGGTGGCTGGCAGAGGGCGGTACATGGTGCCAAGAGAGCATATGCCAGGAGTATCTGAGCCAAGAAGGGAGGTCAGAGAAGGCTTCTCTGAGGAAGAAACAGTGGAGGCATCCCTGCCAGACGACTGGGCGGGGAGGGCAGAGAAAAGTACCGCAGGTGGGCGGGCAGGTGGGAGGACTGGAAATAGGGTGGTGTGGCTGGCATGGAGAGAGAGAGCGAGAGAGAGAGAGAGAGAGAGAGAGAGAGAGAGAGAGAGCAAGGAGCAGGGAGCTGGCTGGGTAGGAACAGCCAGACGGGGTCGGGGCTCCTGGGCCTTGCAGGCTTGAGAGTTAGGGAGTTGAATACAGGCCATCAGGGTTTTTAAGCAAGAGGGCGATGTTGTCGGAGTTGTGTTGCTCACAGGGTTGTTGTGGCCGCTGTGTACCGACCCGAGTGGGATGAGGCAGGGCGCCTCGTGGTGGGGGAGTCCAGGTGCTTCGCTGGTACCCTGCGCTGTGGCAGTGGAGAGGGGGGATGGATTCAAGAACTGTTCTGGAGGTAGAAGCAGCATGACATGGCATTTCTTTGCATATGGGGAGAGAGGGAGAGAGATTTCCAGGACGGAAGGCCAGCATGCTTGGAGTCTTCGATCTGTGAGGGAAGGGGCAGGAATTAAGACTAGGAAGGAAAGCAGGTGGGTACCAGTATTCAATCAAATCTTTATGACCCAGGGAAAAAAATGTAGGTAATCTATTACTATATCCATTCATTGGTCTAGAGCTGCATGGCTTCATGGGTAGGTAGAAAGGTCTTTGAAGTCAGATCTGCATTTCTTCATTGTATAAGCTTCAGTCCACTCCCCGGCCTCCCTCTCTGTCAGAGGGGAGCTAACAGGGCACCTGCTCATGGAGTTGTTGTAATATTATACCAGACGACGTATATGAAGCAGTTCATACTGAGTAGATGCAGGCTATGCGGTTACTATATGTTGGCTATAATGTCGCTTGTCCTTCATTCGGCACATACTTATTAAACAACTGTTGTGTGCCAGGCTAGTTACTAGGAAACATGGTCCCCGTTCTTCAGGAACTTACAGCCCACTGAATGACATGGGCATTAAAAAAAAAAAAATCACACAAATCTAAGTGTAGTTACAGACGTACTGTGTGCCCTGATGGGAAAATTTTTAAGTGTGTGTGTTTTTATTCTTCAGTCAGGGACCACACCCTCCGATGCCTTGAGGGTAAGGGAAACACAATGGGTGAAACAGCCGACAGAGTGGGGAGCAGGCCTCACCCCGCCAACGTGTAGGACTAGGCCCTCAGATTCACAGTGTTTGAAGACACTGAGCTGTCTTCAAACAAAACACACACATAACAGCATCACTGAAGGTGTGGGGAGGTGGGCTAGATTTGGTTTTAGAAAGTTTCCTTCTGGGAATGGCTCTGGGAAGCAGGCAGGGTCCAGTGGAGACCTGGGTCAGATCTGGTTGCTTAAGATAAGAACGTAGGCTAAGGCCACGGGCACAAGGAGGAGAGAGCTGGAGTCCGGTGACTTGAACTAAGAGGGGAAGCAGATGAATGTTGCAGAGTGCATTTTGAAAGGTAAAGCCTGTGTAAATGGAAAGAGGGATCATTTGACATGATTCTACTACTCAGCATCCATGTTACTGAGCCCCAGCCCGGCTGGTTAACAATGCTGAGCTAAGTATTCATGGGGCTTCTGTCTCTCGTGGGCTGTTGTGAAACAAATCTAGTAAAAAGTTTAGGAATAAGACAGGAAGCAATTCCTAGGAGAAACGACTGTCTTGTGAGACAGAATTCTAGAAAATGGTCTTCGTTGTAAAGAAATCGACCCTCCCAAAAAACCCACACTAATTCTCGTGGCCTCGGATTATGGGTGAGACCCTGTCCATGAGGTATTTCTTACACGCGGTAACTAAGTTCAGCTAGGATTCAGGTCAGACCCATAATTATCCTGAGTTTGTGCTGGAGGGGGGCAGTGTGAGGCTGGGACATCGGTGCTAGTCTCCCTGCTGGACTTGAGCCTGTCCTTCTCCAAGCAACTAGGATTTGCACAGAGGGACTGTGTTTTCACCCACATGGTATTCTCTGCCCGTCTGTGTATGTGTGTGTGTGTATATATATATATATATGGACTTTTTTTTTTTTTTTAACAGGTGGTAACAAACAGGGATACACAAGAAACTCTCCTCTGCATGGCCTGTGTATTTGAAGTTTCAAATAGTGAACATGGAGCACAACATCATATTTACAGGCTTGTAAAGGACTGAACATGGTTATTTATATATATAGATATCTGTATATACACACACACACACACCCATGTGCACACACACACACTCTCTCCATTATTGAATGACTGACTGTAAACCTCGCCACAGAGGGGGGTGCCCTGGCCCTGAGGTCACCCTGACTTTTTCTAAATCCTGTTTGAGTGAAGTCATTATTTTTTTCATGTGTTCATACTATCATTGTAGCTGTGAAGTTCTGGTACAGTTGTAAAAAGAGAAATCTGAGTGGTTTCTATGTGTTCTTCACATCCGCAGCCCACAATTCCTCGGGAAAAGGTGACCCTTAAGAACCCGGGTCTCCTCTGTTTGCAGAGACCCGTTTCTAATTGTGGTAGAAAAAAAAATTTTTTTGAGACAGAGCATTTGCCATGGGGCATTTACAACCTTTATACAAATGTATTTAGTTCTGTTTTTTTTTTTCCCAACATAAAATTCTTGTCTTAAGATACAAGTAAAATTAATCTTTAAATGTAAATGTAAATTAGTACACAAAACTAAGAATCTTTAGACTTATCTTTGTAACTAATTAGGGTGGAAGTTATGAAAGAATGTAATTCACTAAATTATTTTTTAAATGAAACTTTTCTTTCTTTTTGAAACCAAATGTTAAAATATAGCCTTAAATGCTTGGTAGAAATATTCTAATGAGACAAATTTATACTTTTTTTTTTCCTCAACGTGAAAACTAATCTCTTAATCCATTAAACTCTTGAACAGGTATTACAAAGGAAGAAAACTTCACCCCTTATCCTTAACATATATAGTATATTTAAAAAATATAAAATTGTATTGTACTAATGTGATGATTATTTAATGAAAAAAAAAGATGGCTCTTTTTGCAATAAGTAGATAAATACTGAAAATCTAAACGTACAATGTTTATAGTCTTGTGTGTGCAGTTATATTTTCTATGGACAACCAAATTTTTTATTAAGATGAGTAAATGTTTGAACCACTGAAATTCAATAACAAAAATTTAAAATTGGCATGAATACTGCACTGTGAGCTGCAAAATAGAGAAAAATCCTGTGGCTGGGAGAAATTTCATCAACCAAACAAGTAAAAGGCTCATCAGTTTTAGCATCTCTGCTCCCCGGAAAATTGCAAGCATCCTCACCAGCCTGTGGATAAATTCTTTCTGGTGAACCAGTATGCATATTAACCTGCTATAACTATGTGTGTACATGTGTGTTTGTGTACACATCCACACACATATACACATATACAGTTATTAAACACATATTTATTGAACATCTATTCAGTGTCATCAGTTTGCTAGGTGCTGATACGTATGTATATCTCTATCTGTGTCCATAGATCTAAATATATTCTTAAAGGACGTCTGTTTGCTCAACATCTCTCAATAAGTCACAGTACTTGTTTGACTGAGGTTTGAGAGGCCCGGCACTCTCTCTGACTTTTTTCAAACAGACTCATTTGGAAGGTTCTCTTCCCAGGAGAAATTCAACTTTCCAACCCAAATATTCCAAAGCATTGCCCAGGCAGAGTTGGTTTGAAGTGGCCACGTGTCCTGGGTTATTTCCATAAGTGCTTCATTGGGAAGGTGACAGGGTTATACTCCCCAGCTTCCCAGAGGAAAGTGACATTTTTATAATTGCCAGGAATAGGTCAACACAATAGAACATGAAATAAGTTTTGTAAGTTGTGAAGCCTATCGTGGCTTTTTCATCAAGCCAGAAAAGAAATACTGTGTTCTTTCACATCCAAGTAACTTACCCGCTTCCCTGTCCTACCACCTGCTCTGACCCTGCTTGGATATTGATTAGAGTGTCTGGCGGTCGGGAGCACGAGGGTGTGGCCGGCTTGTGGCAAACAGGAGGCCACCGGACCGAGCCTGACCTCTCCCAAACTCATGCCACTGGTTCCTGGAAAGACCAGAGGAGAGAGTACAAAACTTCTCCCACTTGGAACGCACACCCCTCATGTAAACCAGTAGGCTGATGTCTGTCTTCCCTCTGTAAAGAAACTAACATTTATTCTCTGATTCTAAGGGGGCCTTTGAAGGATTGCCCTCGTTGTCTGCCCTTCCATCTGGCCTTCAGCCCGGGCACTGAAGCTTCTTCCGTGGTCATCATACTCAATGGCTTCTTCTGGGCACCCCTCCTAGGGATGTTTCTTTCACTCTTGTCTCCCTCATCTTTCCTCAACGGAAACCTCACTCTCCCAGGGCCAGGACCCTGTGAAGGGGGGTAAAGGATCTTCTATGGCCGGAGCCAGCCCAGAACTTCTGCGAGAGAAGTATCTGGTTCACATTCCCACACAGGAATGGGGCTCTTCTGTCTGCCAGGAGGACTCTTGGGATTTACTTTTCAAAGCACAAATAGACCCAAGAAGAGCAGCTGGAGGGTTGGTTCTGTTGGCTACAGGGAAGGGGATACCCTGGGCTGCTGAGCCCTCCTCCCCCCTTCGGAGCTGAGTTTGGGGCATTTACGTGAACAACCTGGAGGATTGCGTTTTGCTCTTAAAAACATTTCTAAGAGCCTTAAAAATTTTACTTCTCGTGTTGTTCTTCTAAAACTTTCTCCAGGGCGGATATTTTCCCTATCTTAACCACTGATCCAGTTACCCAAACCCTTGGCCCTCTCTCTGTCTCTGCCAAGTTAGGTGCTGGGGTTGGGGTTCCTGTTGCAGCACCTCATCCAAGTCTGTCTGTGGTCTTTCCTCCTTTGTCGCAGTCTTCTCCCTTCAGCTGTCAGGCTTCCCAAAACCATAAAGAAGCCTTTCTAGGCCTCTGTCCTTACAGCTTTTACAGCTTTCTTTTGGGTGCCGGATCTCCTGGCAACCCTGCATTACCAGCCTTGAGTCAGGGGCATCTCGTACTGTTACTGGGGAGTGTGGAGGCCCATCTTCCATAGCCGACACAGGAGGGAGCTGAAGAACTGGACTCCGGTCGGTAGGCATTCGTTTCCATCTTAGCAAGAGACCTAAAATTACTATCAGGACTTCTTCAGAACAGGTTCTGGAACCCCAGAAGGTCTGTGCTACTCTAAGTCAGGGGTTCTCAGCCTCGACACTGTTGACAAGTTGGGAGCAGTTCTTTGTTCTGTGGGACGATCCTGTGCAGCGTCCCCATGGCCTCCCCCACGCCCTCCCTGCTGGTGCCACAACCCAGACTATCTCCAGACATTGCCACATGTCCCATGGAGCCCAGTATCACCCCCAGTTGAGAACCACTGCCCTAGATCTTACAGGTCACAAATACCATATTTGAGATTTTCTTTTTCCCTTCTGTTTCACTCCAAGAAAGCTGCTGTCCTGGGAGCCTTGTTTCAGGTCTTGAAGAGGCAGGTAGGAATGTTCCTCAAATGACATTACATCCCGGTCTCCTCCCCTTCAGAGCTTCTTTCACGGCAGAGTCTGTCTGGCTACAGAGGATTCCTTCATTCATCCCCAGGGATGTGGGGAGGAGCTGGTCACCATCATCCCCATAATCATGTTAAGGTGTTTCTGTGATTTGATCTTCATTCCTTAGTTTACCAGCTTTAAAAGAAGTCCCAGCTATGTTATGATTCTCATAAGCATCTGGGTCTCACGATCAAAGCTTTCATCATTTCGGTAAACTTACTCTGGTCTTCTGCTTTCTGCCCTACACTCAGTGCTGTTTTTAGAATTTATGGAAGCCTTTGGAACACTGCATCTTTAAGGATGGAGGTGAGAGGACCAGATCTGGCAGCGGGCTGATAGATTTTTCTTTATTGAGCTAAAAGAGAGCACAAACTACTCTCCTTCATTTAGCGGATGGGGAAGTTGAGGCCCAGAGGGGAGGTGACTTGCCCAGAGTCACCCAGCTGGTTAGTGACACAACCAGCGTGAGGCTCCAGGACCTCGCCACTTAATCCTTGGCCTCTCCCAGTGGAAGTTGTTCCTCTTTGGTGCTCATGCCTCAAAGATCCCTACGAAGGTGTGCACAGGTTCAGTGCAGAAGAGAGAGGGGCGCTAAGAACCCCCCTCAGCCAGAGCACGGCATTGCCCCGATGCTGACGCCGCTTCCCCCACGGAGCCTCTGGTCTGATTGGAGCTACATGAGGCAGCCGCAAGCAGATACAAAAGCTGATGAGCCTTTTTGCTTACCCTGAGGACAATGCACCTGCCACAGACTCCGAGTCTAATTTTTATCTGCTAGGCAACCCAGCCGCCATGTCCCACACTCAGACCAGCCAAAAAGCAGCCCCCGTTCCCAGCACTTGGTGTGAGAAGTCCCCAGATGACTTCAACCCAAGTCTTCTTTAGGTCTCGATACTGTAGTGGCTTTAGCAGTCTGTTTTTGTACAACCGTAAATTATTTAAATCATCTGAGATGACAGTCAGTCTTACAAACCAGGTACACGTGATTTGTCTCAGTTTGTATATGCTCTGGTACCCTACACCTGTCCTCACGAAGGGTGGAACCAATTCTGTGTGTTGGCGTTCACACCTGTGACATTGAGAGCATATGTCTGCATCGCTTCTTTCTTTCTGTTGATGTTTCTGTGGCAAAGCCCTGCACCTGTCATTTCTGAAAAGCCTTAAATCTTTGAGACGTTGCGTGTAGGGTGTGCAGTGCAAAAGGCTGCCTCGGAACTGTGAGCCCTTTTGTAAGCTGGAAGCATTTCTCTTACTACTGTTACTTTTTTAGGGAGTTTTAAATTCAGAGCTGCCAAAGCATTCCAATAAGCAGTGCCTTAGTGATTACCTAGTCATACCTAGCCCTCCGCGTCCATTTACTAATTGGCCCCGCACAGGCAAAAATTGTTCTCATTTCTCTTCTGTAAGCCCATTTTTTGCTCCAGTTCTATAGGACACTGACCGCTTGGTCTAAAATCGGAAACTGAACACGAGTCGGTTCTTTGACCGCACTCTCAAATGTATATACCAAAACGGAAGGTTTTCCAACTTCGTAGTTTACTATGAAAAGCAAATTGTACTTTTAAAGTTGCCTTTTCAATTCACGACCAAATACTTAGCTATTTATGAATCTTCTGCGCTCTAGCATGGAAGTGCCTTTGGTTTGAGATTCCAGCTTAGAAAAGTGCTGCCATATAACGATAATTTGTAGAGAGACCAAAAATATTCTGAGATCACCGTAATGCCTTTGGTTTACCAGGATGAGTAACCAGCCACAGGCCTCTGTCCACAAGGGCGCGACGCGGACCCTACCTGCCGCCACCACCTGGCGCTCAGCAGTAGCAGCGGCAGGAGGGACCCCAGGAACTGGTGTGTGTGTATGTGTGTGTGTGTGTGTGTGTGTGTGTGTGTGTGTGTGTGTGTGTGTGTGTGTGTGTGTGTCCGCGACCCCGGGCGTTCTCTTGGCCCGTCACCCAGCCCTGCGTCCGTGCAAGGGGACTGCCACGCAAACGACAGACTTTCGGCCGGTGGACAGATTTGTCCTTCCCCTCATGTTCGTGTTCAGTCTCTGTGGAGGCTTTCTTTCCCATTCAGACGACAGCGCGCACTTCTCTGGTCTACGCAGTGACACCACTCTGGAAGTTGGAAGCCTCGAACTGAGATGCGAGTGCAGAACAAAAATGAGTTAGGGTCATTACAATTGAAGTGTTCTTCTTATGGCGGAAATGTTGACTCTGAGTGTTGTGTAGGAATGTGCTATGAGAAACTTCCAAAGAGCACCATTCACAATTCGGCATTTTCAAAGAATGTTCCAGCCCTCAAAAGGGCAACCCTTTAGAGTCCGTGTTGGCTTTTATTAAAACCTTGTAGTGATGGGGAATACTGATAGAGGTAAGGAAGAGGCATGGAAAGGACCAGAAGGCAAAAACACCAGCCAAACAAAAGCCAGGAGGAAAAAAAAAAATGTTCTTTATCGATATAGACTTCACAATGCCATCAGACATCTTTGAAAGTTAGCCTCTGAACTCTTAATGCGTATGTTCTTTCGTCTCTCCCTGGTGTCTTTAAGATTACCCTGTCTGGGCTCTGAAATTTCAGGAGTGATTTCTACCCACACCAAGTTGTGAGTATTTATAGAAATTTCTACAAGAAAAAAAACACAAAAACAGTCAAATGATGAAAAGGAACATGAGCTAACACGAGCGATGGTCAGTCGCTTGAGTTCAGCCTTCCCTGTCACTACTGAACCACCCCTGGAAAGAAATGAATCAAATGCTTGTTTTCCTGCCTCTCTTTTCAACTGTTACTGTGCTTTGTTTGGCAATAGTTTTCTCTCATAAACTCATTGCTTCTGTTGTTAAGAATGAAGGTTTTGTGTTTAAAATTTACTGCATTTGCAAGGATAGTTTCGCTGAAGTCATGCACCATTAACTAAGATGAAACATTGGTATTTATTGTCCTACTTCCTAAGGCTGTAGCTTGTTTTACTCTTTGTGAATTTGCATCGAGTCAGTCGTATGCCACACTACATCATTTTAGTTTATTTGAAATGGCATTTATGTTCCCTCATGTTCCTCATCAAATGGGGTCAGATTCTAGGAGATGCCACCCCTCTCAGGTAGACTCTTGTCTGCCTTCCGTCATGAGACGGTTCTCCCTTCCCCTGTCTCTCAGAGAGGCTGACAGAATCTAGGCATAAATCAATTGGAAACCAGTCTCTTATTTTATTATTATTATTTTTTTGGATCAGTCATTTTCTGTGATTAGTTTGTGTAAATTAGATATTAACTGCACTTCTTTAAAAAAAAAATACACCTCCCTGTTACCTCCTTGAAAGATTCACTCTGTAGGCCTTTGTCAATAGGCTCTAGCCTGCAGATAAGGAAAAAGGAAAAAAAAAAAGAAAAAAAAACAGTACGTGCCTGAAAAACAACAAAAAAATTTTGTAACATTTAAAAAAGAAACCCGAATAGCCTTTAATTCTTTAATGTGCTTAAATTTTATGTAAATTGGTTTTGCCACATGTGTTTGTTCACGTTCTAAATGACTTCATGGGATTCTCACAGTCGGTGTCTTTGTGTCCCGTGCATACTATGGGCTTGTGACGTAAGCGCTTCATCTGGTCAGTGGTCGCTTTGATATTGTACTGCAGCTGGGAGGGGGCTCCGGAACCTGCCCCCGGGTGATAAGGTTCCTCTCGGTAGATTGGAGATGGGGGTGGGGGGGCAAATTCTCACACACGTTTTCTTAAACTATTTGCAGAAACTTTCAAAAGGCATTTGGTTAAACCTCTTGGCAGTACAGTATTCTTGTATTTGTTAATGTCTGTGTTTAGGTACTGGTACCTTTTTGTTTAAAAATGTTCTAAGTGTTGGCTTTAAAGTGAATTTATCTTTAGTATGATAGTTATATGAAAATTATAGGGTTTGTGTGCAGAGAATTTTTTTATAAAGTGCTTTGTAAAAAAAAAAATGTATTCTAGCTTTCGCGGTACATATGTGTGATAACTTTAATATCCATGACAGTTAAGTGCAATTATTTCATCACTCTAAAAATGCTATTTTTGTGTCAGTTCCTGCAGGTGTTTTCATGTCTTTGCAAAGTGACACATTTTGATGCCTTCTTGATAAAGTGGTAGACATTTTGTAGCTTTCTAGAAACTTTGTATTCATACGGTATCAATGAAAAATAAAGAAAATGAAAGTGTGGGTTACCTTTTTTATCTGCAAAAGTGTATGTTGTTGAAAATAACATGTGATCATGTGTTGTGGGTGAACTGTGGGGTTCATGATTCAGGTGTGTGCAGCACAGCCCTGCATGAGAAAGCCTTTGATTCACTAGGTGTTTACTGTGTGCTGGGCACTGGCCAAGTGTGTTGATACGATGTGGATATATTGTTTCCTTTGATTCTCACAATAGTTCCAAAGACGGTGATATTATTACCCCCAACCGAGGCTCAGAAAAGGTGGATTATCCAGTCATGACTGGTGAGTGGTGGAGCCTTAAATAGGTCACCCTGATGCTCAGGCCTGGACTTGTCCACACCTTATTGAGGCCCTAATGTATGTCAGGCAGTGTTAGAGTCACTATTTTCTCTAAACCACATTTTCTTGAATAAAGGAGTCATTTCCTATTTTCCAATAAAGAAATTGAGGCCCAGAGAAGTTAAGCCCTTGTTAAAGTCATGAAAGCTAGTGACAAGAATTGAGAGGTGGTAATGCCGCCTGCCTTGCAGTTCTAGTTCTACCACTGTCTGTATGGCACCTCTTGCCCTACCCCTCCTCCTCTAAAACAAGATGCTTTAATACATTAAAAACATCTTTTGTTCGTGCCTGTGGTTCGTTCCAGTCAACTTAAGTTCAGCAAAGATGGGGAGATGCACTAGGTAAATATCACTGAGTAAAGGGATTTAAAGAGCAAAGGGGAGGATAAATAAAGGCCTCTAGTAAGTTGAGGGATCAAGCAACTTTGCTGTGAACGCCTGATCATTTTTTTCTGCCTTACCGTTGCAGTAGACTAATAAACATAGCTACTACTTATGGAAAGCCAAATTAGCTGCTGTTGTTAGGTTGTCAGTGAGCAACTGATAAAATTCCAATTAAACCCCAATGTTGTGTAATCCTGTGAAGCCTTAGGGGTTTTTAAACTGCCTTTAAAGACACCTTTGTTCTGTTTAATATCCTATATGTCAGATATATCTAGGTGGTTTTAACTAGCAAATTGGCTACCAGCAACCTAACTGCATTTTTTTTTTATAGTAAACATTCTCCTATTTGCTTTGGCTCCCAAGAAGCCCAGACTTATAAGTTGTCTTCTGTGCTGATAAGGAACCAACTAGAATGTAAAGGCATAGAAAGGTTGAAAACAAAGGATGAAAAATATACTGTAAAACAAAAGAAAGCTGATGTAGCTATATTATTTTTCACACTAGTATATATAGCTCGAGGAAAAAATTATTACTAGAGCTCATGGGGATTATTTCAAGATGATACAAGTTTTAATTACCCAGGAAAAATAAGGTCTCTAAACTTATATGCACCTAATAACAGGTTCAAATTTATAAAGCAAAATTTTAAATTCCATAGTAGGAAGTTTTTGAACAACTCAACTCATTGGGTTATTTATAGATAGAGCAAACCAAACACACACAAAAACACAGGTCAGACATAGGGGATTTGAACACCATAATTTAATGTGCTGTTCTAGTTTATAAAATATAAAGCAATGAACACAATTGGGAGCCTATACATTATTTCCAAGCACACACTGAATTTTTATGAAAATTGACTGCATTCAAGGCCAGGGGTTTTGAAATTATAGTCTGTGGGCCAAATCTGGCCTGCTATTTGTTTTTGCAAATAAAGTTTTATTAAAACACACTACTAGCCCTTACTGTTTACTTGCTGTCATGGCTGCTTTCCTGCTACAATGGCATAGTTCATTAGTTGTAACAGACCCTGTAGCTCACAAAGCCCAAAATAATGAATTGCTACGTGGCTCTTTACAGTAAAAATGTTTTTCCAACTCCCATTCTAAGCCAGAAAATCCAGGTCCTAAAAAATGTCTGTTTCCCATCCACCAGTATGTAGGTATTCTGGCAAATGGCTATCTATTTCTTTGATGTCCTTGATGTGGCATCATAGTATTCTTCCTCAAGTATCCCAGCCTTCCCTTTGATCAATGGGTTATGGGTCTAAGAACAGGCTTAGATCTGGAAAGGATGAGTGATGCATCGTGATTTTTCATTGCAGCAGCTGACATCTTCTCACCTAATCTTGGTATTTTATGAATAATACAGTCAACCAACACCTTTGACGGGTGCCCACCTGTCTTGTCCCTATCTTGCCATGGTCCACTAGCCATCTTCACAGATCCCTGTGGGGCCAGGCTCCTTGGTTTCCATCCCTTGCTGCCTATTATGGTAACTACTGCTTTGCCTCTTGACAGCTAATTGCTGCCACTTGGTCTCTGCTGTTCCAGAATCTTCCCTCTGCTCACACAAGGGACCCCAATTCTGTATCAGTATCTCCTGCCATCAGCCTTGGCTTGCAGGCTGCCCTGAGTTTCTTAGCAATGTGCATGCCCTATTCTTAAGTGCATTTGCTATTTTAGTGAAGGAACTATTTTCTTGGCCTTCTGGGGCACATAGGTGGTGGATGTTCTGGTCTTAAATTACAACCACCACCCTATGCCACCTCCCGCCCCCAAGTGTTGCCTCTGAACTTTCTGAGCTCTGCCTCAGTACCAAGGCAGTTCCAACACCTCTGCATTTCCTCTACATCATTGTTTCTTCCAACCTTCAAAGAACTGTCCAGCTGACCCAGGATCATCTCTAGATGTTCTTGCCAGGATATTAAATTCTGAAGTGTAGAAGAGTGTGACCTATACCAATAAACCCCTTAATCTAGCCCAGTCTCATGTCTTCAAGATTCATTTCCAGGCATGTTCTGACAGTTCCTGCAGGGAAAAAAGAGTACAGACGAGCCAAATCCTGCATTCTTGGTGATGAACCATTTCCTCCTGAATTACAGACCAAATTTCCCCCACTAGACAAGCTGAGGCTTTACCCTTATAATTGATGAGGTGGGGCAGATCTTGGGCAGGCAAGTACTTCATCTTTTGAGGCATCCATTTCAGTTGAGGCCTTGACATGGTCTCCCCATGTAGGGTAGGCTGCTATCCCGGCAAGGGATAGTGGACTTAGTAGCCCAGAGGGTTCAGAGGAATTGGGTTCAAAGCTCTCAGTGTTTCCACCCTGACGTCCCCACCACAACTTTCAGGGTGCAGCTACTTACTTTTAGGGCCTGACTGTAACAGATTTGTGAAGGCTGTGAATTCAGCTTTATTTGTAATTTCTGGCTTGGTTTTTGGCACGGGCTGTCATCCAGCTGCATGAGCTAAGGATTTTTTCAAACGCTGCCAGGAAGATCGTTTACACCATGCCCTGAGTTGAGCATGACATTTTCTTCTTTCTGTGCACTGATTGCACTTAGCAATAACCAGCCTATTCCACAATTATAAATTAATACCACCCTCACATGCTAGAGCTTGCATAAGTTAGTGCATCCCCTTGCTGATAGATCCAGTGCCAATTTATCAAAGGTGGCTGTCTTAGGTATTGTGGTGCTACAACATCCCAGGGGACCAAATGTCTTAATTAAGTCGTCCCAGAAGTGGACCTTGAAAAAAAGACTTGAGTGCAGTTCATTTGGGAGCCTTAAGAGATATTAAGATTAAATCTTAAAGATTTCGGGGCACCTGGTGGCTCAGTCGTTAAGTGTCTGCCTTCGGCTCAGGTCATGATCCCAGGGTCCTGGGATCCAGCCCCGCATCAGGCTCCCTGCTCAGCTGGAAGCCTGCTTCTCCCTCTCCCACTCCCCCTGCTTGTGTTCCCTCTCTTGCTCTCTCTCTCTCTCTCTCTCTCTCTCTGTGTCAAATAAATAACATATATTTTTTTTAAATCTTAAAGATTTCACTTCATAAGATACAGTGTTAAATTTGCTATGAAGATGAAATATTGTACTTTGGTATGTGCTTAGTAAAACTGTCTTGACATAAAACAAAAATGAGAGAACCATAAAGAAAAAAATAAATAAATCCAGAGTCATCTTTCAGTAATTGATGGAACAAGCGGTCAAATATCAGGAGATACATAGGAAAATTGAAGTCTTGATTATGTGGGTGTGCACACACATTCTGTTATCACAACATTGTCATTCATAATTTTTCAGTCACATATAGAACAATATGAAAACCATGTTCTTGGCAAATTAAGCAAGTGTCAATATATTTCAAAGAATTGCTGCAATACACAATATTCTATGGCCACAGGCAATTAAGCTAGAAATCAGTATAAAAAGGATCTTTAGAAAAGCCCCATGTATTTGGCAATTATTAAACATTTTTAATTAACACAGAAAATTAAGTCATGGAAATTAATAAATATTTGAAACTATATATTAAAGAAGTACCACCTACTAAAATATGTAGAATGCAGTTAAAGCAGTATGTAGGGGGCACTAGACCAACATGCTTAGAAACATGCATATTAGAAAAGAAGAAAGATGGGGGGCACCTGGGTGGCTCAGTTGGTTAAGTGTCTGCTTTTGGCTCAGGTCATGATCCCAGGATCCTGAGATCAAGCCCCATGTCAGGCTCTCTGCTCAGTGGGAAGCCTGCTTCTCCCTCTCTCCCTGCGGGTGCTCTCTCTCTCTCTCTCTCTCTCTCTCTGTGTGTCAAATAAATAAAATATTAAAAAAAAAAGACTAAAAACTAATGAGCTAGGCATTCAATTCATGAAGTTTAAAAGAAAAAAATTAAAAATGGAAGGAACTAATAAATATAAGGGCAAACTAATGACATAGAAAACATGATAGAGATCAACAAAGTCAAAAGTTCATTCTTCGAAAATACTAATAAAATCTACAAACCCTTAGCGTGATCGATAAGGGAAGGAGAGGGAGAGGGAGAACCAACCAAACAAAAAACAGTAATAGCAATGAAAATAGGAACATCACTACAGATCTTAAAGATATTAATAAAAGTGCAATGAAATAGATAAAAATATAAATTTTATGCCAATAAATGTGTAAGGATAGATAAAAGTGATGAGTTCTTAGAAAACTAGAACTTACGAAAATTGCCTCACAAAGAAGTAGAAATTCTGAAGAGAGTAGTCTTAGAGCCCTTAAAGAAAATTAAACACTAGTTCCCAACAGAAAAACCCAGACCTAAATAGTTTACTAGGGAGCATTATCAAACTTCAAAGAAACAAAATCCCGCAATCTTAAACAAAATACTCCAGTGCATAGAACAAATACTACCTGGTCTTAGCTTAGGTCTTCTAGAAAGCAGAGCCTGAGGCAAGGATTAAGATACTAAAACTTTATTTGGGAAATGCAAACTCAGCAGAGTCAATGAGAGGAAGTAAAGCAAGGGAAATCTTACGAAGTGCAATGTGATGCATTAATGTATCACTGCCACTTTACAGTGAGTTGAAACAGACATATTAGGTCATTCGACATGTGAGACTATTGTGTGGATTTTAGGAAAGTTTCTGGGAAGAACAGTATCTTGAAGTAGTCAATGGGAGAAGGAAAAGGGAGTAATTTGGCTATCAGGTAACCTCCATTTCCCAGTTCTCACTGGTCATCACCCCATAGGGATACAATTGCATGTCCCTCTGCGTGGCATCATCCACCTCTTAGGAGCTGCTCGGGAATTCAGATCCCATATCTTGTAATGTGGTGGTGTTTCATTGAAGTCTAAAAGAGGAGAGAAACCCTGGCATGTGTGGGATGCCAGTCAAGGCAGGGAAAGGAGGCAGTCAAGGGTATATGAGAAGATTGATTCTAAATATACTCCCCAACTTATTTTATAAGGCTAGAATACCAACAAGGATAATATGAAAAAGGAAAATGTTAGGTTAATCTCGCTTGGGAGCATAAATTTGACAAAATATCAATTTGAGTATAACAATGTGCATAAAGCATAATGACTGATGACAAAATTGGGTTCATCCCCGGAATACAAGGTTGGTTTACATTAGAAAATAACCCATGTGAGTCACATCAACAGATGAAGAAAAATCACAGGTTATCTCAATGGATGAAGATAAATGTGTCTGATAGAGTTCAATGTCCATTCATAATTTCTAAAAAACTTCTTAGCAAATTAGGACTAGAAGAAACCTTTCTGAACTGATGAAAGGTATCTATAAAGTAATGAGCTAAGGGCAGTAACATTTCTTTTGATGTTGGGAATGTGGCAAAGATCCCCTGTATCTACCACTTTTACTCAACATACTGAGGCTCTAGACAGTATAGTAAGGCAAGAATAAGAAATACATAAGGGAATCTACTCTTGTCATTATTCTTGGAAGATAAACTTGTACATGCAGAAAATCCAAAAGAATATATAGATATATTACTAGAATTGGGAAGTAAGTTTAACCTGTTGCTGAGTACAAAGCAACATACCAAAAATAAATTGCATTTTTTTGTATAATAGTAAGAAATAGAAAAGTTTTAAAAACACCATTTGCTTTAAAAATATGAAGTACTGAAGTATAAACCGAACAGAAGCCGTAAGAGCTCTTTATTGAGAAAATGATAAAAATGCTACTGGAAAGCTTTAAGGAAGACCTAAATAAATGAAGAGATCCAAATGTTCACGAACTGGAAGAATCAATTGTGTAAAGCTGTCAGTTCCAACAAATAAATCTATAGATTAAATGAAGTCCAAGTAAAAATTCAATTCCCTCCACTCCCCCACTTAGGCGCATGGCAATGCAAGGGACCAAAAATCGTTAGGAACTTTCGAAGGTAAGCACAAGTTAGAAGATGGTGCCAGTAATCAATTTCCTCTTATCTCTAAGTCCACCTTCTTGGCCCTCTTAGTGAGCCCGTTGCTGGACGCTAACGCTTAACTCCTTGCAGCTGGCACAGTGTTTTGCTTTGCCGATAGAGGGCGCTGGAGTTACACTGCAAAGGCAACAGTGGCCGGAAGGCGTTTCTTTCTGGGCTCATTCCTCCATTATTATCATTCAGCACAGAAGCCCAGTAGCCCTGGAGAAGCAGCTCCAGCTGTGCCTTCAGGCCACCCTTTCCCCCACCGTGGGTGCTTCTGTGGGGCTCCAAGAGGCCATGTCTACAGTGGCTCTGACTGTGCCCTCAGGCCACTGTCTCCGCTAAGTAGGTAGTTTCTACAGACCAGCTCCACACCCTATGGCAATGGTGGACCATTTCTATCTACACTTCAGCTCTGGCCCATAACCCCCGTCAAGTTTCTCTGCAACAAGCTGGCTGCATATACCTCAGCCTTTGGTTGGGAACGCGTGTGATTCTCCAAAGGTCTAGTTCCTTCTTTGTTCCCTCTTCTTCATCGTGGAGGTAGTAGCAGCCTGCTACATCTGGACTCTTGGAGTCTTCCTTTACCCCTTTTACGGGTTAAGCACTTCCTATTCGTTAACAGTTCTTTATATTACATTTTTCCCTGTTAAAGTAACTGCTGTGGTTTCTGTGTCCTGATTCTGTGACTGATACAGGAGTCTATATCAAGACACTGACATTTTTTATAAAGCCCTAAATAAAACTGTGTGCTAATAATGCAGGATTAGATAAATTCACTAATGGAGTAGACTAGGGAGATCAAGCCTTGATACATGACGGAAATGGCACTGCGGACTAGTGGGCTAAGAGACTATTCAATAAATGCTGGTGGAAAAATTGCTTAACTACTGGGAAAAGTGAAAATGTATCTTGACTTCACGGCATGCCCTGAAATCAATTAAAGGTAAGTTAAAGATGTACATAAGAAAGGCAAAACTATAAAGTTTTTAGAAGTAAACACAGAATATTTTCAAAACTTTTGATTAGGCAAGGAGTTCTTAAAAGAGATTTAAAAAAAGGCCCAAAGGGGAAAAATTGATAGACTAATTATAATTCATAAATTCTGTTAATTATAAAGATAGTGAAAATAACTGCCATAAACTAAAAGATATTTGTAATTATGACAATAAGGGATAAAAACATACAAATAATATACAAAGGACATTATGAATCACTATGCAAAATAACCCAGTCAAAAATGGAGAAAGATTTGGTCACTTCCCCCCAAAAGAAATCTTGGCTAATAAACATATGGAAATATACTCAGCTCTATTAGTAATAAGAGGAATGCAAGTTAAAATAAGATTTGCCCAGCAGATTTAAGATTTTCAAATCTGATGATACCAAGTGTGGGCAAAAATATGGAGCAATGGAGCTTTCAGACATGCTGGTAGAAGTATAAATTGGTACAACCATTTTATTTTTTTTTTTAATTTTATTTATTTGACAGTGAGAGCACAAGCAGGGGGAGCAGCAGAGAGAGAGAGAGAGAAGCAGGCTCCCCGCTGAGCAGGGAGCATGATGCCGGGGGCTCGATCTCAGGACCCCAGGATCCTGACCTGAGCCGAAGGCAGACGCTTAACCAACTGAGCCACCCAGGCGCCCCTGGTACAACCATTTTAGAAAACAATCCAGCATTACTTAAGGAAGGTTAGCATATATCATCTACAACCCAACAAAACTGATACCTCTGTTTATAACAAATACTTTCAAAAGTGTTGCAGGCACTGTACAAGAATGTTATAGCCCCATGGGTCCAATCAGAAAAAAAGAAGGAAGAGGAGAAAGAAGAAGGGGAGGAAGAAAATATGGGCCAATATCTTGCAGCTATGAGACAGAGCCCACTGGCTGTGATTTTGTTTGTTTGTTTGGTTACTCTTTCTCCAATTTTATTGAGATACAATTTACAATACAGTAAAATCCCCTCATTTTTAGTGTAGAATTTGGTGCGTTAGGACAACTACATACAGTTGTATAACCATCATCACAATCAAGATATAGAACATATCCATCACTCCCAAAAAGTTTCCCATATCCCTCTGCAATCAATACCCTCCCCTCACCCAGCCTCGGGCCAGCACAGGTCTGCTTTCTCTCCCTGTAACATTGCCTGTTCTAAAATTTCACAGAATCATTCAGCATGTAGTTCTTCGTGTTTGATTCTTTTCGCATAACGTCTTTTCACTCGAGAGTATATCCCATTTTTCTGGCTCTTCCTATGTTGGGTAATTTGGATTATATATATTATTAATGTTAATTGTGGAGGCTCTAAGTTCTGATTTTTTTTCCTAATAGCTTTTATTTCATTTTGTTTTAATAGGTGTTTTCCTGGATTGAACTCTAAAAGCTGTGTCTTGGGCAGCAGCCCCAATGACTCTTTTGCCTTTAGCTGAGATGCTTTGCGTCTGTTCTCTGTAAGCATGGTCCAGGGGTGGGCCAGAGATGGAACCAGATAGAACTGGGGTAACCCCTCTCCCGCTCTTTCCCTTCCAGGACTCCCTCTCCTCCCTTTGGCAGCTGTAGCTGCTTCTATTTTCAGAGGCCAAAAAGATGGCTCCTTTTCCACCAGCACCAACACTGGCCCACACAATGTGGCCTGCACCTGACCCAGACTAGAACCAGAAGAAACGGGGAGCTCACTTCCTCTCACTTCTCTCTCTCTCTCCATGCACTTCCCACCAAAATCTACCCGTTTCCCTTCACTGTCCAGTGCTTTCAGGGCTTCCATTTTGTGTGATGTCTGTCCAGTAAAATCTGGGGCAATCATTACTGCAAACAGAAGGCTGACTGATGTTCTAGGGGCAAATATCAAGAGGCTTATTTTGGGGGGAGCAGGTTTTGAGCTTCTGTATGGGTTTTCCAATCCTGCTGAGAAATCAAGATGCCATCCTGGGGCTTGGTGAAGAGTGGCCTGGTTTCCATAGGTTACATCTGGATTTGGGGTCCACTAGGTGTGGTGGTTGTGGGGGGTGGAGGTTAATGGGTACGGTATGTTTTAATATTTTGTTTTTAAGAACTACTTATTGGAAAACAATAACAGCTAATAAACGCAAAGACCTCGACTTCAATCTGCTCGTTAATACGCAGGAAAGAAAGGAGGGAGAAAGTATGCAAAAGGAAAGAATGGAAACAAGGACGAGGGGAAGGAAAAGTAGGAGACGCATGGAGGGAGGAGAATGCGGGGCAGTGGACGGGGAAGGAGGAGGAGAGAGAAGGGGGTGGTGTGGACGAAGGACGTTCCAGGAGAGGGAGCGAGGTAAGAATTAGGGAGTAAGCTGACAGAACAAGGAAAAGGGGGTAGGAGGACATGTGGTTTATTTATAAAGTGGTCTGGCCTGTGAGAGACCTCTCATGGCATGGGGCAGAATTTACCTCCTACCCAACAGGCAATGGGCAATCATTTGAGTTTGTAACTGTCGAGGGAGCCTTCTGTCCAGGGCCGTCCTGTGCTCTAGAACGGCGGGGGGAAATGCAGGGGAACGGATCCCTGTGGATTATCTTCTCCAGGCTCCTGCATCAGGTGCCTCTCAGCTGAGTGTGTCCAATGGAAGGTCCTAGAAGGAGGGGAAGAAGGCAGGGGCCATCGTCCCCCCCCCCCCCCCCCCCCCCGCCTTTCCATTTCAGGAAAAGCCACAGCCATATTTCCCCCATGGCTCTAGTTCCTGTCTGAGGGACCGAGTGGTCTGCCGCCTCCCACCACCCCAACTTACCCCTTCACCCCTCCGTCTGAAAAGTGGGGGTGACTTCCTCTCTTCCTGTTGACCTTGTGCTTTCACTTCTCAGCACCTCTACCACCTGTAAAACCAATTCCAGCCTCAAATTCCCTTTGTTGTAAATACTTGGAGTGGTTTCTATTTTCCTAGTCAGTCCCTAACTAATACGGGAGACACACTTTCCCTCCACGGCTCTGGTTTCCATAGACAGGGATTTTTCTCTAATGACTCTTGGTGTCTTGCTCTACTCCTTATTGTGCCCATGGAGGTACAGGCAATTCCCTGGTTCGTGGGTGACAGCAGCCACTCCACGTTCTCATTTGGGTGGGTCTCTGCTGCGGGAGTGTGAGGGTGGATTTTAGCACATGCTTTAGTTATAGGTAAGCTCTGTCCTCCAGTATAGTCTGTACTATAATAATGTTGATATTTGACTCTCCATCTGTCCAATTCCTGAGTCTGAATTGGTTCCCAAGGCCAGGACAAGGCGTGCTATGTTTTTCTGGCTTCCTCACACTCCAGCAGTGCACAGGGGAGAGATGAGATGTGTGGCTGCGTGAGAGCCAAGAGAAACTCACCCCCCACCAGTCTGGCTTGCAAGGGGAGGCCCTCTCCCCACCCCTTCTCCCCAAACAACTTCTACTAAATTTCCGTTCCTCAGAGAACTATTGAGACTATGCCATAGATCCAGAAGTTCAATGTCAGGAGCAGGCAGTAATGAAGGAAAGCCAGCTTCAGGGGCAGGGGACACACGCGTCTGTATAGGGCACCCCCCTCAAAAGTAAGTGCCCAGCATTTGGTGTAACGCTCTGTTGTCGCCATCTTGAAATCCTTAATACACTTTCTAACAAGATGCCCTGCATTTTCACTGGACCCCTCAGATTATATAGCTGGTCCTGGTCCTACCCTGGTCTTTGGGGTGCACTTTTAAGAAGGGTTGGGCGAGTGCTGGGGGCCAAGCTCCTTGGGATTTTAAGGGTGGCCAAGGTGCCGGCCGCACGCGGAGAGTTTTCCAGGTGGACAGCAGAGGGCAGTAAAGTGCCACTTTCAGGCTTCCTTGCCCGACAGGCCTAGGACTGAAGTCCACTTTTCCCAAGCTTCGTGGGGCGGGTGGGCAGGCGACAGGGGTTGGGGGGTGCTGTTGGTTGGTTATCTGTTCGTTTTTGTTTTTTGTTTTTTGTTTTTTGTTTTTTTCATTGAAAGCCAGAAACTATGCTCCTGAGCCCCAGCACCAGTAAGGTGGTGTGGGGCCTGTAAATCAGAGCTGTTCCTTTTACTGGGGAGGACAAGTCCCCCCCCACCACGCTGCTCCTGCCAACAGCCAGACCGCTGTGGGGTCAGGCAGGGGCTCTTCCCCGGGTTGCCTCGAATTCTCAGAGCTCGCCAGCAAGGGCTCTATTTTCATCTGAATGTAACCGATGGGAAACTGCATTCGAAAATGTTAACCTGTTGTCACTTGCCCATGGTGATACAGCTAGGAAGTGAGAAAATGTGGATTTGAACCCTCATCTACCCGCTTTCAAAAAGGGACACTCTTTGCTTAAGTTCTTTCTGCCTCTACAAAAGAATAAAAAAAAAAAAAAAAAGGAAAGTACCTTTCTTTAGGCCTTTGCTTTGTCAGGTGGAAAGAAGTTCCCTAGGGCTGTGCCCCCAGCGCTCGCTCCCAGGGAGGCCAGCAAACAGGAAAATTCACATCCGCCCAAGGGCTGTGACCTGGACTGCATGTCCCACCAAGCCAAGAAAGGACTTTTTAACCTCTTCCCCCCATCCCCCCTTCTTTTTTAACAATAACCCAACGGCTGTCCCTGCCCTCTCATGGAGCCCCGTTGTTCTAATGAGAGCGCATCAGTGATTCAGGCCCAGGGAAAACCGTGTTGGGTGAGTGCTCTTCCACATTCCCGAACAATTTCTAGCAGCTCCATAGAACTGGATTGCAGTGAGAAGCTACTTAGAGGACTCTGCAGCCTCCCAAGGCCGGCCCGAAAGCACACAGGTGTCAAAATAAGGGAGAGCGCGGAGATTTCTCACAGTTAATGGAAATGTGAGGCAGGGATTGTCAACTCAAATGTACACCAGGATCAGGCAGCCACCACAACTGAGAAAAGTGTGCCCGATGGGAGGCATCGATGCACACTCACAATTAAAGCCAAACAAAACCAGAAACCCCACACTGTGCTCCTTCGCCCACCTGAGGAGGGAGATTCATTGAGCCTGCATATAACTTAGCTTTCCTCAGTAGCCAGGGCGTGCAAGGCTGAATGGTTCAGGCCGTGACAGCATAGACGAGGCACTCTCTGCAGTGGCCGGGCTGAGGGCTCTAGACGCGCCCATTCTGGATTCCGACCCTGCTCTTGCCGCTGACTAGCTGTGGGTCTTTGGGCAATCCCTTGCATTTCTCTGAGCCTTACTGTCTTTGTGAGATAGAGGCGGTGACATTTGTCACTGTGGTGCCGTTACAAGCAACAAGGGCAACGGATGCCCAGTGTTGAGGGGACCCATGAACGGAAGCTCCATGCCCACAGCAAATATGCTGCTCCAGCTGAGGAAGCCACTTCCTAAGATGTGTACATACTTTCTCCTGTGTCCTGCTTTCTGTAAGCCTTCTCAGATGTTTCCAGAAGAAAGGTATACATTTTAAATTTACAAACAACAACAAAATAAGAAAAACACCTCTTTTTTGCGCCCATTGCCCTCTCTGTGGCCCTTTGAGTGAGGAGGGAGCTGCTCTGGCCCTGAGCCCCCCCCCGCCGGAAACAGAAGGCCCCTTTCTTGCTCCGAGGTAAAGCGGCACCGAGGCAACACCTGTTGCAAGCCCCAAAGCCACCTGTGTGAAGGTAGGAAGGGGAGCCTGCCGGGTTCCCACAGCACGAGGGTGCCCAAGGGTGGGACCGCATACAGCATGCCCTCCAAGGACAAAGCTGGACTCTCCTCTGTTGAGCTGGGCTGTGGCCAAGAGGCCTTTCAGCAAAGGATTACAGGTCCCCCAGGGATTGACCCAATACCCTGTGGGACAGGAGGCTCGTGGGGCTGAGGAAGGTTCTGGGCCGGCAGGATACCAGGAAGATCCCTCCTGCTCTGGTGCCCCTTCGGCTTGAACCAAACCTCTCTCTCCAACAAAACCTTTGCACCTCTTTTTTCGTCTTCATTTAATGAAAGAAAGAAAATCAAGAAGGACTCCTCTGGACGTCCCAAACTCCAGATCCAAACTCCAGCCCGTACTTGTGGGAGAGCCCATCCCGTCTCTCAGACCGCACTGACACAGAGCTGGCTGGGATGCCCCATACCGTCTGACACCTTCTTGGGATGGTAAGTAAATGCACATGTCTTAAAACCTGGAGCCAGATTTCAAAGGCACTGTGTATGTGTTTTCACAATTAAACTAAAAAAGAAAAATCATCTACGTTTTGTGGATATCGGCATAGCTATTTTGAAACAAAGCCAGATTTGTTAAAGTCATTACCACATTGAAACTTTAGAAGCTGCCTCCAATCCTCAGGATGACGCTTGGTATGAAAATCAACAGGTAAATACAACTGTAATTAAAATATTATCGTGAAAATGTCGATCAGTGTCACCTGGATCCAAGACAAGAACATGGACAGGGGATTTATGCAGAGCAAGCCAGGTTGTTGGGACCATAGGGAACTGGGGCATAGATAGTCTAGATTGGGAGGTGAGATATGTAAAGTACTGGGCTGGGTCTTGAATGCTTTCACTCTCAAGCTATCACCTGTGAGTCTCTGTTGGTGGGTGGCCTGGGCAGACTTGGGGACAGGCTGATGAGGTCAAATCCATGATGGGACTTTAAGGGGGACTGAATTTCCCCTGAGGAGAGCCTGCTATTCTCACCACTACTAAAGAAGAATTTGAGAACTTGACCCTTGACTCTTC
The DNA here is from genome assembly GCF_037043125.1 of Eumetopias jubatus. Classification (NCBI taxonomy): domain Eukaryota; kingdom Metazoa; phylum Chordata; class Mammalia; order Carnivora; family Otariidae; genus Eumetopias; species Eumetopias jubatus. The sequence goes on along the minus strand of NW_028274819.1, from coordinate 45,275,308 downwards.
CTGCTCTTTGTCATTAGGCTTCTTTCCCCTCCCCCATCCCTTGCCTGCAACCCTCTTTGAAGCTCCAAATGGGGTTTGAGCGGCACTCCGAACACCGGGATCCCTCCCCAGCTCTCTGCGTCCAGACTTAGGAGACACTTGCCTTCGTCATTGCACCCCCTCTTCCACCTTAATTTAGTTATTGTTTCTTCCTTTAATCAATATTTTCTGAATTCCTATACCATGAGAACTCTTTTCAACTCGGACCTGTCCACAGAAGAGCCAAACCTGAGAATCCTGGCGGACTGACCACCACAGGTGAGGTTCCTTTCTTGCCCTCGTGGGGAGTCTTGTCCTTACCTGCTTGTTGTCTTATTACTGACCCCATTTGGGGACTCACAGTTTACCTCTTAATACCACTCTGGGGGGCCTGCATAGTTTTTTAAACTACAGCCATTTATTGAGCACCTGCTATGTGGCCCAGACTCTGCAGCCTCCCCAGAGGGTATGGCTGGCCCCATGGTGGAGGATGTGTCCTAGTTGAGGATTTCAGTGTCGTGTCCTCATACTATAGAATTTCAGGAAATCTCTATTAAAAGAAAAATAATCATTAAAATAGGGGGGAGGGGTGCAGTCTCCTGGCGCTGGGCTGCTTTGGAGAGGGGGGGACAGTGAGAAGGTGTAGGCGTAGCCCCTCGCCAGTTTGCCGGGAGGTCATGGAGGGTCATCACTGCACCAGGTCAGCCTTTCCTCGATGGACTTTCTCCAAGAAGCCTTCCACCTGAAGCCGGGGCTGCAGCACCTCCACGCCTCTGTGATCCCATCCAACACGGAATGATCCTGCAGGGAGTAATTTATAAGGCGACTCCCCTGCCATGGGCTCCGGCAAGTCCTGGCGGGTGTCTGCCTGCTTGGGTGGGGGGCCAGTCCTCGCCGTGCAGCCGCTGCACACCTGCAGGCCCCCAAACTGTCCCCAGCCCGCCCTCTCCTGCAATCTCACGCTGCATCTCGCCTTCCAGCTCAGATGCAGGGGAGGGAGATCAGACATTAAATTCCGGGGGTTGAAAATTCCTCCCACAAGGACATTCCCGCCCCCCCTTCCCAATGAAGCAGAAATTTTAACTCTTCGGGGCAAATTTTCAAAGCTGAGTAACTACCTATTACACACTTAAATCCTGTTATTTGTTAACAGCATTTGAATGAGTAACTTGCTCCCATTGCTTTGAAAAATGTCTCTTTTAATAGGGGAGCAGGGGCGATTAGAGATGAAAAGTACCTGTACAGGGTCATGCCAGAGGCTGTTCTGAGCTGGCATTCCAAGGCTGCAAAAAGAACTTTAGTAGGATGCAGAAGGAGTGTGGCTTACTGGGCAGAGAGAACAAAGAGCATACCCGTGCGGTAGGAAGGATCTGGGAATCACCCACTTGCCCACTTTGTGTGTTGTTCAGCGACCTGTCCCGTGATCGTCAGTTGCTGGCGAGTGTCTGTTAGAGAAACAGACATAGGCTTTCAGGATAGAACAGGGATGTCACCTGCAAGAAAAGGTCCTGAAAGCACCCTCTGGACTCCCTCTGCCCTGGTCGTTCTTGCAGAGGGTCACCTTCACACAGTAATGCACAACCCCCACCCACTCCCCTAGTGCTTAGCATGACTATAGAAATCCTAGAACAGATGAGCATCTTGGTGGTGCTGGAGGCCCTCCAGGATGGACACTTCCAAGCCCCTTGCCGCCCTGTGTCCCAGATGGGACTGCAAAGCCATCAGTCAAAGAGAGGTACTCACCACAGCCAAAGAACAAAGCCAGAGACCAGGGGGATGAGCTCAGCTCAGAGCAGGCGGTAACATGGCGTAGCTTAGTGGGTTCTCCAAACTGGCTGCATGAAAGAATCACATGAGGGAGTTTTTTAAAAAATCCTGATGCCTAGGCCACCCATACCCAATGCTCAATGATTCAGACTCTCTGGAGGTAGGACCCCAAGCATCAGTCATTTTTTCAAGCTTTTCAGGTGATTCTAAGGTGCAGCCAAATTTGAGAATTAGTGATGTCAAGTGGTTGAGATGATTATGAGACGCTGGGACCCAGTAGGGAGAGAAGGTTTTTCAGCTTCTGGTTGGAAAAGGAAGCGTTCAAGCAGAAAAGACTCAGAATCCTTCCTTTCATATGAACATTGTAATGTCCTGTGGGGGTAGAAATATTTCTACTTCTTCCTTTGGAAGTCTACAGCTTCACTAGCTTAACTTTCAGGGGGTAAACTTGACTTTGTAGTGTTTATAAAATGTTTTTAAAAATTTGGGGGGGAAACAATTTCATACTTCACATAGGATTTTCAAGAATAATATATAAAGCCCTTGTATACTTTTTTAAAAAAAGATTTATTTATTTGAGAGAGAGAGAGAGGTGGGGGGTGCAGAGGGAGAGGGAGAGAGAGTCTTAGGGCAGACTCCATGCTGGGAGTAGAGCCTGACGCGGGGCTCAATCTCACAACCCTGAGATCATGACTCTCCCCTACCAGGAAGTCAAAGCTGTAAACAAATGCAATGTGTGATTTTAGATTGAACCCTGAATTGGGAAAAAAAAATCTATAAAAGCCATTATTAAAACAACTGACAATATTGGAATATGGACTATAGATTAGATAATAGTACTGTAGGGTTGTCACACTTCCTGAATTTTATCATTATACTGTATTTTTTAATTAATTAATTTTTTAAAAAGATTTTATTTATTTATTTGACAGGGAGAGAGAGACAACAAGAGAGCACAAGCAGGGGGAGTGGGAGAGGGAGAAGCAGACTCCCCGCTGAGCAGGGAGGTCTATGCGGGGCTCGATCCCAGGACCCTGGGATCGTGACCTGAGCTGAAGGCAGACGCTTAACGACTGAGCCACCCAGGCACCCCGTACTGTGTTTATATAAGATAATAAAATATATGTTCCTGGGAAATATACACTGAGGTATTAAATCTAAAGGGGCACAATGCATAGAGAAGGGACATAATGTATGCAACTAATCCTCAAATTGTTCAGGAAGAAATATGTACAATGCACATATATGTGTGTGTGTACGCACATATGGATTGTACACGTGTGCGTGTGAATATGTAGGGGTGTGTATTATGTATGTATACACATATGTGTGCGCACACACACATGGATTGTACATGTGTGCGTGTGTATATGTAGGGATGTGTATTATGTATGTATGCACATATATGTGTGTGCACACACATGGATTGTACACGTGTGTGTGTATATGTAGGGGTGTGTATTATGTATGTATACACATATATGTGTGTGCACACGTATGGATTGTACACATGTGCGTGTGTATATGTAGGGGTGTGTATTATGTATGTATATACATATGTGTGTGTGCGCACACATGGATTGTACACGTGTGCGTGTGTATATGTAGGGATGTGTATAGGTATGTATACACATATGTGTGTGTGTACACACATATGGATTGTACACGTGTGCGTGTGTATATGTAGGGGTGTGTATTATGTATGTATATACGTGTATATACGTGTGTGTATGCACATATGGATTATACACGTGTATATGTAGGGATGTGTATTATGTATGTATATACATGTGTCTGTATGCACATATGGATTGTACATGTGTGCATGTGTATATGTAGGGGTGTGTATTATGTGTGTATATACATATATGTGTGTGTATATATATGAACAAATATGACAAAATATTAACAATTAGTGCTTCTAGATAAAAGTATACAAGGGCTGGGCTGCCTGGGTGGCACAACAGGTTAAGCGTCTGTCTTTTAGTTTCGGCTCAGGATGTGATCTCGGGGTTGTGGGATCGAGCCCCACAGCGGTCTCCACATTCAGTGTGGACTCTGCCTAGGATTCTCTTTCTCCCTCTGCCCCTCCCCCTGGTCTCTCCCTTTCTCTCCAAAATAAATAAATAAACCTTGAAAAAAGTTTCCTCAAAAGTTAAAAATGAAAAACTTTCTCATGATCTTTCAAACCTTTAGATCTCAAAGAACTCACAACATATTAGCACATTTAACCTTTTTTTCTTATAGTATGAATACAACATTGTTGTTTAAGGTAAATCTCCCACAATATTGGTGTGACACAGGAAACATCATCTGCAGTGATATCTTCTCAAGAGGTGGCCAAGAAATGCTTGTTCCATGAATGAATGAATGAATGAATGAATGAGTGAATGATCCCTTGCCCGGATAACTGTAATAGACTCCTAGCTGTTTTCTTGCTTACATCCTCCCCAGTCCTGCACCCCCCCCCAACTTTTTTTCTTAACCCAGCAACAAGAATGATCTACTTAAAACCGTAAGTCAGAGAGTGTTCCTGTTCACACTCTCAGCACCTTCTATGGCTTCCCAGCTCATTGAGAAGAGTCATCATCTTCAAAATTACCTACAAGGCCCTGTGTGATTTATCCTCTAGGACCCCCCATCCCCATCTGCTCTCCCTCTCTGACGGCATCTCTTTCTACTCCTCCACCCCTTGTTTTCTCTGCTGCAGCCACACTGGCATCCGTGTGGTTTCTTGAAGGTATGAGGCACACTCCTGCCTCAGGGCCTTTGTACTTGCTTGTAATTCTATTCTTCCCCCCGTCGATCCACCTAGCTTGTCCTTCACTCTTTCCAGGTCTTATTCAATGATTAACCCTCCTATCCCTGCTCCTGCCCCTGCCCCTGCTCTGCTCTCCAGGAGCTTCCTCCTTGTGCATTTATCTTCCTCCTCTTGATGGGCTTTGGGGGCCACACAGCATTCTTAGCCCATTTAAATTGTATGGAAAGTTGGGGTCCCAGATTTTGACCCCTTTTTTTAACTCCTGTTAGCAAACCAGCCAATGCTTTTGGAACCCATCTCTTTATTGAAATTTTCCAATGCAGTCAAGGGCAACACAAAGTTAACATTCTGTTATCCAAACTTTTTCCTTAGACCAGAAGTTGGCAAACAGGCCAAGTCCAGCACACTTCTTGTTTTTGTAAATAAAGTCTTATTGGAACATAGCTGTGCTCATTTGTTTACATATTCTCTATGGCTGGTTTCATGCTACAGTGGTAGAGCTGAGCAGTTACAAAAGAAACCATAACGTTCGTAAAGCTGAACATATTCATCACCTGGGTCTTTACCAAAAGTTGGCTGACCCCTGCTAAGCCAATGCCACACCACTTAATTTTTCTGTCATGGCAACCTGGATGGTGTGACCTCCAAAGTCGCTCAGCACGTCAAGGGAGAGGTGGAGGAAGAATACTGTTCTCAACTGCCTTTCCTTCCGTTGGCCAGAGGAGTTATAAAATCCCAATGTAAATATAAGGGAGGGTGGTCGGGGGATCTTTAGAGGACTGCTTGAATGTTTGATGAATTCCAGTCAGTCTTTGTAACTTTGATCCTTTACCTCCAAGCAAGATGGGCTCTAGCCTCACCTCCACTAAGAAGATCTTGGAAAAATCCCATTCTATGGGATTCCACACCTATTCCAGAGGGCCTGGAAGTCTTTTTTTCATATCCAGCCAAAGCAAGGAGTTCCTCTTATCTTGAGAACTCTGGGTGCATAGGAAGACATAGTTTGAGGGAAGGGAGTGTGAGTAAAGGAAGCGGGGAAGGGGAGGAGAGGTAGGTGGGTTACTTGAAGTCCCAAAGAGGGGCGACCCCAATGACTGAAGGGTTTCAGAAGCCTGTGAACGGTGGCGCCTTGCAGAGTGCAGGCACCATCTAAATCCAAGCTATCATTATGACTACAAAGCTATTTACCTATTTCAATGTGGTTATTTAGAATAGTGAATCAAGCTTTTTATGACTTGAAGTAACTTCAAAAATAAACTTTGTTTTCCCGCCCAAGTAATTGAAGAAGAGTTTAGAGTTCATTTCTGCTTAATAGATCAAGGTAGAAAATTGCATTTTCTATTTAAAAAAAAATGTTTAGAGAGCTTTAGGGGAAGGCTGGGTCCTCAATCTGTGAGACAGGAATCTGGGCTCCGTGCCCAGCTCTTTTTTTCTGACCCTGTTCATGACCCTAAGAAGTCAAGTCACATAACCTTCTTGAATCCTCAGTTTCTCCCTCTGAAACAACCACCGCTTGCCTCTCTGGACAAGTTGGATGATTAATAATGACACAGTGTTAGCAAAGTTACTTTGAGGTCTTTGGATGAAAGACAAACTATAAACTGGGCTGGAGATTTACTGTCTTATTAAAGAAATAACAGCATATAGTACTCCACTAATAAAGGTTGACAAAAGTAAACATTCTCCATTCATCCTGGCAAGGACAGGCTATTCATCTATTGCAAGTATGGGGAGAGAGGCTGTTTCCAAGGTTATTAAATTTTATATTAATATTGCCTAGAAACATATTTTGGATCTACATCTGTATTATCACCTGGTAACTAATAGTACCAGCTATCTAGATTTATAATGACATGATGACTAATAATGAACAAAATGGGTATGTAGCATAGCTTTGTCCCTTGACTTGGGCATGAAGAGAATAACAAGAATTACCACCCAACACATTTAAAACAGAATTCTGGTAAAACAAGAAAAAGCTATGAGAAAAATACAGAGCGTTGTGTGAGGATCACCTTTGCCGAGCGTCCTGAAAAATTAGGCAGGGAGGCCTATGTTGGTTCACATAGGCATAGGGAGATTGCAGAGCTGCTATTAATTCCTAATATGCAGGCTTCTCATCAGTCCACCCCAAACACAGTCACATCCATTTCTTCGGGCATTGTGGGTGAGTCCTCTGGTTATGTGGAAAGACTTAAGGAATGTGAATCTGAAGGCTAGCTGTGCCATCTTGAGCCAACTATTTTCTGGGCCTCAGATGCCTGATGTGTAAAATGAAGGCACTGAACTAATAACAAAAGCCACATTCACTAAGCATCTACTAAGTACCAGGCCCATTTCTGTGCATGGCGTGTGCCTTCTTTTATTCAACCCTCTCATGTTGATGCTCTCACCTTCATTTAACAGATGAGCCATTCTGTGGCTCAAAGAAGTTACAAAGTATTTTATGCACAGCCATTTATTTGGTAAACAGTGAGGAGTGTCTACTATGTATCAGTTGTCAAGAATCAAGGGGGAGCACCTGGGTGGCTCAGTTGGTTAAGCGACCGCCTTCCGCTCAGGTCATGATCCTGGGGTCCCGGGATCGAGTCCCGCGTCGGGCTCCTTGCTCAGCGAGGAGCCTGCTTCTCCCTCTGACCCTCCCCCATCTCATGTGCTGTCTCTCTCTCAAATAAGTAAAATCTTTAAAAAACAACAACAACAATAAAAAGAATCAAGGGGGAAGCCTAGGTGGCTCACTCAGTTAAGCGGCTGCCCTCGACTCTGGTCATGATCCCAGTGTCCTGGGATCAAGTCCCGCATCGGGCTCCTTGCTCAGTGGGGATCCTGCTTCTCCCCCTGCCTCTGCCCTGCTTGTGCTCTCTCTCTGTTTCTCTCTCTGACAGATAAATGAATAACATCTTTAAAAAAAAAAAAAGAATCAAGGAAAGACATTTTGTCCTCACCCTTGAGGAGCTCAGAATGTGGAAGAGCCTCACGGTGAGAGTCTGTCTTAGTCTGTTCATGCTGCTATAACAAAGTGCCATAGATTGGGTGGCTTAAACAACAGAAGCTTGTTCCTCACAGTTCTGGAGGCTGGGGGTCTCTGTGAACTGGTTCTGGTGAGAGCCCTCTACAGAGTTGCAGACATCAGACTTCTCACCTTGTCTTCCCATCTGGAGAGTGGAGACAGAAAACAAGCTCTCTAGTGACTCTTGTAAGAACACAAATCCCATTCGTAGGGGGTTCCAACCTCACCACCTCATCTAGTGCTAATCATTTCCCAAAGGCCCCAGCTCCTAGTCCCATCAGAGTTGGGGCAGGGTTTCTACATGTGAATCTGGGAGGGACACATTCAGTTCATAACAGAGTCATTACTGGAAGATGGAAGACTGGAGATTTGACCTTAGGTCCAAGATCTTAGCCTTTTCAATTGTGCTGGGTCAGTATGAAAACAGGCTGGTATTTTTCCCATCTTAACAAACAAATGAACAAACAAATGGCTCCTCTCGATCCCATTTCCCTCACCAGCTACTGCCCCATCTTTTTACTTCTCCTTCCAGCACTTCTGTAACCAAATGTCCGTACTTGTCATCTCTAATGCAACTCCTCTTCTCACTCACTCCACCCAGGCACTGGGCCCCACAAAACCACCTGAGTCTCCTCATGGTGACAAGCATCTCCACATGACAGTGATTTTGTTTCATATCTGTTTTCCCCATGAGACCACGTGTTCCTCCACGTGCCAAACCCAACGGGCAGGCGCACCTGGCTGGCTCAGTCAGTTAAGTGTCTGCCTTCGGCTCAGGTCCTGATCCCAGGGTCCTGGGATTGAGTCCCTAATCGGGCTCCCTGCTGAGCCAGGGAGCCTGCTTCTCCCTCTGCCTCTGCCCCTCTCCCCTGCTCATGCTCTCTCTCTCTTTCAAATAAGTAAAATCCTAAAAAAATAAATAAATAAACCCAACAGGCATTTCTCACTCCTCATCTTACTTGACTCAGCACAAGCATTTGACACACTTGATGCCTCCCTCCTCCCTGATATGCTTTCTCAACTTGACTTCCTGGACTCCCCTTTCTCTCATTTGTTTTTGTTGCTGTTCTTTTTGTTGTTGTTGTTTGTTTGTTTGATGGATTGTCTTTTGTTCCTCAATCTCCTTGGTTGCTCTTTATCGGTCTTACTTGCTAGTGTGTTCTCTCCTCTCCGGCTTTTCAGCATGGCCATACTCCGGGGCTCAGACCTTGGGCCTCTTCTCTTTTCTGTCCACACTCCCCTGGTGATAATGCCCATGTTCAAAGTTTTTCATACCATCTTGATGCAGATGACTCCCAAATTTATATTTTTGGTCCAAACCTCTCTCAGATTTCAAACTTGAGAAACCACTGTCACTCGACACCTCTACTTGGATATCTGATGGACACCCAAAATCATTACGCACAAACTTGCCACCTGATTTTTTTCACTGAAACCTGTTCTACTTGCAACTTTCTCCAACTTAGATAATTCTAACTTTATCCTTCCTGTTTCCTAAGCCAAAACCCTTGAATCCTCCCTCACTCCACTCTTGCTTGCATACTCCACATCTAAACTAGGAAAACTGCATTGGCTTTACCTTCAAAATGTATTTAGGAACTGACCAGTCCTCACCATTCCCACTGCTCCTACCCTGGTCCAAAAGATCCTTAACTCTTACTTGGGCATCTACTCTGTGCCAGCTTTTGTGCCAAGTGCCAGGAATATAGATCAATAGGACCCAGTCCCTGCTGCAGAGAGCACGTAGTCTAGCGGGGAAGGCAGATATACAGCGAAGGGACCGCAATGTGTTGCATGCAGTTAAGTGCCATAACAGAGACATGGAAGTTTAGAGAAGGGAATGCTTTCTCTATATTCCCTTCTAGCTCACATGTTAGAGCTGCTCATTCTAGCCTTATATCTTTCAACTAAACAGACCCACAATGTTCTAGGCAACCTAAGACCAATGAGAACAAGACTCAGTCTCCATTCTTCAAACCATGAGAGATGATGGACTCTGAAAAACAAACTGAGGGTTCTAGAGGGGAGGGGGGTAGGGGGATGGGTTAGCCTGGTGATGGGTATTGAGGAGGGCACGTTCTGCATGGAGCACTGGGTGTTATGCACAAACAATGAATCATGGAACACTGCATCAAAAACTAATGATATATGGTGATTAACATAACAATAAAAAAATTAAAAAAAAAAAGACTCAGTCTCCATTCTTGGCTTCTAGACCCATTTGCTTATAATGTGTCCATACCTAGTTTTCTACCTTTTTTCTTTGCCTTCTATTCCCTGTGTCACACTCACCCGTGAGCTTAGAGATAGAACTCAGCAGTTCCCAGCATTGACATTCAGTGTGTGTTTCTCAGGATGTAGCCTACACTGACATCCTTTCTCCCGGTAACTTTGGCTAATTTCTCACTGGACCAGCTCTGGCCCCAGGGACTCGGCCCCAGTGGTCTGGCTGGGGCTGAGCCCACAGAACGTGGCAGTGCTATAGACCCTGATAATAGCTCAAATTCCCACTGAATTGGTGCTTAATTGAGAACAACTGGCCTTGGCACCCTTAGTAGGAGAAACGCCTGCTTATTGATCCTTTCCATTTGCTTTTCACTGTTTCCCCTTAATCCAGGCCCACTAGTTTCTCTCCTTTCTCCATTCCTTCCCAGCCAGTCTTGTACACGACTTCCCCTTACAGAGTCCTCAACCACTGCCGTGGCTACATCTTCTCCAGCTAAAAGCCTTCAAAGGCTCTTTATTACCCACCCAATATGGTCCAAACCTGTTAGCAATCAAGGCCCTCCATACTTGGCCTCAAAATTCTGCTGTCTTATGTCCCAGCCGTCCTTCTGCACAGCTATGCCCTATCTACTCAGGGAGACCACAACACGCGTGTGCTTTCTCACCTCCGGGCCTCTGCTTTGCTCTCCCCTTTGTCAGGGATGTGCTTCTCCACTTCTCCACTGAGACACTATCTTCAAGTCCTCTGCCGAGGCTCTCCCCCTGCCAGCCCACTAGGGCCCCTCTGAAGGCATAGCCCCCTGGCCCATACCACCAGCAATTACTCACGGCCTTACTTCCTTGGAATAACTCTTGCAATATGGTTTTTAGTGTTTTATCTTTCTAGTTTTATATTGTATTTAGCTTTTTTCTGGGCATGTTTTCTCTTGTATGAACCCTCAGCCTGACACAGTGGGAGAGCATAGACTTTGCAGTCAGACAGACATGAGTTTAATGCTGGTTCTCCTATTGACTAGCTATGTGACTCTGAGTAAGGTACTGGATCTGCCTCTGTTTCCTCATCTGTAAAATGGGGATAATAACTATCTTGTAAGATTGTCATGAGAATCAGGTAAGACAACATAATACAGCTGCCTGAGGGTGCGTGGCTCAGTATTTTCTCCCTCTTTGTGTTCCGTGGGGAGGCTCACGCATAGCACATTTTGAAAATCTATTGATTTAGTTTTGAAACAGTGTGTCTATTGCGAATTATGAACGATTAGAGCATGGTCATTGGGTAGAGACAGACGTCCATTTTGCAATACACCAGAAATGGAGTGAAAGCCAAACAAGGGAGTTTCAAGTGTTATCTGGTACTTTGGCAATCCTTGGGGGTAGTGGTGTCAAGTTTGGGTTCCACCGCCCATTCAGGGACAGAGACAAGGCCCTAGATGAGGACCCTGCAGAGAGCCAATCCCTTTTAAGGGCACATTCCGGGAAATTCAGCTCACCTGTAATGGGCTCTGGGTAAGAAAAAAAAAATTGCCTCCTGAGAAATTGTAACCAGAAGCCAATTGTAACTAAAGGGTTATACCTACTGGGGTTGGAGGCTCAAATTTATACTACCTGAGTGGCAGAGAGTCCCCAGTAATTCAACACGAGAAACATCTTGAGCTGGTAACAAGGCTGTTGTACAAAGCAAATGCAAAAGCCACTTTGAAGACACACTTGCAACCCAGGCTACACAGAAATCCCACAAACACCCCTGAACATCAGCCCACAATCAAAATAATAGAACACACAAGGAAACGGTCACACAGGAAATGACAGAGACGAACCACAAAGCAACAACAAAAGCAGCAAAATTAGACCCCCGAAGTGGCGATGATACATGTACTGCAGGGGTGAGACTGGAGCCTGTCCCCAAGGAGCATCCAATCAGCCTGGGAAAGACTCCTTGAACAGTGTAAGGCAAGACAGACAAATCCCAATTTAGTAATGGCAAGTGTCCCACAGGTGATTTGAATATGGAATTCAGTGTCAGAATGTCATTTTCTTAGAAAGCACCGTTTTACACAGTAGATCACAAAAGCGTTTGGAATTCGCAAGTTAAACCTCTTGAGGACACAGAGGCACGCTTTCCAGCGCTAATTTGTGCTCAATAACCATTGGCTAAATGAATTCGTAAGGAAATGAATGAAGAAACTCCATCTGACCCAAGTTCCAGGACCACTGAGCCTGGGGCCAAGGGATGTAGAAGACAGAGAAGGAGAAACAAATTGTATTTTCTTTCCAAGGCACGAGCCCAGCTGTCGGAAGCCCTCGTGAATACATTCACTTAGGTACAGGTCCCCCCGGGCACTCGCCCGCCAAGCTGCTCTGACTGCTGGAGCTTTCCCCTCTGGTCCTCAGCCCAGGCCAGCAGGGGCTCATCAAGGCTATTCTACTCTCCAGGGTCCTCCTGCTTCTAACGCCCATGTCTTCAGGCTGGGGATCCTAGTGCTGCGTCCTTGGGAAGCACTCGAGCTGGGATCTGGGTCAGATACGGACGGCCACTAACCCCCAGCCAGCGACTCCTGATGGATGGCACACTCAGGGATGTTTGTTTCCCCGGATGAGTCTCCAAGGGGGTGAATGCATTCCAGCTGCGTGGGCTGGATGGCGCTGAGGCAGAAAGCCTCTGTCCAGGGCCACTTTCCCAAGTCCGCCTTTGGGGTCACCTTCATTCATTCGCCCATGTGGTCAGCAGATAGTTACGGAATGCCTGCTGCCAATCAAGGCTCTGGAGACGCAGTGATGAACAGGACCGAACATAGCTCTGCTCCCAAGGAGCTCTCATTTTAGGAGAGGAGACGGACAATAATAGAAACAAATGCATGGACAAAATGAAGCCAGGTGATTAACGCCATGGAAAAAACCAAGAGGGAGAGGTGAGGGGGCCCATCCTGCCTTCCCCCCTGTTTTACACCTGCCCTGCCACCTCTGCTGAACCCAAAACGGTTTTGGGTTTTTTTTTTTTCTTTTTAAGCTTCAGTTTCTTTTGAGTTGCCTGTTTTGGCAGCTGAGTCTGTCTTACAGGCCCAGGGGGAGGGGAGTGAGTGTACGGAGGTGTCAGAATGTTTTTAGAAATGTTTAACCCTGCAATTGATAGCTGGTATCGCTCCATCTGACTCCCTCATGGCTCACGCACACATGCTGGAGCAAAGTTCTGGCTCATTGAGAGTTTTAAGGTTCTGCTTATCAGTGGACTCTCTCTGCCTCGCTGTGAATTTCAACATAGAAAGGACAGTTTTCCCACCGGTAACCTTTCGAAACAAAGGCAGTGTTGGAGTGGTGATCAAGGCAATGGTTAAGCAGGCACAAATAAAACGTGAGCTTCCGTTCATTTCGGTCGCCAGCAGCCTGGAATCCTTCCTGGAGACTGTTGACAAAGGAACTTGAGAAGGCAAAAGAGCGCTTGGAATCACAAGAGGCCGCTCTGAAGTGCGGGGACAACATTCTGCTGGTGGCGGCTAGAGGATCACTCCCCTCCAAGTCCAAGATTAGAGGGAGCTCCGTCTGCCCACAGACCCCAGACATCAGAGCAGCTGAGGGACCCCAGGGGAGCCTTCTGCCCACCCCCTCCTTCGGACGGTTGTTCTCCCCGAGAAGCCACTGTGTCTGTGTTCCTGTAGGTTTCCAGAAACTCCTTCTCCTCTCCAGGTGCCTGGCAGCCCTCGGGGTAAGGAAGCCTCAGGTGAACCCCGAGCTCTTGTTGCAGCCTAAGCCCCTTCCCTCTTATCCTGGTCTCTGCAGTCCACTGACCTCGACAGTGGGCAAGAAAGCTTTCATTCTTGAAAACCCATAGTGAGGAGAGCTTAAACATCCCCCTTGTACAGAAAAGAAAAAAAAAATTGTTTTTTTTTTAGAAGATTTTCTTTATAGGTTCTTTTAATGTATTCATTCCAGGTCTTTTCCTCTGTCTTGAGAACAAAAGGACCAACAAATCGGGGTCCGTGGTACCAGGAGTACTCTCCGCCTCTGTCTCTGTCTCTCCCCCACACATACCTTCTGTAGCGCCCCAAGGTTTTCTGCTGATTCTATTCCATATTGTTAGCTCCTCTCCACCCCCACATCCCTGCCCAGCTCCAGGCTGCCCCATCTCCCACCAGGATGAGTGCAATAAGCCTCCTAATAAGTATCTATCCCTCTGGTCTCCTATCATTTTGGAATGGGGGAGAGGGCGGGCAATGTGGGCTAAACATCAGATTTCAAATGACTTCTCTTTTTTTCTCATATGTAGCATCATGAGCAGAACTTGGGGTATGTCATAAAGAAATTTTAACAATTGAGAGTAGCCAGTATTCAAGAACTAAGGACAATGCATAAGCCATTAGGTCTGATTTGATAAAAATCCTTTGCTTTCACGGTTGTTCACTTACAATGACAAATGAATGCTGTCAGAAATCATTCCAATTCACACTTACATGTACACATCCAGAAAACCACATATTGTTGATATAGATACATACTGGAATGACAGAAAATCCAAATCATTTGTATTTCATTTTATCCTGTATGTTAGAAATAGAGAAGAGCAGCTCTAGAACTTCTGGCATACTCGTCAAACATGGATTGTGTCTACCAGACGTAGGGCAGCCGTGCAAGAATAAATACATAGTTATCATTTCTCTTAAGGTGTTAAACATGGGATTTTCAAAAAAGACAGGATCATTTGGCCACTTTAGATCTACAAACCGTATCACTTTGACTTCATTTGGTTCTCGACCACGTTGTTGTGGGAATCAGTAGATTCTTTGCTGCTGTGTGCACGGTAGTACCACTGTTGCTTTATCCATGCATCCGTTGAAGGCCACTGGGGCCGTTTCCAGTTTTTGGTGTTTATGAATAAAGCCATCATATAATATACCTTTCTGTGCAGGGTTTTGTGTGAACGTAACTTTTCATTTACCTTGGGTAAATACCTATGAGTGCAGTTGTAGGAGATTTCCGGTTTTGCCACATCATTGCCAGCACTTGCATTTTCAGACTTTAAAACATTTTTTAAAAGCTTCGCTCATCTCATAGGTGTGTATTGGTATCTAAGTGTGATTTTCATTTGCATTTCCCTAATAGCTAATGCTGCTTATTTTTTTCATATGCTTATTTGCTTGCCATTCCCGTATATTCTTTGGTGAAATAACTTCAGATCTTTTGCTCTTTTAAAACTTGGGTCATTTATTTTCCTTACACCATTTTTAAAAAAAAAAAAATCTGTCCTTCTCACTGCCTTGGTCCATTAACGCTATTGGTCAGCAGCTCTTTATTACCTATAGGATAGAGTCCAGACATCTTATGATGACGTAAACAATGAACTCATAATCTAGCCTCTGACAGCCTGCCCACCCATTTCTTTCTGCTCCTAAACATATTCTTTTCATGGCAGAACCATACTATTCACAAGCTCCCAAGTGCTGCATTGTACTCTCTAATTTTTGCACCTACTGTGTTGGATGCCCTACTTTCCAGATGAATTCCTACTCATCTCTCAAGGCCCAGATTAGAAACTTTGGAATTTTGAGAAAGATAGGAGGTTTCTGATCTGGTGTTGTTGTATAATCTTATATTACTCATCTATTTCTGCATAACAAATTGCCTAAAAGCTTAGTGGCTTAAAACAACAAACATTTATTAGCTCACAGTTTCTGCGGGGCAGAAGTTTGGGAGTGGTTTGGCTGGGTGGTTCTTGCTTACAGTATCTCATAAAGCTGCATGACTCCACAGATACAGTTATCTGAAGGCTTGACTGGGGCTGGAAGATTGACTTCCAAGCTCACCCTTGTGGCTTAGCACAAGGCCTTACTTCCTTGCTCGATGTTGGATGGAAGTCTCAGTTCCTCATCAACTGGGTCTTTTCTCACAACATGGTGGCTCCCTTCCCCAGAGCGAGTGATTTAACAGGAAGAGGCAGAAACTGCAATGTGTTTTATGACCTAGACTCGGAGGTGTCATACCATTACTTCCATCATATTATTTTTTAAAATTTTTTATGTAACCTCTGTGCCCAACATGGAACTTGAACTCACAACCCTAAGATCAGGAGTCATGCGCTCCACCAACCGAGTCAGCCAGACACCTCTACTTTTATCATATTCTATGGGTCACACAAACAGTGGGGGAGGGGAAAACAGAGTATGAGTACCAGGAGGCCCGGATCATGGGGCAACATCTTGCACTCTGGGCACCAGGAGACGTAATTAAGAGTGTAGACTTAACAAGACCCTTAAAAAGACACATCTCTATAATATGGACGATAGTATTAACCTTATGAGGTTGAGGTTGGACCTAAAAAGACGGTTTACAGAAATCAGCTGGTTTATAGTGAACATTTAATAAATGTTAGCTAGTATTAAGGCAATCTCAGTTCACAGCCTCCTCAAGCCAACGGCCCCAAGGTGCCCCCGCATAGCCCTTCCATGCTCTTGCCTGGCTCCTCCACGTGGGTACTCACTCTCAGAAACAGGTGTGTTCAGACTTTCACTTGCAGGGGCTCTCTGCCCATCCCCTTCCTTCACCCTTTCACCTTGAACAGGCTCAGGCTTCTCTAACACTATTAAGCTCTAATGCCATTCCCCCACATCCCAAGGATGTGAGTGAGATAATGTGTGCATCCTTAGATCAAAACTCCAAGTTTGGCCTGTTTGTTAACTCCATCCCACGTGTGGCCAGCAGCTCCAGACCTCTTCTCTCTACCTTTAAGATGGTTTCCATGCCACTTTTATTCATGTATCAGCCCTGGGTGATTGGTCACTGCCAGGCCCAGGCTGGGTGCCCAGGAAGCCAGGATCAAGAAGACAGGGAGAACTTGCCCCTGAGAACCTCATTGTCATCTCATATCATTATCCTGTTTTTTTGGTTATGTATGTTTCCTCTTCCTTACTTAAAGTGCAGTTTTATTATTAACAACCAATGATTGAGCGCTATCTTCATGCCAGACTCTATGTTCATGCCATCTCTCTGACAATCTATTACCACCGGAAGAAGAAATGAGCACACTCATTGGGATCCTAAACCCTTCCATTTCCTACCTAGGACTTCAAAGCTGCAAGAGATCCCTTCCAGATTTCTTTTGCGTGAATTATTCTTTCTATGTGTTGGTTACACAACCCCCCCACCCCCCATCACTCCAAGTCCACTATCTGTCTTTCTTTGCCCTGCTCTGGGCCCTGGATGCCTAACTCCTCTGAAAGGCATCACTGCAGCCCTTTGCTTTCTGGTTTCCTTTGGGTTTAGACAAAGGGAGGCACTGGCTAGAGATCAAGGGGCAGGAGAAGATGAGGTTGGAGTATTTTTTTTTCCTGATTTGTCTCTGCATGGGTGCTATGCCTCTGGCAATAGCTGGGTCCCTTCATGGCCACAGCTCCTGCTGTCTCTAGCTCTCACCTGGCCCAGAAACACTTTCTTCTCCTTGCTTTCAGGCCCAGTGGCAGTGATGCCTTCCAGCTGTTACAAATTATACCCAATACTGAGCTATAAGTCTCAACTCTATGAACTTGCAAAATACATTATTCACTGTAATGGTTTTCGCCATAGCATTATTTCTGATCAAGGAACACACTTCACAGCAAAAGAAGTGAGGCAACAGTCCTGTGCCCATGGCGTCTACGGTTCTTACCTCATAAGGAGCAGCAGGCCAGCTAGATGGTGGAACAGCCTATCGAAAACCTATCTCTGGCAACAAGTGGGAGACAACATCATGAAAGTCGAGGGTTCTATTTTACAGGGTGTGGTATACACTGAATCAGCAACCAATATCTCTTTCTGTTTTTCCCACAGATAAAATACACAGGTCCAAGTATCCAGGGGTAGAAGCACTGACGCACAGAACTTTGTTCTGTTGTTTTGGAGGTCTGAGTACCCCAGGGAAGAAGGCTTCCACCAGGATATACAACAGGTTCCACTGAAGTCAACCATCATGGGCTCATTGAGTCCCTAAACTGAATGGCAAAGAAGGGAGTTACTCTCCCCGCTGGGGTGGTAGGTTCTAGTAACCAAGGACAAGTTGGATGGCTGCTACACAGTGAGGGCATAGAGAACCGTGTCTGAAACCCATGGGATTCTTGGGGCACCTCTTAGTCCTTCCATGTCCAAAAGTAATACATAGTGAAAAAACAGGCAGAACCACTGAAGATTCAGACCCTTTAGAAATGAAAGTTGAGGGCACTCTACCATGTAAAGAACCCACACCAGCTGATATCCTGCCTGGGGACACAGGAAGGAAACATGGAATGAGTAGCAGAGGAAGGAAGCTATAAATATCAATTCTGCCTAGTTATCAGCTACAGAACCAAGGACTGTCACGACTATGCATGATTTCTTTCTTACATGCTTTGTACACACCTATATATACACACCCTTATTTCCTCTCTTGCTTCTCTTCCTTCCCTTATATTTATAATGTATATAAGGGGGCACCTGGAGGGCTCAGTTCTTTGAGCATCTGACTCTTGGTTTTGCCATGGGTCATGATCTCGGGGTTGTGAGATTGAGCCCCACATCGGGCTCTGAGCTGGGTGCAGATTCTGCTTGGGATTCTCTCCCTCACCTTCGGCCCCTCCCCCTGCTTGCACACACTCTCTCTAAAATAAAATAAATAAATAAATAAATAAATAAATAAATAAATAAAATCTTTATAATGTATATAAGTATCAGTGGCAGCAGTGAACTTTAAAGCTTGGTCTTTGGCTACAGAACATTCAGGTGGGACAGATACCCACATCACCCTGAGACAGATACTGTGACTGTCATCCAGTCACTTTTGACATTGTGTGTCTTTACCCTCTGGGAGAGGTAAGTGTGTCTTCGTGTGTACCAAGGATAGTTGCATTTTGTTAGGCAGATGCATAAAACTGTATTATTGTTTACATTTCAGGCCAGTACCAGCTCCTACAACAATGGGTAAAGAAGCCCTGAAAAGTATTTTTTACCATAAAGTACTAGTTATTAATATGCGAAAGTACTTTGTAAACTGCCATGTGCTAAATAAATATCCATTATTACTATTATCATTATTACATTGTATTTTTTTTAACCAAAGAAGTGCTCATTCAGTCCCACTTTTTCTTCTTCAGTTTAATTCAATTCTCTATCCAGAACCAAATAAAATTTAGAATGTTTTTAATACCCTGGGTATAGAGCTTTGTTGATGTATCTTAAAAAGCTCAAATAATCTTTGTCCACTTTTCTGCCTTCTTCCGTATTACACTTTCCGCTTCCCTCACCCTTTTGCCCCCAAATCGAGAAACTCAAGTGACCCTGAGACCTCAAATTGGCAGGGGCCTTAGAAATGGAGTTAGAATCAGAGAGTCATGAGTGTAGCAGCAAATTTAAGACTGAAGTTGACAGGTGACGGAGCTCTGACCCAGAGAGGTGAAGCCACTGCCCAGGATTTCAGAGTCCAGAGTAAAAGACAGGACTTCGACTCCTAACCTTTGCTCTTCCCACTGCCCCAGGCCCTCCAGCGTGGTTTCTCCTGCCCCACGGTGTCAGACCACTCAGGTACCGAGATTTCATCCATATTCAGAGCTGACCCAGTACAGCTCCCTGGGTATACTTCGCAACCCCTCTAGGGACCCTCTCATGGATGGAAGTCACCCTGTCACATGGTGACAATCTGCCAGGCCTTGAGACTAGGGGCTGGTGAGAAATCAAGGAGGCACATGATGTAGATCAATAATCCCCAAATGTTTCTCTTGAGTTCCTTCAAAATTTCATAGTTTAGCCATGGAATCCTGAAAATTTACCTATGTTGACTTATGCACAGAGTCAGATTTTTAATGTTCGTAGCACCTTAGAGCCACTTGGAGAGCTTTTTGAAAATAGTGATACCTAGACCCCACTTCAGACAATTGAACCGAATCTCTGAGAGAGGGGTCCATGCATTGGTAGGTCTGAAAAATTCCCAGATGATTCTGGGTACAGCCAGGGCTGGGAATCAGACCTCTGGGATCCAGAGATCATACTAAACTCTCTGCAAATATCTGGTCTTTAATTTGTCTAAAATCTGTCTTCAAACACACTGGTATGCATTCTTGGGGATGGCCTCCTTCCCTCGTGTTCAGAAAAACCCACAGTCTGCTCCAATGGAAAAGTTCTAACTGCTCAGCCTCCCAGGTCACCCTCAGTGCTGTCCCTCAGACAATGCCCCTTGTCCTCTGGTGAAGCCCATCATTCCTAGACTGGCTTTCTTCAGCCCCAAATACCCTCATCTCTCACTGAACCCTAAATCTGCCTCCTTGCCTTTTACAAACAAAGATTCCTCCTTAGACAACTGAAAATCATAGCTACTCCTCGGATAAGGAAATGAGACAAATATGGCTCAGTTCTTCTAAATCCATAATTTGTACTAATTTCCACTACATCACTTCCTCATTCCTTCATTCTCCCATGGAATGACTTCTGTCAACAGATTCAGCCTCTTCCTTTTTGAATAACTTGAATAACCCCACGTGAGGATCACCATGTTTGGAACCATCTGGCACATCACTTCTGGTGGCGTTGGCTACCACACAGCCAAGGTATACGAACAATGAGCACGTCTTCAAAGCAGCAGCTAAAACGTGGCTTCTTTTTCTGCTAGTCTGATACCCTCTCTCCTTTCCTGGTATCCCTATCTCCTCAGAAAAAGAAGTTGACCATTTGTCACTGCTGTTTATGTGTCACACTGTATGCTCTGACAGAAAGACGCTGTGATTCAGCCTGCGCAGTGGCATGTGAACTGGTTCCTCCTAAATGAGTCACTCCGGAGGGTGACATTCACATATTTCAGGGTGTCAGTGTCGGTCTGTGAGAGGAGGCTGGTGTGCTGCCCCAGTACGTACCATACAAAAGTGCACTGGTCAGTCAAGGGCCCGAACGTCTCATCTGCCCAGACTCATGTTACGCCTCCAGTCAACAATGATTAGCTCCCTGACTTCTAGTTTTCTCAGATACAGGCTTCAAATGCAAACTTGTCTTCATGCAAAATCATTTTCCCTATAATACATTATAGTTTACAAATTTTATAGCTTGACTCCCTGGTGCACCTGTCCTTCTGGGGAAACTTCTAGAACTGGCTGTGACATAGGCATGCAGAGATGTGAAATATGTGGTGTGTGGCCTGTCACTCTCCCCTTCAACAAGCTTGACAGACATCTCTATTGTCTTTTCCTCTAGACCTGGATAAGGCCTCAGTCTTCTCAACACTAGATCCAGGTGGTCAGTATTATTTGGAGCTGGCAAAAAAGAGGGCAAAGCCTACAGCCCAATACAGCAATGGAAGGAAATGTCTTTGGAACTGCACACGCCTAGGTTTGAATCTTAACCCTTCAACTCACCCCTTAGTTTCTTCATTTCAAACTGAGACACTACTACCTACTTCTCATTGGATGGTTGTGAGAATATCTATAAGGCATCAAAGACCTCTCCTAGCACAATAAATGTGCGTTCCTCTCTCTTTTCTCCCCATCACATTTCTTTGAAGAGCTAATGAACATTTTCTTAAGTAATTTTAGGGTTAGAGATAAATAACACAGTCCCAAGGAAAAATAAGATCAATGTTTGGGTGAGAGGAATGGATGTGTACAGATAAAAATGATACAATTTTCACAGTTTACAGAGGAAGAGCCTGGAAATTCTGGCAATTCTAGCTGTAGAGGGGGCCCCAAAGATAAGAAGACAAGGCAGTGAGGATGTGCTTTTGAAAGCTAAGAAATGGTAATCGGGATGATGAGCAAGAAGTGAAAGTACATGTCAAGTTTATAAGAAAATGGCAAAGCAGCATAAGTTGCTGGTAAACTAGCTATAAATTGAATAAAATTCTTCAATGAGGTTCCCACACCTTGCTCCAACTATTTGATGCTTTCTTCTTTCTAATGAATCATCAGGACCCATAAGACACGGGGTGGCCATAAAGCAATGAGACTGATTGCCACAAGTCCAAGGTGAGGAAAATCAGTTTCAGCACTTTGGAGCACATCCAATTAGTGCTTAGTAATAAGGAAAACTAACATTGTATTCACTGTTGCCAAAGTCATCACGAACATGCTCTCAAGGACTAAAAGAGCAGAAAGGAAAAGGCCTGGGACTGGGACGGCCATGCTTCTTAACTAACCAGGTAGCCTCGGTGGGACTTCGCTTCCCCGTCTGCAAAATGAAGGGGCCAGCTTACATGGATGACGTATCAGGATATTTTTGGTTCTAGGTAACAGAAAAGCTGGCTCATACTGGCTTGAATTATAAAGGGGACTTACTGGCTCATGTCATTGAAAAGCCCAAGAAGATGTGAAGAGCTTCGGGGCTAGCTCGAACACCTTAACGGGGAACTAATTTCCCCCCTCACCATTTCTTGGCTCTGCCTCCTTGGTGAGACCTCGGCCAACTCTTTGATGGTAAAAGGGCTTCCAGCTGTTCCCCGGGGCTACAAGCCCTCATTCAGGGACAGTGCAAAGGGAAGATCTTTGCGCCAAAGGGCGTTACCAGCAGAAGTCCTGAGACGTACTCTGACCGCCTCTTCTGAGGTCACATGACCCTCCCTGACTCAATCACGGCCACAGGCGATGGAATGTGCTGATTGGCCAGGCCTAGGTCATGTGGTACTAGGTCCATTCCCACCGCTGAGGGTGGATTCAGCCTCCGGACCGCTGCAGGGGTTCCCACGTGGAACTGGAACGGTGGGAGAGCAGGAAGGGGAGAAAGAAAGGTGCACAGTCAAGCAACACACTTTCATGACCAGTGAATTTCAAACATTTTGGGGGTGAACAGAACCCCAATATACAACATATACACAAATGGAGTTTCACTTGGTGACGTAGGAGTGGGGATTTAGAGCCCTGTCTTCTGTTGCTCTTAAGAGCCCTGCTTAGAAACCTAGTGCTCCAGGAAATGGATAAAAGTAATGTCTTTGGGTCTGTTCAGCTCTGTTCTTTGCTACTGCTTAATAAGCAAATATCTACTAGGATAACATGTCAACTGTCTTCAGGCACTTCCGCAGGCCTTGTGCTATTTGTTCTGTGCACAGCTCTGTGAACTAGGTAGGACATTAATCTCTATTAAGAATATGTTTTATAACAGGCTTCTCAACGTAAAGATTGATCAGCACCCAGCTATCATTTTTCAAGCTTACCAGAGCTTGCAACCATCTACCCCAGTTTCTGATAAAGACCAGACCAATGAAGCCACACATCACCACAAATAGCTAAGAAATCTGACTATACGTGGAGCCAGGGGGAAAGGGCATGAAAGCAATAGGAAGACAAAGGCTTTCTTCAAATGAACAGTGATGAGAAATCTAGTTTCCTGAAAGACCCAGGGAATTAACAAAATATTGTATTTACTTTGAAAGTCATGTGGAAAACATTTTACGTTTTGAAAAAGTGGAAGTTTCTCTTAATAAGTAAGAGCTTTGACATAAAAATCTGAAATACTTAGGAAAATTGTTTCTTTTTTAGTTCTGGTAATGTGGTGTACATAACATAAAATTCACTTTCTTAACTATTTTTTTTTTAAAGATTTTGTTTATTTTTAGAGAGAGAGAGAGAGAGAGAGATTGAGAGTAGGGGAGGAGTAGAGGTGGAGGGACAGAATTTCAAGCCGACTCCACGCTGAGCCTGGAGCCCGATGAGGGGCTCGATCTCACCGCACGAGATTATGACCTGAGCTGAAACCGAGAGTCAGAGGCTCAACAGACTGAGCCACCCAGGTGCCCCTCCTGTCTTAACTATTTTTAAATGTACAGCTCAGTGGCATTAAATGCATTCACACTGTGTTGCAATCCTCACCACTGTTCATCTCCAGAACTCTTTTCATCTTGCAAAATGGAACTTCATACCCATACCCACCCGCACAGCCCCTTGGTAAGCACCCTTCTACTTTCTATGAATCTGACTACTACAGGTACCTCGCATAAGTGGAATCATACAGTATTTCTTTTTTATGACTGGCTTATTTCACTTAGTATTCACAAAATTCATCCATGTTATAGCATGTCAGCATTTCCTTCTTTTTTTAAGGCTGAGCTCTATGTATATACTATGTTTTGTTTATCCAGTATCTGTCGATGGACAGATGTAAATAATGGAAAGAATGCTGCTATGAACAGAGGTGTAATAGATCTTTTCAAGACCTGTCTTCAATTCTTTTGGATATACACATTCTGAGAAATGAAGTTTCTGAATCATATGGATAAAATACTTTTAATGACACAGTTTTGTGAAATTCTTATATGTATATTTGTAGGTAGCAATGTATAATGTATATATTTGTATATACATGTAAATATAATGTATATTTGAAGGTAGCAAATACTCATTGAGAATTCAGTGATTTCATTTTATAGTTTGACAATAGATATAAAATGTCTATAGATATAAAAGAGAAAGCAACCAGACAATCTTTCGGAAGATCAAGTAGCTTCTTTCCTGTTCACAGAGATTTAAGCTATTAAGCGTTCAATTGTGTTCTAGGTTTGCATCTGTGTAGGTCTTGCAATCACAAAATCAAGTGTAAGAGATCCATAGTTTAATCCAGGTTTAACTCAGCACAGGTCCAAGAAAACAACGCTGTGTTTCAGGCATGAGACAAAGAGGAGCTTCTCCGGCCAGCAGGGAGAGACGGCTGGGTTACTCAGATGTAACCTATTTTTGCTTATCTGTCCCACAGCCTTCCTTTTCAATCCGGACGGGCCACAGTGACGATGGAAACATGTCCCTATTTCTTCCTCAGTGGGGAAAAGAACATCTCCTTGTGAAGATGGTTTCATAGTCTGAAAATTATTTGTATCAAAGGTTCCATTTAATCAAATTTTAACTTCTTCTAAACATTATTTCTTAAAGCGAGTTGGTGAGTTCTCCGCAGTTGATGCCAGCTACTAAAACAATCATGCTTTCAAACCAAGAGCTGTGGTATTGAAACTTCTCCCAACTCAATCGACTTCACTGAAAAAAGAAAGCTAGCATTTTGCTCACATAAAATGGCAGTAACTCAAGCACAGGCCTCATATTGTGTCCTGGGTGGTGAGCAGCTGACACATAATAATTTGGAGTTGGGACGGTTGGAGAGAAAGAGTGTGTATCTCTCTACAATGAAGAAAGGCCCCACTTTGGGTCAGGGCAATTCTACGGTGAAAAGGCTGGGGAATGTTTCAGATGTGGCAACGAAGACACTGTCTCGTTCACACACTCATTAATAGTATCACCTTTCATTAATTGGGTAACAACAGATAATGAAAATTAATCAAACAAAACCCCTTTGACATAGTCTTCAAAGGTGATGTCATAGACCATTGAGTGAACCATGCTTTTTTTTGCTCAAGAGACTTCTCTCTGACTGTAAGTCATATATTCCCAGGATGATTTGTGAATCAGGAACTAGGCTGGTTTTGTTGGAACAAAAACTAAGAATGCTAAATATCTTCCAGAATGTCTTTCAGATGACTGAAGTCACTGCTACTTTAGACTCTCTTACCTGAACGTTTCTATGTTATCACCTTGTAACCTAGGTTTCCAACTGAAGATACAGGCTTCCACCAAAGATACAAGATTGCGGAGTACAGTGAATGAGCTGCTCCTCCCCCACCCTCTTTCTTCCTCTCTTCCTCTTCCCAAGGGCATCTCTTTCTCACCTGTCATATGTTGCCAACATGCTATTGTGTATGTATGTCCTTTATATATCATTACTATCTTTGGAGCCAAGATGGCTAAAGAGCATTCTTGCTAAGCGCATTCTTGTCTCTGTGTTTTTCCTCCTAGTGCAGTCCAGGTCAACTTCTAGTGTGTATAAGAATCCCCAGGGGGGATAGTTTTATTTTTATTTTTTTAAGATTTTGTTTATTTATTTGTCAGAGAGACAGAGAGAGAGCCCACAAGCCGGGGGAGCGGCAGGCAGAGGGAGAAGCAGGCTCCCCGCTGAGACTCGATTCCCACGACCTGAGCCGAAGGCAGGTGCTTAACCACTGAGCCACTTGGGTGTCTGGGGGCAGGGGGGGTAGCTTTAAATGCAAATTCCTGGGCCTGCCTCCAGAGACACCAATTCAATAGGGGTAGGGAGAAGCCCAGGAATCTGCATTTTAATAAACACCACAGGCAATTCTGAGCAGGTGACTGGGTGACTTCATGTCCCCAAGGATGACACCCAGCTTCTCTGCCCCAGGTCAGTCTGGTGAGGAATGAGTTCCCTTGGTGGAGTGTGGCAGTTCCCAGACTCCCCCCAATGCATTTGAAGTCGACCACACATATCTGTAAACACAATTTGCCGGATTCTTTTCTGTGGTTAATCATTGAGAGGAACTGATTCAGGCAGTAAGGTCCGGTCACACTTCTGCACGGCTCAGTGTAATTAAGGGCGGAAGTTCCTGTTTGGGGTGCTCCACAGCTGCCATGAACCGTGACTGACAGATTGGACAGGTAGAAATTCCAGACAGAATACCAGCTCCTACAGAGCTTTGTGAGCTGGGAAACTGGCCAATCCCTGCCCTTTGGTCTCAGTTTCTCCTGGGCAAGGGAGCTATGTCTTACCTCTCCTAGGTGTAAGGAAGATAAATGATTAAAAAACCAGAGTCGAATGACATGTCACCCCTGAGATCCAACAATGGGACATTTAGTAAAGGGCTTTGCCACCACTGTGAGAACTTCTTAGAAGTTCTACTGTGTTGCCTTCTTAGAAGCTTCCTAGAAGAGACAAAAAAAAAAAATCCAGTGTGAAGCACATTCTTTAAACCACGTGCTCAACTAGACTCCTCCTCAGCCAGCAGTACATATAATCCTTTTTTTTTAAGATTTTATGTATTTATTTGATATTTATTTATTTATTTATTATTAGAGAACATGGGTGGGGAGAGGGGCAGAGGGAGAGGGAAAAGCAGACTCCCCTCTGAGCAGGGAGCCCGAGGAGGACACGGGACTCAATCTCATCATCCTGGGATCATGACCTGAGCTGAAGGCAGACGCTTAACCCACTGAGCCACCCAGATGCCCCCAGAAGTACACTTATTCTTCACGACCCTTTAAGATAAAGGAGTAGGTTATATAACTTCCTTCAGATTACAGGGAACAGAGAAGCCACCACTTCTGGGACTGCATCCATAGCCAGGAGACCCTGGCAGGTGGAGAAAAGGTCTAAAGGAGAACCAGAACTCACTGATCCAACCTGAGCCCTTTCACTTTTTAAAATCACACACTGTAGGGATGGCTGGGTGGCTCAGTTGGTTAAGTGTCTGCCTTCAGCTCAGGTCACCATCCTGCATCCTGCTCAGCGGGGAGCCTGCTTCTCCCTCAGCTTGTGCTCTCTCTCTTTCTCTCTCAAATAAATAAATAAATAAAATCTTAAAAAAAATAAAATCACACTGTAACTGTATAATTAGGTAATATGTGGCTGAATTATTCTTGTAAAATCATTACGGGTGAAGCTAAATTCCTCTTTGAGCCTCTTCCTCTGCAAATATCTTATTCCTTCAGGACAGATCCATTGCTTTCAGTTGGTGAATATCCTTTAATACCTGGCTCTCCGCATGCACATCCAGATACCTGTACCCTTGGGAAACATACAATGTGGTTTTATGTACGTGTATATATGCTTTGTGTATATGGTCTTTAAACAGAAATGGGATCCCAGCATATACATCACTCTGAAACTTTCCTTTTGCACAGAACAATGCATCCCAGAGATCTGTTATTGCCTGTGCATATAAATCTACTTTACTGGCTCTAGCTGTTGCCAAGCCTTCCAAACTATGGGTGTCCCCCTGTGCATTCAGGCAATCCCTTATTGGTGGACACTTGAATTGTATCCATGGTTTTGTAAAACAAAAATGGTATAGTGCACACACCCCCAGGCATGCCTCCTGAGCATATGTAGGTTTCTCTAAGGTAGATACTATAAAGTGAAATCACTGTGACATGGGGTATGCCTATTTTTATTTTTAATAGATATGACCAAATTGTCTCAAAAATAGATGTATTGATTTACACCAGTGGTGTAGGAGAGAATGTATCTCCTTGTCTTTGCCAACAGTGTTATTATTGATTTAAAAAATTTTGCTGGCCTACCAGCAGAGAAAGTGCATCTTGTTTTACTTAAATTTATATTTTCCTGATTTCTGGTCTGGTTGGCCATTATTTCATGTTTGTTGGCCACCTATTCTCTTATTTATGATATCCTCACATATTTTTTCAGTCAGAAGTTTCAGATTTTGATATGGTCACATTTATTGATCCCTTGTTTTATGAATTTTGCTTTTTAATGTCCTTTTTAGGAATGCTTCCCCTAGGTTATAAATATCTTTTTGTATATTTTCTCCTATTTCTGGATCAGAGCGCTGCCTGAATCTACACGTCTTCCACTGGGGCTGGTAGATGAGGCAGGATGCTGAGCTGCCATCCAGGAAGCAACAGTGTGTGCTTTCAATGGGATCCAGCTGCAGGGCAGGACCTAAGAATGGGCTTCTTAGGCTGCCTAAGGGGACCGGCTTATGTGACAGCAAGAAGCTTTTCTGGGGGACATCATAAAGCCAAGAGAAACTTTCCAGCTATCCAGAAAAGGTATGCAGTGGCTTTCTCTGGAGATGACCATAACCCAAGACAGATACGCACAGACACTTAGGGTAACTCCACCTGGAGAGGCTCAAACAAGATTGAGGGTCTTCCCATAGACAGCATTGTCTAATGGAAATACAACGTGAGCTACCTAAGTATTTTTAAATTTCTGGTAGCTACATTAAAGAATCAGTAAAAAGAAACAAGGAAACTAATTTTAAGGATTTAATCTAATATTTCCAAAACCGTGTCATTTTAACATGGAGTCAATATAGCATATTATTGGCGGCACCTGGGTGGCTCAGTTGTTGAGCGTCTGCCTTTGGCTCAGGTCATGATCCCAGGGTCCTGGGATCGAGCCCCGCATCAGGCTCCCTGCTCGGCAGGAAGCCTGCTTCTCCCTCTCCCACTCCCCCTGCTTGTGTTCCCTCTCTTGCTGCCTCTCTCTCTCTGTCAAATAAATAAATAAAATATTTTTTAAAAAGTAAAAAATATAGCATATTATTAATGAGGTATTAAAAATCTTTTTGTACTGGGTCTTTGACACCTAGTGTGTATTTTACACTCACAGCACATCTCAATTCAGATAACCACATTTCCAGGGCTCGACAGCCACCTATGTCCAGTGGCTACCGTGCTGGAAAGTGCAACCCTGAGGATTAAGAGCAGAATGTCCAGGATGTGTTGGGAGGCATCTTCTATGTGAGTATGAAGGTGTTTAGGTGACCACAGTCTGAATGTTCGGTCCACTCTTCACCCTCCCCTGCAGCCCAGTCTTCTTCCTGGCAAAAGTGTATCATAAATTCAATTATTCCCACCTACTGATGTGGATTAATCATCCCAAAGCACAGTTTTGCTTGGGTTATTTCCTGGAGAGGATGCTGTTGACTTTTAGGAGGAGGTGATCATTCAGCTGAAACTTGGAGGGTAGGTGGGAATTAGCCAGGGGGTCAGAGAGGACAGTATGAACAAGGGGGTCGCTGGAATGGACGGGCTGGGGGAAGAGCAGACATCAGACCCCAAGTCTCTGCTGACGTTAATGGCGGTCATCCAACATTTGTCAGTAGGGGGTACGGGAGAAAGGCAAGACCAGAGACAAGGAAACTAGTGAAGAAAGTGCAGATCCAGATAAGAATTACGGAGGGTCTGATCTAAGGCAATTATTCATTCATTCATCCATTCCACAAACATTTGCCAAGTGCCTGTTGTGTGCAGAAAACAAAGCAAAGAAAATCCGTGACCTCATAGAACTTCAAAATCTTGTAGGAAAGGAGGTAAATGGTGAGTGATGGAGAGTGTTCCTCAGTTTCAGATCTCACATGGTGAATGTGGGACCATTAATTCTCTGAGACAGAGAATCAGGAGGCAGAGCAGGCTCAGAAAGAAAGTTTCAGGTTTGGCTTATCTTTTTTGACAGATGTTTGGGGTGTTTGGGGGACACCTAAGTGGAGCTGTGTGGCAAGCAGCCGCACAGACATATTTGGAGATCAGGAGATCTGGAAGGTGTTGACTTGCTAGAATGCAGGATTCATTCATTTGTTCATCCACGTATTTATTTGACAGCTACTAAGGAAACCTAGAATGTGCCATGCACTGTACTAAATGCAGAGGATTCCTAAGTGAGCAAAACAGATATGATCCCTACCTTTGTAGAGCTTCAAATCCAGTAGTGATCGTGGCTGATAAAAAAGCTCAAACCATCATGTGGCGGGGGGGGGGGAGGAGGAGGTAGGGATCTAAACATATGAGGGAGGACTTGGGGGAGTGGGCTGGGCCAGACTATCAGAGACCCTCAATACCACACTAGGGAGACGGAAATCCGCCTCGATCTGTTACCAAGCCCCGCCTCCCCAACAGTGCTCACTTTTGTCCGGTCCTCTCACTGCCCCTTCACTCAGAGCAGGCCACCGCCTCCTCCTTGAAGGGAGGTGACAGGTTCTCTAAAGGGCCTCCTTGCCTCTCATCTCCCCCCGCCCCCCACCACCTCCAATGCAAACAGAGTGATTTTTCTTTTTTTTTTCTTTTTTTTATTGTTATGTTAATCACCATATATTACATCATTAGTTTTTGGTGCAGTGTTCCATGACAAACAGAGTGATTTTTCAAAATGAAAAGATGATGTTACATTCTGTGGTAGGCAGAAGGCTAAGATGGCCCCATGATCTCCATCCTTCTGGTGTTACTCTGGTGATTATGTTACGCTGTGCAGCACAAGGAATTCTGCAGATACAGTTAAGGCTACTAATCAGTCCACATTAAAACAGGGAAGTTATCCAGGTGAATCCACCTAATGAAGTGAGCCCTTTAAAGGCAGGGAGTTTCTCCAGCGAGGAAAGGGCAAGTCACAGATACTCAAAGCCAGGGAGGTTTCGAAGGATTCGACATGCTGTTGCTGGCTTGAAGATGAAGGGGGTCATGCAGAAAGGACCTAAGAAAGGTTTCCAGGAGTGGAGAGCGAGCTCCAGCAGCCAGCCAGCAAGGAAACAGGGACCTCCCTCCTCCAACTGCAAGGAACTGGATTCTATCAACAACCTGAGCGAGCTTGCGAATGTGTTCCCTCCCAGAGCCTCCACATGAGAATGCAAGCCAGGCAACAGCCTGCCTATAGCCTTGGGAGACCCTGAGCTGAGAAGCCAGCCGTGCCATACGGGACTTCTGATTTCCAGAACTACGAACTCATAGGCGTGTGTTATTTCAAGCCACTAAATTTATGGTGATTTGTTCCACAGCACTAGAAAACTAATACATCCCGTGGTTTCTCACCCTCCAGCAAAACTTCCTTCGTGGACTTGCCAGGTCTCAGCATCTAATCCTTATTAAGAGTCCTACTAGGTGGGTATTTTATTATCACCATTTCACAGGTGAAGAAACTGAGGCTCAGAAAGGCAAAATACTTTTCCTAAGGTTACCAAGCTAGTGACAGGGCGAAGATTTTCACTCAGAGAGTCTGAACTCAGAATCCACACTCTGTGGCTTCTCATGGCCCTTAGAGTAGGTTCAAATCCCCATGCGAGGTATTAGAGACCCTTCCTGATCAGCTCCTGTTCGGTCATCCAAGCTTGTTCTTCCACCCTCCTCTCACCTCGGCTCCCTGTAGCTCGAGTAACTGCCATGCTCTCAGTTTCTTGCCTTTCCACGTCCTGCTCCTTCTGCCTGGCATGCTGCCTGCCTCTTCCCTCTGTTTTTCCTTTGGCTGACCCAAGTGGTGATTTTGGCCTTGCCTAAGATGCCACCTTGCTGGGGGAGTCTTCCTTGGCTTTCTCCGGCTGGGTAGATACTACTCCAGCATTCCCCTAGCACCTCATACTTCCCTTATCAGAGCCCGGGAGACCCTGTGTTGGTCGCCTCTACTCAGCTGGGCTCTTCACTAGATTGTGAACTCCTTGCTGGCCAAGACTGTGGTATGTTCATCACCAAATCCCTAGCACTGTGTCTGGAGCCAGTGGGTACTCAGTATTTCCCGAGTGAATGAGTGAATGAATAAAAGCACTTTATTCAGGAGGCAATGGCAGCCATCCAAGGTCTTGCAGTAAGGGAGTGACCTTATCAGACCTGTGCTTACAAGGACAGGCTGAGGGCAAGTCTGGCAACCAAAAGACGATCCTCACCAACATGTGAGGATGAAAAAAATTCATTTACACCATGGTCTTGGATTTCTGGGGCTGTGAAACTTGTTTCTTTTCTCTTCTTGACCACATCTGGATACTGGACATGTCAGAAACTGTCACGGTCCTCACTAGTGTTCTCCTATGGAGGTGGGAGGCTCTCCTAAAGAGCTCGTGACTGGGGCTTAGGCCCCGAAATCTTGCTAGAATTAGGCGCCTCCGGCCAAGAAGGCTGTGCGAAGCCAAGGCTATGTGGGGAGCCACCGACATTGACCATACGGGGAACCTGGAGGGGTCTCTGAAGATCCCACTCACACCTAGACCTCCCCATCTCTACACTTGCTCGAGGAGCTCACGGCCCCTCTACTTCTCCCAAAATGTGTAAATATTGCTTCCTGATGAGGAGGGCTGGAAGGCCTTCCGCGTTCCAGGCACGCGGCGCTTACTGCTCCCAGCTGGGGGTCGCGCGACGCGGTCGGAGAGTCTGTTAGAGACGCGGCGCATCTTGGTTTCTTCGTCTGCGCAAAAGACACTTCCCAGACGGCGCGGCCTTGAAGGACCGGGGGGCGCCGGGAAAGGTGATAAAGTCCAGGTGCGTACAGCTAGCTCTTCACGCAAGGAGGGAAGGAAGCCAGTGGGCCGACGGAGACGCCCCGCCTAGGCACGGGCTCCAGCCCCTGAGCAGAAGGGTCTCCGAGTCCTCCGTCGTACCGATGCGAAACCGTACGGAGCGTCCGCGGAAGGGGCCGAGATTCCCGCCGCGGGCAGCCGCACAGAGGCCTTGGACAGGGCGCTCCGGGAGCGGCGAGGCTGCGAGGGGCGGGTCTGGGCGCTGCGCCTCCCGCGCTCCGGCCGCAGTTCTGGGCGCTGGGGGCGGGCGGGGGAGGAGCCATGTGGGGAGGAGCAAAGCCTGGAGGCCCCGGGAACCTTGGGCAGAGCCAGAGCGGCGAGAGCCGGATCCCGGGCGCACGGCCCCGGGAGAGCGCGCCGTCCGGGCTGAGCGCCGCGGCGGGTTCCGTGCGCAACCGGCCAGAAGGACTAGGGCTAACGGGGCGAGGCTCCCAGGCTCCTAAACCGTCGCAGAGCTGCTGGGCTGCCCGCCGCCCCCGCCGCCCCGCCGGGGCCCAGCCCGACCTGCCACCTGCGTCCCGGTTGCGCCATGGATCCTTCGGAGAAGAAGATCTCGGTGTGGATCTGCCAGGAGGAGAAGCTGGTGTCTGGTCTCTCTCGCCGCACCACCTGCTCGGACGTGGTGCGGGTGCTGTTGGAGGACGGCTGCCGGCGGCGACGGAGGCAGCGGCGGGGCCGGCGGCGGGGGGCGGCCGGCGACTCGCCAGACCGGGAGGAGCTGCGGGAGCTCCTGGACGAGGACGACGGGGACGACGACGAGGCGCTGCCGCAAGGCATGCTGTGCGGGCCCCCGCAGTGCTATTGCATCGTGGAGAAGTGGCGGGGCTTTGAGCGCATCCTGCCGAACAAGACGCGCATCTTGCGCCTCTGGGCCGCCTGGGGCGACGAGCAAGAGAATGTGCGCTTCGTGCTGGTGCGCAGCGAGGCGTCACTACCCAACGCGGGCCCCCGCAGCGCCGAGGCGCGCGTCGTGCTCAGTCGCGAGCGCCCCTGCTCGGCCCGGGCGGTCCCGGCGCGGCCCAGCCTGGCTCTGACCCAGGAGAAGCAGCGGCGAGTGGTGCGCAAGGCCTTCCGCAAGCTGGCCAAGCTCAACCGGCGGCGCCAGCAGCAGCCGTCGTCGCCCTGTTCGTCCGCTTCGTCGTCCACCGCCTCGTCGTGTTCGTCTTCGCCGCGGGCCACGGAGAGCGCAGCCGTGGAGCGCATGGAGACGCTGGTGCATTTGGTGCTCTCACAGGACCACACCATCCGTCAACAGGTGCAGCGGCTCCGGGAGCTGGATCGCGAGATCGATCGCTATGAGGCCAAGGTGCACCTGGACCGCGTGCGGCGACACGGAGTCAACTACGTGCAGGACACTTACTTGGTGGGCGCCGGCATCGAGGTCGACGGGCCCAGCCCGGGAGAGGAGCCGGAGGCGGCTGCGGCTCCCCTGGACGGCGAGGCGCAGGCGACCGCGCTGGAGGAGCTGGCCCGGCGGTGCGACGACCTGCTGCGCCTGCAGGAGCAGCGAGCCCAGCAGGAGGAGTTGCTCGAGCGCCTCTCAGCCGAGATTCAGGAGGAGCTGAACCAGAGGTGGATGCGGAGGCGCCAGGAGGAGCTCGCGGCGCAGGAGGAGCCCCTGGAGCCTGACGGCGGCCTCGACGGCGAGCTGCTGCTGGAGCAGGAGCGGGTCAGGACGCAGCTCAGCACCAGCCTCTACATCGGGCTCCGGCTCAACACGGACCTGGAGGCCGTCAAGTCGGATTTGGATTACAGCCAGCAGCAGTGGGACAGCAAGGAGCGCGAGCTGCAGGGCCTTCTCCAGACTTTGCACACGATGGAGCTGACGGTGGCGCCCGATGGGACTCTCGGCTCTGGCGGACCCTCCCGGGAGCCCCGGCCCCAGGGCTGCGCCGAGGTGTGGGTGGATCAGGCCCGCGGACTGGCCAAAAGCTGTCCTGGCAACGACGAGGACTCGGATACCGGGCTGAGCTCTATGCACAGCCAGGACTCGGACTCGGTGCCTGTGTGCGAATCTCTTGTGTAAGAGGAGCAGGGTGGGAGAGGGGGACGACCCTTCTCCCTTCCTCGCAGAAAGCACTGGCATGGCGGGCTCAGGGACTTGAAACCAGGCTGGGGGTGGGCCGGGGAGCCTTGCCTGGCAGCAGCGCTCCCACCGGGCGGGCGGGGGCGGGGGGCTGGGGACACCTGTCCTGCGAGGGCGCTCCTCTGGTTCCCCAGTGAGTATAGAGGGGTGCGGGACAGGGAGGCCAGGTCTCCATTCCAAGCTCTTTCTGGGGAAGGAAGGAGGGAGGTGGTGAGAACCACCTGTACTGGAAAACAAAAGCCCCAGGGAAACTGACGTGGTCCGAACCCATTTTCAAAAAGAAAAAGAGAGAGAGAGAGAAAGTATTATGAAGATTTCAGCAATCTTCTGTACGGGAAGGACTGATGGCAGCTAGAACTTTAGTTTGTGGCATAAAGTGCTTTTAAAAGAAACTCTTGGATGAAAAGGAAATTCCTTGAATGTTAATTGTGACTGTGAACGTGTTAAAACTAGCCAAAGAGGAGTGCTGGTGTTGGTCTCAGCCTTACTTACATCTCTGATAAAACCCGCAGGCACCCAAATCCTGGCTCTTTACCTTTCTGCAGACTGGGGAATTACCCCTCTGCTAAACTGCTCATCTTTTATTTTCTTTCAAAGGCTGAGCTGTATGGAAGTCTAACCCTGCATTTCCTCCTTGCAAATACAGTATGTGTTAAAATAGAATCCTTTCCCTAAAATAACCTTTTATTATTACAAAAGCCAAACATAACGCTTTTGAGATAGAGAAGCATGGCAGACATAATCCCTGGTTACTGTTTAATCGAGACCCTTTGGGATTTGCCCCTGCAAAGGGACCTGTGCTGTCCTTTCTTTTCATTCATGTTGTCGCTTCATCCACTGAATCACTGCTACTCCAAGAAAAATAAAAGGGAAGTTGCAGAATTCAAGTGAAGTGCAACTAAAGTTGCTATTTAATGAGCACTCTGGCTGAAACGGAGACTTGAAAGCAAAGATCTTTGTTAGTGTTCAGCTTTTGAACTAAGCTATATGATTAAAACCAACCATGACCTCAAGGTATTTTTACCCCAACCCAAGTCTAACTTCAGTAGCTTTGGTCAGAGATTAGTTACTTGTCCAAGCCTAAACTGAGAGTGCAAATATTAACGTTTACTAGATAAGGCCCCCAAAAGAAAACGTAAAATAAAACAATCTAATAGTACACCGTGGGTGAGCAATTTGATAAACCAGGGCATGTAGCCACAGATAAATGCATAGAAAAGTAAGCTTAAAGGTGACTTGAATTACTCTGGTCTGGCTCATGCCTTTACACACACCCGGAGATACAAGTGCAACACCTCTCTCTTAATAGCTGGTGATGGAGCCCTGGTGGGGAGGCAATGTAATTGTTCCAGTTATTTCAATGAAAAGTTATCAGTTGTAGCTAGTTGTTGCCCCGTGGAAGGAGCCTGTTGGCCCTGTTCCCTCTGGAGCTCAGGACTTCTGAGGAATGTGGGATCTAATCTGTCCTGAGGAGGTATTAACAATGGGGTGTGTGTGTGGTACCAGCCTGCTGCAGAAGCCTGGTATCAGCCTAACCATGGAGGGGCTGGCTTCAGTTTCAACACCACATGTGAAGATAACTTAAAAGGTCTTGCTTTATCAAGAAATTTCTTTCCTTGGAGAGATTCTCTGTCTGCTTCTTGCCAACGGGGACCTGCCCACCTGACCCCCTCAAACCATTTGAGCTATCTCCTTTTTGGAGACAACCCTCCTCCCCCCCCCCCCCATGCTATTACAGCACACGTGGATAGTTCAGATTTTCAAGTAAAATGGGAATGAAATGGCCGTTTTCTTAATTGATGTTTTCAAAAGGCATTAGCTGGCATAATTATGGTTTTTTACTTTCGTCGGATGCAGAAAACATCTATGCATTTGGTCTTGATTGATTAAATGATTAAAATGAGGAGGGGACCAAAAGAAAGCCACTGTCCCTAGATGATCATTTGATCTGGTAAACACAAAGCCTAATGATAGCTTCCCTTTTGAGGCAGAGGTAAAATCCTCATTAGAGTGTGACAAATGCTACTTGTCTGAATGGTTTATGCTGGCAATGGGCTGACCTGGTGGTTTTAAAATTATTGTCCTTTTTTTTTGTCCCCCAGAGTGGTAGGGGAGGTGGTTCTTAGATGTTTATTAACTCAAAAGAGAACACAGAAGTTGGCAGAACAGGACGGCCTGGCAGAAAGGGGCTGTTTTCCTTTTCACTATTATTATTTTAAACTCTGACAGGCTGCTGACATCAGCAAATATGCCTGAAGCCTGTAAAGCAAATTAAGCCACATCACAGGGAGAAGGCCTGTGGGATTCTCTGGTGCCTTCTTTCCAGAACCTTCCTGTCCTGTCCACCTGAAGATGCTTCTCCAGTCAACTCTTCAGGCAGCGTGGAGGCTCTGTTTATAACAAACGGCAGCCCATTTCTCCTTTCATCCAAATCAATTATGTCCCCAAAAGGCACTCTGTGTGGGTAGGAGAAAGGAGAAGGGGGGGGAAGGGGTGCCAAAATAGGAGACAATAGCTCCTTTTACTAAGAGCTTTCGCAAGGCTGAGAGAGGCGGGGCATGGATACAAAAAGGGCCAGCCCAACACCTGTGCCTAGAAAGTGCCTAATAGATTCTAGAGGTTGAAAAAACATGATTTCACTTAAAAAATAATCATCCTGGCACTAAGAATGAGAACGAATATATCGAGGTGAAAGCCTCAGCCCTAAGGATGTCAGAGCCCCTGGGAGAAGTGACCTGGTATCTGAGCCGAACGGAAATCCTGGGGAGGAACCAGCAAGCTCGCGGAGGACAGGACCAGGCCGCATCCTTGTCGGAAACTGATAGAATGTATCATGGCTTTGATCTTAAGCATCTCTTCCTCAGCCGTCTCCCAAACCCGGAAGATTTCATCTGGTATCTCTGTGTGTTTGCTTATAAAACGTGATGATGATAATTTGCTAATTAGACAAGTTACATACTATGGTCCTTAAGATGAACCTGAAAATAGCAACAGTAAAAAGAAAGAAAAGTCACTCAAGATCCTTATCACTGCTAAAATTTGACATATTTTCCTTCCTGACCTTTTGAATTGTGAAGGTTTCATATTTTGCTTCTTTTTTAAGAAAATAATTTAAATGAACTTGTATAGATGCTTTTATGGTCAGGTTTTGACTTTGTAAAGGCTCCATCCGTCTTTTGGATGTTCCATTGTGCCTGTAACTCTTCTCAAGTAAGTAGGTTGTACCTGATATTATTTTACTATTATAACATAACACTGTGATAGGCTTCTTTGGGCATGTGTACATTTTCCCCAGTAAAATGGAAAGAGACTTCCCAGGTCAAAGAGTACAAACATTTAAGGACTTGATACTTAATTGCCAAATTGCTTTTCGAAAATTTGTTCTAATAACAACCTGCTATGGGTGATGGGGCCTATTTCCCCACACCTTGGCTTTCATTAGATACTACATTTTGTTAAGAAAACATTTTAACCAGAATTAATTAATTAGTACTTTGTGGCTCTTGGAATGCAGGGCTGGCAACCACTGGCTTAAAATATCCTTACAACAGAAATGTGGATCGTCTGACCAGAAGTGTTAAGAGGATGTGGTGCTTTCTCTCCTTCCTGTTTTCCTTGTCTTCCCTGAGCACCTGCTTTGGAATAGCGATCTTGTCTCCTATCAAAGCTTGCCAACAATCTGAGCAGGAGGGGCAGAACTCCACGTGAGCGAGAGCTGGAGAATTAACACGTAAGAGAAAGAGATTTATAAAAAGTAAATGTTCTTTAACTTTTTTTCATCTTTAGTCCATGAGAAAAGGTTATTCTTAGAAGATGATGTTATAACATGTATTTGATTTTGTGCTTCTCCCTACCCACTCCTATTAAAAATTAAATCAAAATAAAATAAATACATTAGCCCACTATTAACAGCCTCTCAAGAACAGTTTTGATTTTTCCAGGAATTTCTTTCTACCTATGAAATAACACCTGAGCTCATCTTTGAATTCTTGGAAAGGGAAAATTTGGCCATGAAAATTTGTAAAGTTTCCTGTGTGGAAATGTTTGTGAAACGGATTGTCCTAAACAGAAAGAAAGGAGGACAAGGAGAAACTATTTTTTGCTGAGTACTTTCCAAACGCCAGATCC
Organism: Eumetopias jubatus; assembly: GCF_037043125.1. Lineage (NCBI taxonomy): Eukaryota > Metazoa > Chordata > Mammalia > Carnivora > Otariidae > Eumetopias > Eumetopias jubatus. The sequence goes on along the minus strand of NW_028274819.1, from coordinate 45,236,553 downwards.
TTGTGCTGAGTATTGTCACATGCATTTCCTCTGCATTCATCTTGTGAGATAGAACTCTCTAACCTCTAATTTTTTTTTAATATTTTATTTATTTATTTGAGAGAGAGAGCATGGGCAGTGGGGAGGGGCAGAAGGAGAGGGAGAAGCAGGCTGCCTGCCGAGCAGGGAGCTCGATATGGGGCTCGATCCCAGGACCCTCGGATCATGACCTGAGCCGAAGGCAGACGCTTAATCTACTGAGCCCCCCTAACCTCCAGTTTTTACAGATAAAGACACTAAGGCCATCTAGCTGGTAAGTAGCAGAAGCAGGACTTTAACCCTAGCCTGACTCTAAAACCTGTGCCCATTTTGCTCCATACACCAGGCACATCGTACCCATGAAGGGGTGCGCGTGTCGGGAAAAGAGATTCCTCACCTGTTCTAGAGTGTTGGCACTGGAAGGGCCTCAGAGATGATCAAGTCTAGTCCAAGTATTTCCACCAGGAAGGTGGAGTGACTCTCAAAATCATGGAGCCAGTAAACATCTATAAGATACAGGAGGAGAAATTCCTGTGTAAATATCTGGGTGTCTATCTTGTCAGAGATGAAGTCCTTGCCAGTGGAAAAAAAAAAAATTTCTCTCCCCAAATTAACGCCCTATGTATCAGCATGGAATTTTTGACTGAATGCCCTAAGGGCACAGGTGAATAGTCAGCAATGGAGACTCCTTGGCCGTCAGCTGTGTGCTATTCACAATCACATCTGGAAGGTGGTACCAACCATGGCTGTGCTGAAACTGCGCCCCCCAACCCCCGGCATTTTGAACCACACCTCATTTCCGGTTGAGACTGGGCACATGAAGAAAAGGGGGGTGGTGGTGTCGAGGGAATGCTAGGCCTTCTGAGGACTTCTGTGCCTGTGGAGTTAGGCAGGCACACTTGATTCGGGGCATCTGTGGCCACACTCACGTCCCTGAACACGTGTAGCCCAAGCATGGATGGCTTTGAAGGACCGCTGCCCTAGCCTCTGCCCCTCCCCTCCATTCCCTTGACAATTTTTTTTTCTGTCTCAGACACCTCCAGGATTCCCCATAGCTTTCAGGATAAAATCCACATTTCTTAGCAGAATTTATCAGATTGTTGGTTATCCAGCTCAAGACCACTCTCCAAGTCTCACCCTATGCTGCCTTCAAACCACAGAAGTAAATGGATCCTGTCTCTTCATTCAGGTCACACCGCCACCCTCTGGTTGTGCAAGGGCCCTTTTCTTCTTGTTTTACTTCATGTTTCCCTTCGTCCCCCAGTCCCACCCCCATTTCGCTTCTTCCTCTTACCATCAGCTATTATTCTAGTGTATTTAATCCATGACCTTCCAAACCACCTTACATATTCAGGGCTGTCATGCTGCACACCTCGAGGGGGCACCATTCATGGTGTGGTCTGCAGTTGTGCTCCAGAGGGTACCATTCACACGGGAAACGGTGTGAACGGTAACCCTGAGGTTGAGCAATGTGCTAGCTCATGTGGGTATATGTATCCTTGAAAAGTAGAATGAGGGGCGCCTGGGTGGCTCAGTTGGTTAAGCGTCTGTCTTCGGCTCAGGTCATGATCCCAGGGTCCTGGGCCTGCATTGGGCTCCCTGCTCAGTGGGCAGTCTGCTTCCCCCTCTGCCCCCTCCACCTGCCGCCTGCTCACATGCACACACACACTCTCAAATAAATAAAATCTTCTAAAGAAAAGTAGAATGAAATGATTGTGTGCTTATATCTAATATACATGGCCTTTATTGGACTATAAATCTCACTATATTTCTTTTTTTTTTCATGACATAATGTTTGTGGGAGCACACCACATTGTAATATGTAAATGCGGTTCATCATTTTCCGACCTGTGTGGTATTCCATCACTAATGTCTACATTTCTTTGGCGAAGGAAACCTAGGTTGTTACCAATTCCTTGCTTTCTCAAACAGTGTTACAAGGAACACAGGCAGAAATCAGTGGTGCTACGTGAGACTTTGAGGTTTAAAACCCAGTTGTTAAGCGTCTGCCTTCGGCTCAGGTCATGATCCCAGGGGTCCTGGGATCGAGCCCCGCGTCGGGCTCCCTGCTCCGTGGGAAGCCTGCTTCTCCCTCTCCCACTCCCCCTGCTTGTGTTCCATCTCTCGCTGTCTCTCTCTCTCTCTGTCAAATAAATAAATAAAATCTTTAAAAAAAAAAAAAACCGAGAATTTTGAGTACTGCACTGCTGATCACTCTCCCAAATGGCTTCACCAGGTTGGGCTCTTACTGGCCGTGAAGATTCCCTCTTTTCCCCACAGCCCCTCCAGCACTTGATATTATCCAGCTTCCTACTTTTTACAAATTTGCTTTAATTTGCATTTCTTTGAATTCTAGTGAAATTGACCTTCATATGCTTATTATCCTTTGGGTTCCCCTTCTGTTTATTGCAACCATTTTTCCTGAGGGTCTCCCTTTTCAGGCAGATTTGCAGGAATTCCTACATGTCCTGAACATTAGTATCTTGTTAACTATAGAGCAAGTATAAATACCTTATTCTAATTTCTCTCCATCCTAACTGTGTCTATGGTGGCTATTGTTGAAAATTGTCTAATTATAATTTGGTTAAATGTAGCACTCCCACATCCCTTTATGGTTTGTGGTCTAAGGTTCTTATTGAAGAAATAAAGTCACAAAGATAGGCTTCTGTATTTTCTTCTTTTAGCATCATACTTTTTCTTTCTTTCTCTCTTACTTTTTCCTCCCCTCCCTTCTTCCTCCTCCTTCTCTCATTTCTTCATCATCAATTAACTAGAGTACTTCTGTAGAAAGACTCTTCCCCTTATCAAGTGTCACTCCGAAGGACAGTTTAAATCCTGATAATCCTGAAATATAAAATAAAAGCAACGTTCTTACCTAGTGTCCAAAATAATGTGGTTGATCTCTAGCGTTCTCCAAGGTGACTAGTAGGTTTTTTCTTCTTTGTTCATCTTTTGGGGGGATCATTATGAAATTTCGAATTTAAAATATTTAATGTGTTTCAAACCATTGTAATTATTGTCCCATCTTTGGCCAGTGGGAGCTTCTTCAGGTTGGCTCCTGGATCCTTTTCCTGGATATTTTTCATAGTCTTTGAGAGCTTCCTTTGCTTTCTAGTGTGTCAAGATGTTCTAGGCTCATACTGTACCTTCACTGTCCCAGACCTGAAATCAGCCATCACTACACAGAGACTTGATTTTTTTTCAATGGCAAGTGATATTTAGAAACCACAGTCTGGGTACTAGGGATGCTCATTGCCACTGGGTTGGTTTTCTAGTAGAAATAAAAGAGTAGATACATTGTTTTTTTGTTTCCTTTCAATTTTTTTATTATGGTAAAATATAGATAACGTAAAATCTACCATTTAACACTTGTTAAGTATACAATTCATTGGCATGAAGTACATTCACGACGCTGTACAGCTATCACTACTGTCTGTTTCCAGAACTTTTCTGATCGTCCCAGACAGAAACTCTGTATCCATTAAAGAATAATTCCCTATTCTCTCCTCCCCCCAGCTCCTGGCAACTTCTATTATCTTCTTTGGAGAAATGTCTTTTCAAGCCCTTTGCCCACTTTGATTGAATTTTGTTGTTGTTCTTGTTTTTGAGTTGTAAGAGTTCTTTATATAATGTGAATATTAATCCCTTAACAGAAACATGATTTGCAAATATTTTCTCCCATTCCATTGGTTGCCTTTGTTCATAGTGTCTATGAGGCACATAAGTTTTTAAAAATTTTCCTGAAGTCCAGCCTATCTATTTTTTTTCTTTTTGTTGCCTGTGCTTTTGGAGTTGTATCTGAGAAATCCTTATAAATCCAAGGTCATGAAGCTTTTCTTCTGTTTTCTTTTAAGAGTTTTATAGTTTGACCTCTTATATTTAAGTCCTTGGTAATTTTTTGCTGGCATTCTTGTTGTTTTCATTGATGAGTGAGTTTTTGGAGGTCATTGGTCCTTACCCTGCAATTCCCACTATGTCACTTACCAGGATTACCTACTCTTTTCCTTCTTTCATTGGATGGATAGACTTTTCTTTGGCTGGTTTGAAAATTATACATTTAATTTTGCTCTTCTGTTTCTCCAAACTTACTAGGAGCCATACTTATGCTTCCTTTTCCTGAGCAAGACAAGAACCTTAATACACTACTCTCACTTCTCTGGTGTCTCTCCCTTTTCATTTTGGTGTCATCTGTAATTTCAGTTATAGAAAATCTCATTTAGCTAATAATAACCCTTCTCAGTATATTTTGTTGGGATTGTATTAAATGTGCATACATTTTCTTGAGTAGAATTGACATCTTTATGATGAATAAGGTAATAATAAAATAAAATATTATTACCAAGAATAAGGTAATAATAAGATACAGCAAATCACCCCAAGTTCATGTGGCTTAAAATAATAATTTATTCTCGCTCATGCATCTGTGAGTCAGATGGGGGTTAGTTGATCCAGGCTAGATTCAACCAAACTTGGCTTCAGTCTGTGGGTTGGGCTTAGGCCTGCTTCATGTCATTCTCCTTGGACAAGAGGCGTAGAACTTTCCCAAGTGTCCCTTGGAGTTGTTACAGAGGCATTAGCCTAGACTTTTTCTTTTTTACATATACTTCTGTGGGCCTTGACTCTCTCAGTCTGGATCAACACATAACTATTATGTGCCTACTAGGTACCAGGCCTAGGATTTAGGCCTTCAAAAGCAGGGATCAGTAAAGCAGGTAGTGTTCAATAACTAAAAATACTCTCTATGATACTAATATTGGGATTGTAAATTGATGAAGCCCTTTGGATTCATACTTTTCAGGTGCTGATTCCACTTTTAGATATCTACCGAATATTTGCACAAGTGGGCGAGGATATAAGTTCATGATGTTAATTACAGCAATATTTATAATAGTGAAAAATTAGAAACCATCCTAAATAGGACATATTATAATCATATTATGGACAATATACACTTACTAAAATCATGTGGATCTGCATCACTGACATGGAAAGATATCTAATATATTGTTAAACAAAGAAGCAGATCAGTGGAAATAGTACAAGCTCCTTACTTATTTTTATAACTCTAAAAATTACACATTTCTTATCTTTGTCCACTGAAAAGGTCTGAAATCAATTACTACCTAGTAGCAAGGAGTACCTACTAGCACCTATATCGTGGTATCTAAATACCATTTTCTATTTAAAACATAAAGGCTCCTTGAAGTAATCACTGATTCTAAATCCACAGCAAGAAATAGATAAGATGGGCTTGCCACCTCTTGTGTACTAGAAAGCAAGGAACTGTAAAGACTTCATTGTTTTTTCTAAATTCAGGGGCAACCTGGAGGGGCTCCAATGGCTAAAGATGAGAAAACAAGAGTATCAATGAGAATAACAACTGCAATGGATTGAAGAACATCAAAAATATAAAAGTCTAGGGGTTCACCATGATACTGCAAAAAAAAGAAATTAACATATTAATCACCTTTGGAAATTGCTACGATGCCAAGTCGTCCTCCTGGAAATCGGTAATAAAGAGAACATTTATATCTTGTTTGTACACACCATGTTTCTAAGTCATCAAATTGGTCTAGGAGGGAAACTTATTCTTTACAAAAGAATTTTAACTAAAAAATGCAGAAGGAATGATTACCTGTATGTAACCAAGCCCTAATGAATTAATGCATCTAGATAGTGGTCATTGATAGGTACTAAAATGAACAGGTGTCAGGTTAAGGGGAAGCTGTATTGGATGATCAGCTGATAACACTGACATCCATGGAACATTCAGTTACAGTGTGCCTCCCAGTATGATAAAATAGGAAGCATTCAGCCCCACCTATCAAATATTCCAGCCCAAATAATGGCATCTGAGTCTAATCAAGAGTTTAGTTCTATTGAGGAGGTTACAGGAAACAGGGAGAATAGAATGTGGAATGATATTCTGAGTGTGTAATCAGCCAAATCCAGATTGTGGGAAATTTCTACAGGACAAAAGCCCTCATATAAATGGCCTAAAAGAGGGAGTGGAGATATAATTATTGTAACTATTATGAATTAAAGGGAACTGAGACATATCAACCAGTTATGGACTTTATTTGGATGTTAATTCAAATAAACCAAAGGTAAAAAAGTTTAAGGACAATCAAAGAAAATAGAAAATAGACAATTATTAAGAGATTATTTTTTTGAGATATGATAATGGCAAAATGGTTATGTTTTTAAAAGATTTTACCTGGTAGAAATACATAACAAAATATTATGGTGAAATAATACGATGTCTGGGAATTGCTAGGATATTCCAGAAAGAAAAAGAAACAAAAATTTCTGATGTGGAGAAGAGCTAAATAAAACAAAATTGACAGACGGTGGATATTTGCTGAAGCTTGGTCATAGGTGTATGGCCATAGGTGTATGGGATTCATTATGCTGCTGTCTGTATTTATGGGTTGGTTTGAAGATTTCCATAATAAAAAGTAAAAAAAAGGGGGGGGGCACAAGGGCGGCTCAGTCAGTTGAGCATCTGACTCTTGATTTAGGCTTGGGTCATGATCTCATGGTCATGAGATCGAGCCCCAAATCGGGCTCTGCACTCAGTGGGGATCCTGCTTGAGATTCTCTCTCTCCCTCTCCCTCTGCTCCTCCCCTGGCTTATGCTCTCTCATTCTCTCTCAAAATGAATAAATAAGTAAAATCTTTTTTTAAGAAGGTTAAAAAAAATTGTAAAAGAGAAAACAAAAAGGAAAAATCAGGTTGTAGAACAGTATGTATGGTATGGTTTATGTGTTTTTCTTTTTAATAAGCCAAACAGAGGGGTGCCTGGGTGGCTCAGTCGTTGGGCATCTGCCTTGGGCTTGGGTCATGATCCCGGAGTCCTGGGGTCGAGCCCCACGTCGGGCTCCCTGCTCCGCGGGAGGCCTGCTTCTCCCTCTCCCACTCCCCCTGCTTGTGTTCCCTCTCTCGCTGTGTCTCTCTCTGTCAAATAAATAAAATCTTTAAAAAAAAAATAAACCAAACAGAACAAAAGACTGTGTTATATTATTATCTGTGGTTATATTTGGGAAATGGGATCAAGCAGTGATGTGGGAAACTATTTTTTTTTTAATATAAACTTGTGGGTCATTTGAATTTGAAATAAGTGCAAATAACTTAAGTTACTCTAAAAAAAGAATGAGGGGCACCTGGGTGGGTCAGTCAGTGAAATGTCGAATTCTTGGTTTCAGCTCAGGTCATGATCTCAGGGTCGTGAGATCGAGCCCCATGGCAGCCTCCACACTTAGTGGGGAGTCGCTTCTCTCCCTCTCACTCTCCCTCTGCCACTCCCACTGCTCACACTGTCTCTCCCTCTCTAACAATAAATGAATTAAAAAATCCTTTTAAAAAAGAATGAATAAGATGTCATAATTAAGGTATGAGCAAAGCACTGTGGGGGGATTGTTTACTGTGTCCTGGTTGAACATGGCTGCTGAAAACAGGACCTAAAAGTGGTGAGAGCAAAGGGTGCACTTGAATAACTGGAGTAGGCTCAGTGTGAGCCCCAGCCAACCAACAGGCCATGCCTTGAGGGATTAACGAAGCGATCCATGCTCTCTGGAATAGATGGTCTTCTCATCTCATCATGTGGCAGCAAAGTAGGTTTTCCAGTAGAGTGACCCCATGATTCGTTGCCTAAAGGAAAATATTTAATCTGCTCATTCTGGGTTAAAACACAAGTTCTTATAGTTTGAATTAACCTTTTAATTCCTGAATAGAAATACTTAGTTATGAGGGTCTTGTCAGTTAGGTCTCCATTTTCCAACCATGTCTTCCATGTCAGTGAGTTTCTTGAGTCGGTCCAGATCCAGGGGGAAATGGTAGCAGGGGGTGTAAAGGGCTGGCATTAGCATCAGTGGGTCAAAACTGTGGCATCCTGGGGGGCTGTAAAGATTTTACAGGGGGTCCACAAATCCATAGCCTACATAGTAGGCACAGTCTGAGGGCACCTTTCACATGAATGTACTGCTAGTTTGGGAATTTTTGTAAATGGCATTGTAATGCATGCAATCAGAGTCTTAAAATCCTTACTGAACTTAGAGGAGCTTTAGGATTTTTTGCATCAACTGCTCTTACATGCTGTTACATCTAAACTTTTTAATATTAGAAGGGGTCCTTATATGGAAAAAGCATAAGGACCATGGTCTGGTGTTATGAATTATTCTTAAGCTGATCTTCAGGGCTGGAAGTTTGGATATTCTTTCCATTTGCTACTTTTCAAAAAAGTTAACATTTCAGACCTGTATCTGCCATGCCTTCCACTGAGACATCCGAAGCTGCTGTGGTTCCCTTCTCCTTTCTCCCAGGGTACCTTATTATGCAACTCTGTTATGGTTCTTATAACATTGACCATGTGGGTATTTTACTTGTGTCCCCTCCACAAGTGGGGGAAAAGGAGGAGTTGGGAGAGGTGAGGACAGAAATTCATTTATTCAACAAGCTTATGAACATCCACTGGCTCAGGAGCTAGAGGCAGAGAGAAGAACAAGATACATCGCAGGTTGTCCCAGAGCTCACCAAGTAAGGAGTGTGGTGGTGAAGGATAGACGAGCAAATAGACATCACAACAGTTTATGGGAAGGTGCTATGGCTTCCATGGTAGAAGAAGGCATCTAACCCAGATTGTGGGAGCCACAGACACTGGGAGCAGATGATGCGTAAGCTGTGATTTGAAGGGCTGGTTGGAGGTGGTTAAGTTGAAGTGAGGGAGGGAAGGACCAGTAAGTGCAATGTGCAGAGGAAGAGAGAACAAGTTCAGAATCGAGAGGTAAAAAGTGGGGAGATTGGTGGCGGCCATGTGGGCCTTGTGTGCCATGATGAAGACTTCAGACTTAATCTTGAAGCAAATGGGAAGACACTGGAAGTTTAAAGGCAGAAACCTGACCGAGCAGATGTGCCTACCTGAATCATGAGTTGGGTTAGAGTGTGGATGGTGGCTCGGTGTGTGCAAAACTGGAAGTGGGCAGAGGTGTCAGGGGGCTAATTCCTCATGCAGGACGCCCAATTACCTGGACGCCCAAGTGAAGGCTGTCATCATTGGAATGCAGAGATAACAGATCCATGGGACACTGACGAGGTGGAATGGATTGGCTTGGTGCTTGGTTAGATGAACAAAGGGAGGAATCAGGAGGACTCAGATGATGACCAAGTTTCTGGCCTGAGAAATGGGTGGCTATTCACTGAGATAGGGAATATGGGAGGACAGGAAGGCTTGGGGAAACATGGTGCAGGATATTAACTCTATTTGGGTGATGTTTTATCTATTTCAGCCTTTCTAAGCGATGCCAGAATCACCAAGGAAGTGAATGTCTCAAGCCACAGAGGAGTATATAAATTGTCCTGCCTTTGGTGAGTGGTACTAAATTTTGAATATACATACCAGGTCTAAAATCTCTGCCTGAAATTTTACATGATCACACATTCTCTGGAACAACAACAATGAAAACAAATTTTTGTGCTTTGAAAAAATGAATACATTTCATTTTCTGAGGGCAAAAATGTGTCATTTAGAAAAAGTGCTGCTAAGTAGAGTAGATAATCAATTTGGCTAATACCAGCTTTACGGAAGGACTTAAAAAGAAGCATAAAGTCACTGAGCAAAGCTCTATAATTTGGTGGAAAGTTTAGAACTTGGACCCACAGGTTCAAATCCAGGCTTTTCCACAGACTAACTCTGTGACTCACTAATTCTATGGTTTTGGTCAAATTATTTAACCAGAGAAGTTAAGGAATAATAATAAGCATTTCACAGGTTTGTTGTTCAAGTGATCTGTGAATTTTAAAGATTTATTTACTTACTTTGGGGGCGGAAGGGCAGAGGGAGAGAGAGTCTCAAGCTGGCTCCCTGCTGAGCATGGAGCTTGATGTAGGGCTCCATCTCATAACCCTGAGATCAGGACCAGAGCCAAAATCAAGAATCAGTCGCTCAACCGAGCCATCCAGGCACCCCAGTGATCTGTGAATTTCAATATTATAAACTATTTTAAGTTGTATTGTAATATTGTAAATTATTTTAAGCTGGACAGTGTCAAGTGCCTTGTCTCATTTGTTCCTTTTTTATTCACACGTTCATGTACTCACTTCATTCATACAGTCAGAAACACCTACTATGAGTACATACTATGTGTCAGCACTAAAGCAGACCCAGAGGATAAGAAGTTTATTAAGATGTGGTCCCTCATAGTCCAGTGAAGATGAGAAATTAACAACAAAAGCAGAGAATATAGCAATCAGGCAGGTTAACAGTTTGAAAGAGAAATGAGGAGAGACTGAATTAGGGACGGGGGGAAAGCAGAGATCTGACACACTTAGAAGCTAGACTAACTAGGGGAAGGGAGGGAAAAATAAAATAAGACAAAATCAGAGAGTAAGACAAACCATGAGAGACTCTTAACTATAAGAAACAAACTGAGGGTTGCTGGAGGGGAGGTGTGTGGGGGGATGGGGTAACTGGGTGATGGACATTAAGGGGGGCACATGATGTAATGAGCACTGGGTGTTATATGCAACTGATGAATAACTGAACTCTACCTCTGAAACTAATGATACACTATATATTAATTAATTGAATTTAAATAAAATAAAATTCTGAAAAAAAAAAAGAAGCTCGACTTACTCACATATAGTGATTATTCATTGGTAGAGGATGAGGGGGTAAGAGTAACCTAAATTGACTCCCAGGTTTCCAGCTTGGGCAAATGGAAGGATAGGGGTGGGTTATGTCCTTGGTGGTGTGAAATGGGTCTTGACAAGGGGTGGGAATGGGAGGTGGTGAACTCAATTTGCACTCAGTGGAGTTGAGGTGCCTGTGGGGGTCATCTGATGGGGGTAGGGGAAGCCAGAGACAGGGATCAGATGCTTAAGGAAGAGTGCAGAGTGCGAATAGAAGGGGACTGAAGACAGAACTCTGGAGAAGACCAATACTGAAATAGTAGACAGAGGAAGAGAAAATCACAAAGACTGAGAAATAACACAGAAGTGAGAAAAGAAAGAGAAAGTAACATCGTGGAGACCATGTTTGGGAGGAGTGAGTTTCAAGGAAGGGTGGCCACCTGGACCCATGTGATTTGTCAATTTATAAGTATAACCTTGGAGAGAGGAGCAGCAGTGGATTGGTGGGGGATGAAGCCACATTTCGTGGCTTGAGGAGTGAGTGGGAAATGGAAAGTGGGGACAACAAGGGATGAGAATTCGTTTGAGAAGTCTGGTATGATGAGGGTGGAGGTGTGGCTGTAGTCTAAGGAAGGAAGAATGGACGGTGAGGAGGAGAGTGGCCCAAGATGTGATTGGAGAAGAAGTCAGGGGCCGGAACATGTGGAGTCCAGACGGCCACAGGAAGGAGTTTGGATTTTCATTAGCAATGCCTTGGGAATCACTGAGGAGCACTGAACAGTGTGATTAGATTCCTCTAGCTGCTCAAAGGATGGCAAAGGAAGGGTAAAACTGGGCTTTGAGTTTCTCGAGGTAGAAAAGGTCCATGATGTGGCTCTGGCAATAGATGGCTAAAAAGAATGGCCCAAGGCCAAGGTCATCAAAGCTGGGAGGCCAAAGGTGTTGGGAGGTATGCCTACATGGATGCTGATATATCCAGGGTCAGGAGTTGGGAGAGTGAGGGGAAAGGTCTTGGGGTGAAGGAACAGAGAAAGGTAAATCAATGGAAGCAATATTGTGATTATAGGGAAGGCTTGCATCAGAGCACTGATTGGGGAGGAGAGGGGCGAATGACCCTGTGACTCTGATCGTGTCCCTTCCCTGCTCAGAATTCCCTGCTACCCACTGGAGAAAGTGCAAACATCTTAGCCCTGCCCTGCACAAGGCATCTTGACAGACTCATCTCCTACCTCCCCCCTCCCCTGGGACTATTTGAACTGCTTGAGTTTTGCTGTTCACACCCCTGTCCCTTTGCATACACTGATCCTTTCATCCCACATGTCTGTCCCTTCTTCTCACCCTTGCAAGAACCTCTATTTACCCTTTATTACTTAATCAAATGTCATACTTCGACACATCTTTTCTCAAATGCCCCAGCCATTCAGGGAGCTGATATTTATTAAAGATCTAGCATGTGCCAGGCTCCAAGCAAGGCATATTTATTTGGTCTGCCCTCTGTGCTGTTCCATCCAACCTTTCCAGGTCTGCCAGCAGAGTAGAGATTGGCCCAGTGTTAGACCTTCCAGACTTGGCTCAATAATCACTGAACCTGAGAACCAGGCTCCATTGGAATTTCATCAACAGGAAGGGCTGGGCAGGTTTCTTCTTATTCCCTTACCTTAAACCCAACCTCAGCAGATTTTACAGCTATAAACAACAAAGGGTACTTAATGTGTGAGATGCATTGGTCTGCGAAGTGCTGTTTCTGATTCATTAGGAAGTTATGGTCAGGTTTTATTGCAATATGTACTTCCTATTTTGATTTCTGGATACCTGTGTGCACAGCTCTGTCTGTAGCTAGACACCAGATGATTTTTCACCAGGAGTCATCTGTTTTGTTCTAGGCAGAATGAAAATAACTGAGAGACTCTGTTTGGGGGGCATTCCTCTTTTTTTTTTTTTTTAGGATTTTATTTATTTATTTGACAGAGAGAGACACAGCAAGAGAGGGAACAGAAGCAGGGGGAGTGGGAGAGGGAGAAGCAGGCTTCCTACAGAGCAGGGAGCCCGATGCGGGGCTCAATCCCAGGACCCTGGGATCATGACCTGAGCTGAAGGCAGACGCTTAATGACTGAACCACCCAGGTGCCCCTGGGGGGGCATTCCTCTTGTGGCAGAGATTACATGTTAGGTGACGTAAGCACTCAATCTGAGGCCAATTTTTAGTTAATAAATATGTCTTGAGATGAGCATTGTGCCCGGTTCTGAGCTGGACACTGCAGAACAAAGATAAACTTGGACCCAGCCCAACCATCAGGGCTGTTGTTCCTTTCCCTGCAGCAGTGTTCTTCCCCTTGATCTCCTCCTGGTCTGGGCACTCTTACTCATTTTTTGGCTGCTAGCCTAAGCCTCCCTGTTCTGGAAAGTCTTTGATGGGCCCCAGTAGATATGGTGAGTTGTCTATCCAAAACCATTTTTCCTTCTTCCTTATGAATCAACTCTGGTTATATTCTGGATAGCATCATACACAGCTGATGGATTGGATTTGCCAGTCTCCCTTACATTTAGGGGCGGCTATTAAAATGTAAGAGGAACAGGTTGGGTGAGGTTTCTGGCAAATAGCCTTAAAAGAGGTGACTTAGCTGAGAGGTGCCTTCTATTTGCCCTCCCTCCTGTTCTCCAGCTTCATTTCTGGGTCTCAGATGTGATGAATGGAGCCCTTGCAGCCATTTTGAATGATGAAGGAATCCAGAAGATATAAGACCCATTAAAAATGACAGAGAAGAACAAGGGAGCCTGGAAACTATTCTAAAATCACTGGACTGCCTACCTCTGTATTTCTTCATTTCAGAGAAACAAACAAACCTCATATTAAGCCATCCTTATTTATTTTGCCTGTTCTGTGCAATTGAACCTCATCCTAACCAATACAGCCCCAGACTGCTTTATCCCCTTATCCTGATTGATTTTCCTTTATAGTATTTGCTACTATCTGACATTTTTATTGCCTGTGTCTCCCATTAGAATGTAAGCTCCATGAGAATTTCTCAGAGTCTAGAACAGTGCCTGGCACACAGTATATCCTCATTAGAAAGCTGCAGCACTGTTATTGTGGTTCTACATGGCCCTTTTGTCATCATACTCATTGTACTTGCAGCCATATTCTTAATATCTATCTTCCCCAGCAGACTGCACACCCATGTAGACAGGGGATATCTATTTTCTTTCTGTTGTATCACCAGCATCTAACTTAATGCCAGCATATCAGTGATCAATAAAAATGCAACAAGTGGAGACAATTTTTCTTTGCTAGAATCCTGGGGAAGCCAGCCTGGTTTGCCAGGGGTGGTCCCAGTGAGGGAAGCAATCCGCGTAGGGGTGGGAGTGAGAACTGGACAGTGTCTCCCAGAGAGCTGGAGGCACTGAAGAAGATCTCTTGGAAAGATCCTGGGTTGGAAGTTGGCCAAGGTTCTGGAAAAAGTTGGAGTGAAAAATATGACAGGTGCTTGGTGAGACCTTTCCATCTGAAAGGAAGTTGCTAAATGCTTGGAATTCCTGATCTTGTTGGATTAGTTGTTGAAAATATTGAAGGCATGCAATTATGAGGGCTGTGTATGGGAACTGAAATAGTCTAAACACAGGAGAGGAGATAGGGAGAAACAGCAGGAAGTAAGCCACGAGGATCACAGAACTTTGGTGGAAGACTTCAGACTGCCTGAGGGTCAAAAAATTGTTTCTGGATGAAGCACAATTTCCCATGGTTATGAGGTGAATTATATCCCCTCAAAAAATATAGGTTGAAGTCCTAACTCCTAGTACCTCAGAACGTAACCTTATTTGAAAATACGGTCTTTACAGAAGTAATGAAGTTAAAATGAGACCGTTAGGGTGGGCCCTAACCCACCCTGTAAAAAGATGTTCCTATAAAAAGGGGAAAGTTAGACAGAGACAGGCATGTGCAGAAGGGAGATGATGTGATGACCATGGAGGATGACCATGGGATCGGAGTGATGCGTCTACAAGCCACGGAACATCAGGGAGTGCTGATGGACACCAGAAGCTGTAAGAGGAAAGAAGGACCCTCCCCTAGACCTGTCAGGGGGAGCATGGCCCTACTGACACCATGATTTTAGACATCTGGCTCCAGAACTTTGAGACAATAGTTTTTGTTGTTTTAAGCCACCCAGTTGGTACAGCTTTGTTACGGCAGCCCTTGGGGACTCATAGATCCGTGAAAGAGGGATACCCAGCTGACACCTGGCTACAAAAATTAATTGAATTGCATTGAATTAGTGATACTTCCTTTTTGGTGGGGTGATAGGTGACACACTGTGTCCCAGGGGCAGTGGCAGCATAAAGGAAATGGACCTAATCCTGTCCGAGGATGTCAGGGAAGGCTTTGCAGAGAGGTATCATAGAGCCTTACTAGATGGGTAGCTGTTCATTGAATAGGTAAAGAGAGGGAATTTCAAGTTATAGGAACAGACTGGGCAAAAACATGGGAGGGACTCGGTCATGAGTGTGTTCAGAAAATGACTGCTGATTTTTTTATGCAGAGTGTAGGTTACCTGCAAGGGAATAGTAGAGAAAATACTGCAGGGCATAGCAGGGCCAGGTTAGGAAAGGCCAATATTTCTAGATAAAGAGCTTGGATAGGGGCGCCTGGGGGTGCTCAGTCAGTTAAGTGCCCAACTCTTGATTTCTGCTCACTTCATGATCCCAGGGTCCTAAGATGGAGGCCCCCATCCAGCTCCTTGCTCAGTGGGGAGTCTGCTAGAGATTCTTTCCCCAACCCTCTCCCTCCCCCTGCCCTTCCCCCTACCCCTCACTTGTGTTCTCTCTCTCAGGTAAATAAAATCTCTTAAAAAAAAGAGCTTAGATAGCATCCTTTAGACAATACAGAGTTACTGAAGGACTTTAGGCAGCAGAATGATATTATTTCATCTGTGTTCTAGAAGACTAACCTCACGGCAAAGAGGAGGATGGGTTGGAAGGATCAATGATGGTCAGGAGACTTGCCGCAGTGGCTGAGGGTGATAATCATAATAGCTTACTCTTCCATTAGCATTTTATCATCTACAGCTGTATCCACTTTCTAAGCTTTGCTACTGCTTCCCCAAAGCTTGAGGAATAGGTGTTAATGATAATTATCCAGGTTTTGAGTTGGAGGAACAAAGAAACTTACAGTCGGGACAGGAACATAAACCTCTCAGTGGGGGACAGAAAGGGGAGTGGTCAAGTGCATGGATTCTGGCACAGACTCTCTATCAGAATGGGCAATTCTGTTTCCTAGCTGAGTGATGCTGGACAAGGAACTTAACTCTGGTCTCAGGCTCTTGATCCATAAAGTGAGGATTAAGATAATAATTACCCTCTCTCTCATTGTTGCAAAGATTAGGTGAGTATATAAAGAGGCCAGAAAAGTGCCTGTTGTAAAGTCTGTGCTATAGAACTGCTATTACTAGAATTGTTTTGAAAGGTGTGATGGTTAATTTTATGTGTCAACTTGACTGGAACGCAAGCTGCCCAGGTATTTGGCTAAATGTTATTTCTGGGTGTGTCTGTGAGGAGGATATTTCCAGAGGAAATCAACATTCAGTTGGTGCCCTCAGTAAGGCAGACTGCCCTTCCCAATGTGGGTGGGCATCAGCTAGTCTGTTGAGTGCCTGAATAAAACAACAAGTTGGAGGAAGAAAGAATTCATCCCTTCCTGCATGATTGCTTAACCTGGGACATCTATCCCATTCTGTCCTTGCTGTTCCTGGGTCTCAGGCTTTCAGACTCAGAATGAGTCACACTACTTGGCTTTCTTAAGTCCCCAGCACACAGACAGCAGACTGTGGGACCTCTCAACCTCCATACAACATGAGCCAATTCCTTATAATAAATCTCTTCCCATATATATCTCATATTGGTTCTATTTCTCTGGATAACCCTTACTAGTTTAGGAGGGCATTTACAGAGGGCTATAGAAGAGGAGA
The DNA here is from genome assembly GCF_037043125.1 of Eumetopias jubatus. Taxonomy (NCBI): domain Eukaryota; kingdom Metazoa; phylum Chordata; class Mammalia; order Carnivora; family Otariidae; genus Eumetopias; species Eumetopias jubatus. Next base: position 45,219,949 of record NW_028274819.1, on the reverse strand, counting down.
ATGTTACTCCACCTGGAGGGATTTGGAAAAGCAGAGGAGAAGACACATAAAAGATGTATGTGAATGGGATGGGTGGCAAAGAGGGGGAAAGGCATTCCAGACAAGGGGAACATGGAGTATGAAGGCATGGAGAAATAAGCCCACCATGGTGTGAAATGTAGGGTATGCGTGAAGTTAGTGGGGAGGACATGATCGCACACGATGGGGCACATGATGTTAGCCTGAGACTGGGACCAGCTCTGAAGATCCTAGAGTTGGAGTGTGTACCATCATCAGATTTGTCACGTCGAAAGACAGCTGTGGTGGCCCCGTGTGAAGGGAAGAAACCACGTGCAGAAAGACCAGGGAGGAGGTAAGCAAATGGCTTGGGGTCTGAACTAGCACAGTATTTGTGGACATGAAGAGAAGGAAACAGATGTGAGGCATTTCTGATCTGGAACAGACAGAGCTGGATGCCTGGAGGTGGGCAGTGACGATGAGAGAACTGAACAGGAGTAAAAGATGGCAGGTACCATTCATGTGGACAGAAAGTTGAGAGGTGCGTATAGACTGGGAATAAGATGATAAGTTGCTCTTTGGACATGCTGGATATGGGGTGTTCTTCAGGCATCCCGGTGGAGGTATGTGGAAGGCAGTTGCAAAAACAGGTTTAGAGTTTGGAAGGCAAAGTGGGGGAGGGTGATACTGATTGGCAAGCCATCTCCGTGTGACCAGTAGCTGAAGCTATGGAATTAAAAGGTCTTGCCCAATAAGTACACCATGTGAAGAGGAGAGGGTATCAAACCTCCCACAATAGGTCATGATCTTTTAACTTGGCTCATTCGTCAAAATCCACATCCAGAATGGAAATATGGAACTCACCCAATATTTTCTTAACTCTCAGTATGCAAAAGGAAAGGAACTGGGGATGACATAGGTTTCATTTTTGACTAGAGAGGTCCAGGAACCGAGGGGCCTTGTACAGAATATCAAAGGGAATGAATAGCAGTAAATGATCATTATAATAATACTTAATAATACCTGGCATTTAAAGAGCTCTTTTCTCCAAAGAACCGGAATCTCTGCTCACACGTCATGAATCTTCATAGAAAGTTTAGGAGGTCTGTAAGGGGCAGAGGAGATTTTATTAACTTTTGACACACAGTAACAATGGGGTTCTGAGAAGACCAGAAAGTTCTCTTCAAGCACAGAGCCAGAGAGCGTTATGGTCTGCCACGGGGCTCCAAGCCCCCTCTGTGTGGCCAGCACGCTGACCCTGTCTCCTTGTCTAGATCTGACAACACCATCACTTGCGCTCCTGATCTTAAATCCCATCTCAAGCCAGCCCAAGCCCAGAGGATGCCTGTGTTCCAGAAGACAGCCAGTTCCAACAAAGCATTCCCTAGTGGAGAAAGTATAGGATTTAGAGTCAGACATACCTGAGTCCCAGGGTCACAGCTGCTGCTTATTAGCTGTGTGAAGCTGGGCTTGTCATTTTCTATTTTGGGGCCTCAGTTTTTCTAGCCTCAAAATGAAGGTGATACCTGGTACCTCAGGGTTGTGTGAAGATGTGTTCATTCAACAAATGTTTATTGAGCATCTGCTATGTGTCAGGCATTGTTCTAATTTCTTAGGATACAGGAAACAAAACAAAGGTCCCTGACCTTGGGCTCTTACCTTCCTAGGAGGCGAGGGGTGGGAAGGCAGGAGAGACAGATGATCAATAGTGACATAGCGAAGGAACAAGTTACCTGCTATGTTAGACGGTGATAAGCTGCAGGAAAAGGAGAGAGAAAGTTATATCTGGCGCTAGGCACACTCTGGTCAGCACACAGTAGGTTCTCCAGGAATCGATGCTACTAGTATCATAATTAAGCAAAGATGAAGGGCCCAAGGCAGAATAACAGGCTATAAATTTTTATGAAAACGTATCTATCTCTAAAACTTCAATCAGAAGTAAGCAGAAAAGTTGCCAGGGAAGGATAAGAGTAGATTACAAAGTGAAAAAAAAAAAAAGGACCTGAAATGCTTTCAAGTGATGTGTAATCAGCTGCATCTATTCTAATGACCACTAATTAAGCTGTCTCTTGCAGGCTCCCAGAGAAAATCACTTGCCCAAACAGGTAGACTATGAAATACACATTATAAGACCTTCAGCATTTAAACTGAGTTTCATTTTTACCATAACTCAGGGAGCCGTTTTGGAAAGGTGAGGCCATTTTCTCTCAGCAGGCAACCTTCACAAGTGATCATGTAAAATACTTGTGTGTTTTTAGCTGTATTTTTATGGAAAAGTGAACCCTATGTCAAGGACATCTCCTCCTACACTTCATCCATGATGCCTTCTTTGGTTGGCATAAAGGGGCTGTGATCAGAAGTTTGGGTCATTCATTTATTAGTTTGGCCAGCAAACATTGATGCAGTTAATCATAAAAATGAGAGTTAAAGATTCTTCAGCATGATGAGTTGTCATGTTGAACATTTATGTGCAATGCCTAATTTAATGTTCTCAACAACATATGGGTAAGTGTCTTTTCGAGGAGGAAATTGAGGTGTATAGAGATTATGTAACTTCACATGGTCAAATCGCTAGTAAGAAGTGGAGTAGGATTCAAACCTGGGTCTGAATGACTATGGAGTGCGCATATTTGACCACCATTATGAATGACAGACGTCATGCTAAACCAAGTAAGGTATGGTTCTGGCCTTGGAGGACCTTGTTATTCAATGGGAGAGATATATATATATAAGCAAACAAATAATTGTAAGGCAATATGTAACCTAGACACGATAGACATGCTCTGGGAACCTAGAAAAAAAGAACAGCCTACTCAGATGGATTACACTGGGGAAATTTTCCAGAAGTGATATTTAAGGTGGGTGTTGATGGATGAGTAGGAGTTTGTCTGGAAGCAAAGGGCAGGGCATGAAGGAAAGAGCATATTGAGCAAGTGTTCTCTGACTCTACAGCCCATGCTTTAAACACTGTGCTAAACTATCTACCTCCATTCATGTCATAATTAGTCAGATGTTTGCTGAGTATTTTCTTGTACACTCAGGTCTTTTGGGGTAACAAAAAGGAAGCTGGCTTGAGTTCATATCAATAACCAACCTAGAGAGTGCAGGTCTTACAAACACATGTTTTCCTTGCAGATTCTGCCCTGAGGATTTTGAAATGAGTCATTTATCTCAACTGTGCACAAGGAGACAAGAAAGCTCTCAGAGGCAAGGTGCACAGTGTGCTGGGCACTTGTCTGGGTATCCCAGAAACTGCTCACGCTGGGCTCCAACTCTGAAGCTCCTCAGTGAGGTGCCCAGCAAACCCTCCAGACACAAGAAGTTAGCAACAGGGGAGAGTTTACAACAGGGTTGATGCAGGACTCTCAGAACCAGTGGTCAGTGGGAACATAGTGAAAATCATTTGTGTTCTGGACTTGTACTTGTCTCTAGTGTGAGGAAAATGATGGCAGTGGGAACCACTTAAGCCTTGTCCCCCCAAGTGGGTGGTTTATTATAATAGAGTTCCTCTGTTGTGTGTTTGCATTTCCACTAAGTCTCACCCGTCACAGAGCAGAGCTAGGCTCAGTACAGATGTTCCTATACTAGGGAATGCCATAATCAAAATGAAAGCTCTTATGTAAACCTTGAAGCAATTGGGCTCGAGATGTGGAAATTGAACAAAGATGACATAACATCGATGGTAGGTTCAGGAACACAGTTGGTATTCAATAAGTGTTTGCTGAATTAAGTAAATAAAGAGCATATTAAACAAATAAAACAAGTTGATCTGATCTCAGTGTGGACATTTTAATTACATTAATGGGTTATTTCTGATTACAAAAGGACAAGGAATCAAGCATGCTCCCACCGTGGAGCGTGGACGTACTCCTGAACAGCTGGAGTGCAGGGGTGGAGGAGGAGATGACACCTGATGAGGCAGGGGAGGGTGGGAGATCTCAGCTCGTAATGAAGGAGTTGAGAGCAATGGGAACATTCCTAGGGTTTAGGTAGGGGGTGATTTATGGGACCACTGGCTGCTAGATGGAGAATGGATTGTAGGGAGCAGCAGTTGACACCTGGAGAGCTGGTTGGGAGAGCCCTGCAGGCTCCTGCTGGGGGCCTGAGGGACTGGGGGCTGGGAGGGGAGCCGGGGATTAGAGAATGGGCAGGTGGGACCTATAGGGCTCGAGGGCCATGGAGAACTTGTCATTGACTCCTGGGATTGCCACCTGAGCAACCCATGGCTGATGGTGTCGTGTGCTGAGATGGGGAAGAGAAGGAGATGACAGTGTCTGGAGGGAAAGGTCAAGACGTTGGTTAGAGACACACTCATTTTTTTGATTGCTTGAGTGATATCCAAATGGAGACTGCAGGCCCTGAAATGAGGGTATAGCCCAGGGGAAAGGTTTGAACTGGAGTGTGTGCATGTGTGTATGTATACTATATTAAGCAAAAACAGATTATGCTTTCGTACTATACAAAATAACAGCAACCTGTTATTTTGATCTAAAACACCGCTTGCACATACTCTTCTGACAACATACAATTTTTAAATTCTTTTTAATGGCTGCATGATATTCCACCATAGGGCTATACCACTCTTTTCTAACTTAGACTTTTAAATTATGAAAAACAGAAAAGTACAAAATCTATAACAGGTATCCATGCACCCATCACCTAGGTTTAATAGACGTTCACATTTTGACGTATCAGACTCATATCCCTTCATTTTGGACTTGAAGAAAAAAAATAGTTCAGATATAACTAAGACCAACTCCCATCCCTCTGCCTCTCTTCCTTCATCCCTTCATCCTTCTCTAGAGCTAATTAGCTGTCCTGAGGTTGGTATACGGGATTTCTGGGCATGTTTTTGTACTTGCTGACATGTGTTTGTTTCTGTAAATAATATGTAATATAGTCTTATTTTAAAAATTCACCTCAATTGCTTCCTGGAGTTATATATGCCCTTTTGCAACAGTACGTGTCACTTCACATTATATATATGATACCCATCTTTAAAAAGTCCTCTATTAGAGGACACTTTAATTTTACTTTTAACCTGCGTTATTCCAACATGAATATAGGGCGGTTTCCACAACCTGGGGGACATAAGCCTGAAGCTCTTCAACCAGATGCCAAGTGTAAACACTGGCATGAGAACCACTACATGTTTACTTCCGGAGCCTAACACTGGAATGCCAGTCTTGGATAGTAACCCGCGACGCCCGGAGCCGGCCACACGGAGCAGATGTTATGTAATGTCACGTTCTGGTAAGAACGCGCCGATGCTGCTTTCTCATCACGTCGGCTCAGAACAGGAACAAAGCTGTTGAATAAGAAGGTCGGAGCACAGCCCAGGCTATTTTCTGGGTTGGGCGTGGATGGAACTGTTTGCTCGCCTTGGCCCCTCTTCATCTTGGCCCTTTTAAACCTTTCTTAATTGCTTGACTCTGGAGCCGACCAGCCAGTTCTTACATCAAACACTCATCCTGCATCCACAGGACTTCTCGCCTCCTCCTCCTTTTTTCTTTTCCTTTTTAATGTACACCCAGCACCTCCCAGCTTTAAAAAAAAAAAAAAAAAAAAAAAAAAACTTCTGAATACTTTCAGTCTCAAACAAAGCTTTATAGATTTCTTGGCAGGAAATCCAGAGTGGAATTTGCCATTAAATTTTAGTAAAGCAACTCTTCAAACAACATGTACTGAACAATCAAACACTCTTAAATGTCAATCCCCAACAAAAGCATGCATTGTCCCCAGAGAGCCCCAAGTGGCACTAACCTGCTTAGAGTAGGAAGAATTCACAGAAACGTAACCTATTTCATTTCACAGGTTGCCTGCTGTACAGAACTTTCCACACTCCATCAAAAGTAAGGCTTCCTGATAGCACATTTCAACTCAAAGTAGCTCCTTAATGGGCGACTTTTGCTCCTCTTAGGGCAAAGTGACACTACTTTTGTTTTTTTCCAGTTGAGAAAGTTTTTTCATAATGACAAAGTCAAATAGAAAGTGTAATTTTGCTCCAACTCACACTTCTCTGCTTCTGGAAAGTCTTAGCTAATATTTATGGAGCATTTACTATGCGCCATGGACTGCTGTCTCAAGCTTCACAACAACCCTATGAAATAAGTTGCCACTATCCCCACTTTCCAGGTATGGGAACTGGGGCATAGCAAAGGAACATGTTCAAGGTCATAGGGCTTAGAAGAGAGAGAAGCAAGATCGAAGCTCAGGAAGTGGACTTCAAAGCTCATGTTCTCAAGTTGTACTGATTTAATGAGTTCTTAAAAAAGCTTCCAAATTTTCAATGAGATAGAAAAGAAGACTAACTTATAATGAGCACCTACTATGGGTTAATATTACACTCATGTTCTCTCTCTCTCTCTTTTTTCTGGAGAGAGAGAGAGACAGCACATGAGCAGGGGTGGGGCGGTAGGGGGTATGGGTATGGGTAGAGGGAGTGGGAGAGAATCTCAAGCAGGCCTGAGGCAGGGCTCAATTCCATGACTCCGAGATCATGACACCAGCTGAAATCAAGAGTTGGACACTTAACCAACTGAGCCACGCAGGTGCCCCCATGCTGTCTTTTTAAAATCTCTCCATATCTTTATGAGTTCTGTCATCTTCCTTAATTTATACATGAGGAGATGGAGCCTCCAAGGCTCACCTGCAGAGGATAGACAAGCATCTGGCTTAGGATCTGAACCCAGGTTCAGTAGAGAGAGCTAGACATCCTACCTCTCTAGAAAAGGATTGAGTATGTGGAAGGTCCTCAGTTATGCCTTAGATTTATGTCTTTTCCCTCTTTTGCTTCCTCTACCTAATGCAAAGGGTACACATATGATTCAGTGGGAGAATGTTTGACTTTAAGAGTTTAGAAATTTGTTTAAATGAAGTATTAATTTATGGCCCAAATGTAAGAACCTGCAAATAAATCAAAATGTCTTATTATAAGAGAATAAAAAAGAGACCAGCTCGTGGAGAAGACCTTCTGTGACTCTGATGATTTACCAGCCCTACAACTGTCTATTTCTTCAGTGTTGTTGGAGGGATACATGGCATATGCATCTATAACGTAAGTCAGATACCCACGCATATGCAAAATCATCCAGCTCTCACCTTAACCCTATGCCCCCAGCAATTGGGACTTTCATTTCCCTTATTTTGGATGTTCTTCAGAATCTTCTCATAAATCCCCACACAAGTTCAGAGTCCTCCCAGTGAGTTATTTGGTACATGAGCCAAAGTTATGTAAGTTAACAAAACAGAAGAAAGAAACTGTGAGACTAGGTGACGGGATGATGCAACCAATATGGGAGCCACTGGCCTTTGGTGGCTGGTTGGGCTCCAGCGCAGGTGAGGAAGGCAAATCCCCACCTTTGTTTTCTTCAGGCTCCAGGGCAATTGTCAAGGGAACTTGGTCAAGGGAACTCTGACCAAGCTAACCTGTGGGGGAGGCCCTGACCCCTGGCAAGGTCCCGGTGCACTCTCCTTGGAGGAGGTCCCCAAGGCGGTGGGTGGGGCCGCCAAAGAGAGGCTGCAGCCCCCTCTGTCAACATGCGGGGAGGATGTGTCATACGTTGTTTCAGTCTCCAGGGCTGGCACGGCGGCATTCAGGAGGAGAAATGGAGAAGGAGGGGCAGGTGAGGGAAAGAATTTGTTCCAGCTCCAGAGCTGGCTAGGAAACGTTGCTAGAAAGGCAAACAGAGGGAGTTTTTGCAATAAAGAGTGCTCTCATCATGGTTTAAAGGTGTATGTGTCCATAATAAAAATACTCAGGGAAAAAAGTGGCCCCGAGTAGAGTGTTCACGCTGCCGTGGAAACAAAGAAGCCTTCAGCTGCTCCCACTCTCTTCACTCAGGAAATGTACCTGGCCCCAGGTGACTCAGCAGAGCCTCTTTTATTGGATGCAGAACCCCAGAATATACTTGACAGACTTTCTTTGAGCTATGAGCACTAAGCAGCGAGTTAGACTCCCGGTTTTCATTTTTTCCCACCCAAGAGCGGAATACAAACTACTCTTGAATTCCAGCAGAGAAGTCTTGTTGAGGGCTTTGAGAAGAGTGAGAGCTGTGGAAGGGTGAGGCATTTGGACAGCACATAAAAGCTGAGTTGACCCAATTCTAAAATTCTCATTTTGCCAAGTACAGACTTAAGTCTCCCTATTCCCGAGCAGCTTCGTGACACTTAAGACATAGACATTTTAAAGCAACTGCACTCAAGATCTTTTCACTCCATGGGAGGTGAAATTTTTTACTTTTAAAAATCTGACACACAAAGCAAAACACCCAATTGCCAATTGAGTTATGAAGTCAAACTTTTCAGGATTCAACTAGAGTGGCCTGGGCACCTTGTGGCTCTCAGAGACATATCCCAGTTCCTATAGGGAGAACAAGGAAGCTCATCATGACCAGGAGTCTGGGAAGCATGCAGGCTTCAAGCAAGATGATGTCTTAGAAGACAATGTTTGTGCTTGCTGGCCCCCGGGCTGTGTTTTGCAAGTGTTTATAGGCTTACAGAGGAGGAAGCCATTCATGGGGTGAGGCCAGGGCAGTTCACATTTTGTTTCCCTCATCCCAGTGAGTTTTCTCAGTTGAGGGGGGAGGGGAGTATTTTCTAATTCATTTCTGTATCTCCTCAATGGAGTGGCTTGGTACACATTGGGACTCAGGTAATGGTTCCTAAATGCATTAAAGAATACACTTTTTTTAAAAGATTTATTTATTTATTTTGAGAGAGAGAGAGAGAGAGAACCAGCAGGAGGGACAGAGGGAGAGAGAGAATCTCAAGCAGACTCCATGCTGAACGCAGAACCTGAGGCGGGGCTCAATTTCCCGACCCTGAGATCACTACCTGAGCAGAAACCAAGAGTCGGATGCCTAACAAACAGCACCACCCAGGCACTCCTAAAGAATACTCCTGATTAGACTTTTGGTAACGAGTTTTGTGGTTGCTATTCCCCAGAAAAGGACAAGCCAACCACCTGAATCCACTGATCAACCTCAGCATGGGCAAGAGCGGGACGGTCAGCACTGTTGCCTCCTGATATGGTACGATGTGAAACACACGCACCATCTCAAAGAATCATCACCAAAAACCCGAAGGAGTCAAATGTTTAGTGCCAACTTCTAGTTCGGAAGGGGGGTGGAGTGACGGGGTTAGGGGCAGGGTGTGAGCAAGTTAAATTTCACCACAAGGAAACAAATAGACTAAGAATGGGGGGGAACCTTCTTAGGACAGTGGATCTAGTTCTCTCAAGGCGTTGGCATCAAAAATCAAGGAGACACTTGGGAAAGAGGAACTCCCTAGCTTAAAAAGGTTTAAGAGACATAACAGCCAAATGCAGCGTGTGGGTTTGGAATTGTGGTTCAAACATACCAATTGTTAAAAAAGAAAAAATCAAGAAAGATAAAAAGCAAGACAGAGAAATTTGAATATAGATTTGGTGTTAGGTGATATCAGGAGATTGTCAAGCTTGCCAGTGTAAAAATGGTCCTGTGTCTAGGTAAAAAAAAAAAAAAAAATAACAAAAATAAAAATAAAAAATAAATGCATACTGGGGTGGGAAGTGAAATAACAGGAAGTCAGGAATTGCATTAAGAAAAGATAGATGCAGCCAATGCAGCAAAATCTTGCTAATTGCTCGGTACATGGGTTCATTATACTGGTTTTTCTACTAGGTCATTATACAATTATACCACTGTAATTGTATGTTCAAAATTTTTCATTAAAATGTTAAGAAATAAAAAAAGGGCAGAACATATAAAGCAAAAGATTCCGTTTTTCCCTTGATCTTGCTACTCTTCCTTTTCTGGCTGCAGTCAATTTGGGCAACTCAGCTCTCCGGGGCCTTTTCAATCACGCCAAAACTGGATGGTGAACTTCGCTTGCTCAGTGATCACTTACTAGCCTTTAGGATGATAATTTATTCTCTTTATATATTGGGGTCTTGAAAATAACTAGAACGAAGCCTTGACACCTTCTCATAGTAGTGCTAGACACTTTCGACAGGCCCGGGGGTGGGCAGCGGGGGAAGAAGGAGGGCAATGCTGGTTGGGGGAGCAGTTAGGAGAGGCGAGCAGACCACCAGGCTTCACACCCTCATGAGGCTTACCCCCGGTTCTCTAGGCAGTATCTCAGAGACTGGCTTAGAAACCAGCCTGTGGGGAGGGGAAAACCACACAAAAGACAAAAGCAAAACGCAGGAGCTGGGAGATAATGGAAAGACACTGATGTTGGAATGAAGGGTTGGCTTGGAGGTTCACCTTTATCATTAATGGCTGGATGACTTGACCTCTCTCAGCTTCAGGAACTTCTCCACCCCCTTCCAGTGTGGCCTTGAGGAGTAGGGAAAGGACGCTGGTGAAAATCCCTAGCTCGACAGCTACTTGGTGGAGAAGAATTCGATGTGAAGGTAGAAAGCGAATATTTATTGAGCCTTTACTCCATGTGCCAGGTATTGTCATAGGGAGCGGCAACATGAGGGTTAATAAAACAAGATGGTTGCCTTTAAGAAACTCATTTCTGCTTGGACTTGGTCGTGGTAGCAAACTGAGCAAGGATATAGTGTGTGAAAGTCACTTTGTTCTATGTTTTATCAGTTATCTCAATTTATCCTCACAAGGACACTCCAAGGTATTATTTACTTCACAAAGGCGGAAACCGGCTCAGAGATGCTCCCTACATTTGCCAAGATCACACAACTCCTATGGAACTGACTGGGGGTATAAAATCTCCTCAAATCTCCCATCCTCTCTCTTTCTCCGCAGTTAGAAGCCAGCTGTTAGGAACTTCCTCATCTTACCATGGCCAAGCCACAGATCTGTCTATACCAGCCTCTAGCCTGTTCTTTTTCCTCTTCAATGGAGAAAGTGTGCTTCTCGGTATCACGTGGATTCTGGGTCCTGTAACTTCTCTCGGATCTGTAGGTATGCTGTATGGATTATCTTCTTTCAGTTCCTGCTACTCCCACTGGGGCTTTCCCAGCAGACCCTTCCCATCAGCACTCAACACTCCAGCCCCACATGTCTTTGTAGCGCTCATGCCATCCCTCAACTTCCTTCCACATGGAAGCTCCTTGAAAGAATTGTCTGTCCTGCAGTGTACTCTGTCTGCTTCCTCACTTCCCGTTCTCCTGACCCAGTCCATTCTGCTTTCTGCCTGTATTTCTCCACCAGAGCTGCTCCTGACAAGTTCACAAATGGCCTCCATGCTTCCCAATCCATTCTTGTGTGTATTTCTTTATTTTTAAAATTTGCTCTTTATAGAGATAAATCATACTACTGAAGTTTGTTGCTACGCAGATAATTTTATCTTAAATGTAAAAAAAAAAAAACCACCAAACTTTTAAAACCATTTTTATTGAGATATAATTCATATGCTATAAAATTCATCCATTTAAAGCATACAATTCAATTGTTTTTAGCATATTCCCAGAATCGTGCAACCATCGCCACAACCTAAGTTAAGACATTTTTATTGTCACCAAATAAACCCTTCACCTGTTAGCCATCACCCCCACTTCTCCCCTAGTCCTAGGCAACCACCAATGCACCTTCTGTCCCTGGAGATTTGCCTGTTCTGGCCATTTAATCATATGGTATGTGGGCTTTTAGGACCTGTTTCTTTCCCTTGGCATAATGTTTTCAAGGGTCATCCATGTTACCACCTGTGTCTTCATTCTTTCTCATTGTATGGCTACACCCCTTTTTGTGTATCTGTTCATTAGTTCATGGATGTTCACCTATTATTCACTTTTCGGCTATTATGAATAATGCTGTTATTGACATTCATGCACAAGTTTTTATATGGATATATGTTTTCATTTCTTTCGGTTATACATGTAGAAAGGGTTACTTGGTGACACCGTAACTCAACATTTAAAATCTGAGGCACCGCCAGGCTGTTTTCCAAAGCAGCTGCTCCATTTTACTTTTCACCAACTGTGAAGGAGAGTTCCATTGTCTGCACATCTTCCCTCACGCTTGTTATCATCTGTCTTTGGTCTTTGGTCTTTATCCATAGCTTTTCTTTGTCGTTTATGATATTGGCATTTTTGAAGAATTCAAACCCTCTCCCCTTGGTGTTACCAGGACAGCCTTCATGTTAGGTTTATCTGATGTTTCCTCATGGTGAGACTGCGGTTGCCCATGGTTGGCCAGGACACTGCATAGGTGGTACCATGTCCTTCTCATGATGTCTGTCCAGCTGTCCCTCTTGGTGATGTTAACTTTCATCATCTGGTGGAGGTGTTGTTCAGTTCTCCACTCTATAATTACTATTTTTTCTTCCTTCCAACTAATGAACATCTGTGGGGAAAACACTTTAAGATAGCTCAAATATTCTGCTCTTAGTCAAAATTTCCCCAAGATTTTGCTTCCATTATTGGCTCTTGCCTAATCCTATCTTTATCATGGGCAGTTGCAAAGTGAGCATTTTCCAGCTACAGCCCTCCTTTCGTATTTACCAGCTGGGTCTCCAGCAAGAGCTCTGCCTTCTCCATTTATTTATGTATCTGTTCATTAAAGGGCAGAACATATGAATTCCTGTCTTTTCCAATGCTTTATTACTCATTACTCAACCGATTTAGCCAGTGGGAGTTCCTCTTCTCTGGCTCCTGTGTCCTTGAGATACACCCCAATCCTTCTCTCTTTCTTAGCTTTATCAAGGCTTAATTGACTAAATTGTAAGATATTTAAAGTGTACAATATGGTGATTTGATATATATCAGGAAAGGATTTCCAGCATCTAGTTAATTAGTGCATCCATCACCTCATATTTGTATCCATCCGTATTTGTATGTTCTTTCTTCTGTAGTGAAAACCCTGGATCTCAACATCAATGTGTTCTCTCACTTCTCAATCTTACAATACATACACAATAGGGTGCCTGGGTGGCTCAGTTGGTTAAGCGACTGCCTCCGGCTCAGGTCATGATCCTGGAGTCCTGGGATCGAGTCCCACATCGGGCTCCCTGCTCGGCGGGGAGCCTGCTTCTCCCTCTGACCCTCTTCCCTCTCGTGCTCTCTGTCTCTCATTCTCTCTCAAATAAATAAATAAAATCTTTAAAAAAAAAACAATACATACACAATAGCATCAGAATTGCTTCACCTGTACCATTACAATAAACAAACCTACGAAAACGAGTTTAGGATTTATTTATAATTCTTAAAATTCATAGTTTTTAATGGGCATAATGAGATATCTGAAAAATACCCTGGGGATTCAGAAATCTTTGATAAAAATCTCTTATAAGCCTGAAATACAAGTTCAGTTCTTGGTTTGGAGTTGGATTTGGGGGTATTTTCTTTCTAGGGTGGAAAGGCAACTGTAATTTCCTGAGAGTAGCCTTTAATTGAAGACATGTTTGCAAATCCACTGTGTGATCCCAGAACTCATTCAAATAGGCATTTATGCTCAATATGTCTCAGGTTTCGCCTTGTTGGAGCACGCCAACAGACAGCAGAACCACCAGCTACATTTTGTTAAGAGAGATGGTGCCAGCTGATCACGGCGGTGGATCCACTTGACTGCCCCAGGAAACAACACCCTGCTCTTTCAGGTGAGACTAAAATCTGCTTACACCCTTCTCTCTTCAAAAAAGCCACAGAAACATCAAAAATTGTCTTAAGCTAGACCTAGGCCAATCTGGAGATAAACTCAATCCCTGACTACTGCCCCCCTCCCTTGTTCCATAATTACTAGTTTGCATTTTTTGACTCACTTCATTTATCATAAATCCCTCTACATTTGACTTCTAGCCTTGACGGCAGAAATGCTTAGCAATTAAGAAAGGACTCAGAGCTGTGAACTAGAAGAGGAGACCCTCCTAGTCTGGATAATACAGATTGTAATGGGTTCGAGAGTTCAGGAGCCTAATAAATTCCTTTCCTCTTTTCTCACCCGTGTAATATACCAGTTGAGAGATAGGAGTCAAGCAGATGGAAATTGGCATCTCTTTATTACCGATATATCTAGGTTGGAGGATGTTGGTGGGTGTTATGTTGCACAATCAAAACCCCTTTCGGGAAGGAAGGACTCATTCCCCCAGCTGTACCGTCTTCCAGAAGATCACCTTCAGCTGACAGCCCTCTTTGGGAATTATCTTGGCTGAAGGAAACTATCTTGCCCAAGGTTTCACCTTCCAGAGGCAGCTTGCATCCAATGACTGATCCAACTTGGGAACGCAAGGGCTTGGCCCCCTCACTGCAATTTGGGACAGGTCTGTGGGGTTGCTGAGGCTTCTGTTGGGACTGCATTGCTGCTCAACCTCTCCCTCTACCCAATTTGCTTCCTCCTCCTCCCTTCCACAGGTATCAATCCCAAGAACACTGCCTTATAAATTTCCTCCAGGCTAATCTCAAAATTTGTCTCCAGAGGAATCCAGCCTGGGATGCATGCAGGCAGGGAAAGCATCCTGGAGGTTACATTTGGCTGAATTTTAGAGACAAAAAGTGAGACAGGCAAACCGACAGTGTGTGTGATTCATTCCAGGGATCGACGTAAGTGAAGACCAGAGAACTTAAAGACTTAGCTCAGGTGTCCTGAGTCCCATCTTTCTTCCCAGTCCCACCTAGACCCATCTAGGGCCTGACACAATTTGGCTGTAAGCCTCAGTAAGGATGAGTGAGCTTTTATTTCAGACTGTGGATTGTGCTTGTTTGTTACAACGAAAGCACCAAAACAAACCATGCCAAACAGGAATAATAATGGCTATCGTTTATTGAGCTCTTACTGTGTGCCAGGCACTGTACTTAACGCTTTATATATATTCTCTTATTTAGTTCTCCTAAGATCCTCTAGGGCAAATACTATTGCTATTCTAATTTTATAAATAAGAAAATAGGCTTAGCCAAGTAAAAGAGACTTTTCTGTGCTCAAATATCCAGGGAGACTCTTGACCACCCACTATAGACTCCCTCAGACAAAGAATCGTGAAGGAGAATATAGGAGAATGGCAGAATCCAGAGCGGGTTTTGACCTCTCTTGGATGTGCATGGGGGCCAGGCCTGGCCCGACAGTGGGACCTGACTCAGGCAGTTTGTGTCTGGGAGGCCTGACCTCGGTGTGGCTTCTGCCTCTCCAGCTCGGGTCGGGGTAGCTGGTAAGCAGAAAGGCCTGGGAGCTGGGGAGAGAGCCATGGTTCTGAGGCTATAGAGAGTTGCTCCTCCTCAAACTAGGAAACTTGATAGACCAGTTTTTCTTGCCTTTGGAAAAGAAAGTGCCAGCATAAGGCCAATGCTTAGAGATCATTCAGAGATGTTTTTTCAGGAAACAGTATGTGTTGAAGAAGGAATTGGGACTAGCAAGGCGTAAGGGGAGGCCTTTTTAAAAAGAAGACCTGTGTGTAAGTATCCCTTGCAGATGGCATTTTGTAAACACAAGACACACCATGCCTCTTGGTTCTTTTGCTCAACCATCCAATCATGCCTTTTAACAATATCTATTGGGTGCCTACTATATGCCAGGCATAGTTCAAGGTGCTCAGGCACAGCAGTGAACAAGACATTCAAGGTCCCAGCTCTTGTGGAGTTCATATTCTAGGGGGAGAGGAGAGAGCTACTTGGGTCCTAGCCATCTTCAACCCTGCCAACTCCTGCTAAGCCTGGTTGGCCCCATTGCTTGCTCAAGGGATGGTACCTAGGGTTCTACTCGATCACGGTCAAGAACAGGCTTGTCACCCGACTACAACCTCCCTGTGGTAGGAGACTGAATTCTATATCATTCTCTTAATGGAAAGGGCTAATGCCAAGCCTTAGCCTCGGCCTGTGGGTAAGAGGACCCCACCAGGCCAGCCCCCATCCCTCTCTATCCTACTCCTGGCAGGAGCAGTGAGATGAGCCCAGATGACCCTTACACATGCATCAGATGCTACTCTGTGGCTAGTTCTCCAACACCTGGGAACCTGCTGAGACGGTGCCTCTCATGAGCCCAGGCCTCCAGGCCCTGTTCCATGAAACCAAGTTCTTCTCCTCATCAAGGACTTTCTCTTGAGTGGTCAACTCTGCTGAACTTGGGGCCCCTGTTCTTTAAGGCTAGAACGACCACTGGAGAAACAGGTGTAGTGCAGGAAACAGCACTGAAATAGGAGGAGAGTGTGTTCCAATTCCGGGATTACCGCCTCCTAGCTGAGTCATTGGGCAAGTTGCTTGATTTCTCTCAATCAGTATTTTGGAGTATGCGATAGTCCGTAATTCACAAGGTTGTGGTGAAGACTACATAAGATAATGTATAAGAAAGGCTCAGGCCTGTTGGAACACTTGGTGAACACTGGTTAGCTGTCAAATATTAATTGAATGTGAAGTGATCTCAGATCAAAGTAGTCACTTTTTTGCCGGGCACTGAGGGAACTGAAGGAAGTAGAAAGCAACATCCCTGTCCCCAAGGAATTTCCCCACAAGTTGGACTGTACTCTTGCAGAGTTTTCTAATGACACTATCAAGTGCTCAACATTGCAAATAACAAGCATGTGGGTAAGTGTAAAGGGTAAGAATGGCCTTCATCTACATATGCAGAGAATTACAGACTAAGCAGGAAAACACACGGAGGGAGCAAGTGGGCAACTTTAAGTCCCCGTGCTGTATCTGGCAGGACACTTATTGGTGGGACAGAGACACTATTCAGAGTAAAAACTTCTGAATAATGGAATGGGGGGAATGGAGGCACCTCGCCTGGGAGTTCTCCTCTTTCTACCAGGCGTTTGAAAGAAGGCTCTGTTCAGCACCGATGGCAAGAGGACATTCACTGACCTTTGGCATCAGGCACCTGACCAGGTAAGAACTACAGCTTATGCATCAGTGGGTTGTACAAATAGAAACCAAACCAGGGCTGGCCAGAGTTACAGAAGATGAAGACTTTGCAGGTGGAAGGACACAGAGCTTACTGATTATGATCATCTCAGCTCTCATACAGTGAAAGGACGGGCCCTCGGGAACCAGAAAGGATCATGGTAGAACATGGCCCAGCATAACATGCAAGAAATTCATGGAGGAATCACAAGGATAACCCAAGAAAGGAATATAGAACAGAAACAGGGAAGAGACTGACAAAGTCACCGTGGCTTGTCCTCGTGGGAAGGGACAGGTAGCGAACACCAGACCCATGTAGTTGTGTTAATTGTATACTATGTTTTCCTACTATAAATATATGCTTAAGTTAATAGTTTTGTAATGTAATGTGTGTATAGTTTATCACATACAGTGGGCTCAGTCATTTTAAATAAACCATTTTGCTGATATAAGCCCTGTAGATATTGCCAAGGAGGGGAAGTGAATGAGCAGGTCCCATGTCCATGGAAGTGACCCGGTTCCCACTGTGGGTAGCCTAGTTGAGCTACTCCTTAGACGGTGGTTCTGACTGAGGGTGGATTATGGGCTCCTCTCTCTAAAGAGGAGAACAGAATAATTGCCAGAGGAACCCACCTGGTCACTCCTTGAATTTCCTCCTATATTCTCTGCAGTTGTGAAAACTGCAGTCAGCTCCATTGGTGGGGGCTTTTGGAATGTGACCCATCCGACCCTGCAGCGACTGGTTCCTTGGTTTTTTAAACATTGCTGAGATTTTTGACAAGTGATTTCATCGTTCCTTTATTCCTTTGTGTCAGAAGCAGAATATTAACTCTACACTCTAACTTGGATGCACAGAGAAAATATCGTTTGTTTTTCTTATATCTAAAATATCCTTTGTTTTTCTTATATCTATATCTTTCCTGCTTCAGGCCCACAGCCAACTGTCTAGCAAAGAGAAAAGGTAAGTGTTCAAATTTAAGCATAACTCAATATTAAACCTAAAATTAAAGTTGATTTAGATTAACCTCTTTGGGATAAAATTGCTCAGTCCCTCAGATAAAATTCTTCCTCTGTCTCTTTTGTTCCCAAAGATGTGTCCAGACGTATCTATGAGAGGTGGTGGTGCTTTATGCAACCTCACGGCCATGGGGAAGAGTCAGGGTTTTTGTTCCTTGTCACATCCCCCTCTCCGCCCTTGGATTCAGCTTAGTCAGGGCCTTCAAGACCCTCTGGCTGACTCCCCCTTATCTTGGCTCTCTCAGGCATTGGAAACTCCTCTGATGAGACTCCCATTTGGCTTTGGCTTGAGTGTTTCCCTCAGTAGCCTGAGTACCAGGATCCCTCAT
The DNA here is from genome assembly GCF_037043125.1 of Eumetopias jubatus. NCBI lineage: Eukaryota > Metazoa > Chordata > Mammalia > Carnivora > Otariidae > Eumetopias > Eumetopias jubatus. Next base: position 45,201,838 of record NW_028274819.1, on the reverse strand, counting down.
CCTTGCATGGTGATCCTTCTGGAAAACTCCTCCACTGGACTCCCAGGTATTTCTGAAACCTGTCTATACCACACTGGGGACAAAGATGACTCGGGAAAGTTGAGCCATAGGGCCTGCCTCTCACTGACTGTGCTGGGCCATCGGGTGAGAGTTCGGTCCCCCCGCTCAGTGTATACAGCCTGGGATTTAGCCTCCTCCTCCTCCCATTCTTCAATAGGTTGCAGAAAAGAGCCTCCAGTCTTCTTGGCTCTCTTAGACTTATCTAATACATGGCTCTCCTAAGTCCCCCAAGAGGTAACGGGCTAGACCAACAGCTCTGTTCTGCTACCTCCACATGCTCCTTCTGTCTCCTGCTATTCCCTAGACTAGAAAGTGGAGGACTTGTCTTTTGCTTCTGCTCCATTTCTTCTTGCATGGAGTGCAGCTGGCTCCCATCAGGGCAAGAGTCTCTTCTGCATCCCATGGAAGCACTCTCTGAGATGCTGATACCTAGGGAGAGAGACAAAAGAATTTGGAAAACCATCTTGCAAGACAATAGCCTTGGTTGCAAAGCTATTGTCCTGCTGCCTAAATTATGCTTGCTGGAGCTGATTACTACCTTGGTAATTCTTTTTACATTCTCTCTGTTTTGATATCTAATCTTCTGGAGACATTTTATGATAAAGGTCATGTATTTGGGAAGGTTAGAAAGAACAATTTTAAAGAATTCAAAATATGAATTACTCTTCTTAGGCCTGCTTCTCTGTGTGATGTGTGACTGTGTGATGGGAATACCTCCAACTAGAAAATGTCTTTGTCCCTGAGAAATCTTGGTACCCACCAAGGATGGGATGACAGCGGCTGTAGCCGACCACAAAGGGAGATAAGAACCACTGAGTGGAAAGACAAGAGGGAACAGTACCTCACCCAAAGGGCATCTTCAAGGGGAAAAAAAGAAGCTTCAGAAAGCATAGCACATAAAGAGCTGAAATGAGCCTCATCAAATAAGAACTACTCGCTCCTCTATTCAATAAATAATCAGCTGACTGGCAGTCACCCTTTATTTAATAGATATATTTTAATAACATCTTAATTAGAACTTTCTTCTCCACCTCCTCCAATTTCAACCTCCCATTTTCATGTATTTGGACTGTTTCCACTGCTCTACCTTTCCAAATGTCACCTGTATGAATGAGGCACCCTCTCTCCTCTAGGAGGAAAATTTAGGGAACAGTATATTGCCCCTTGTTATTCATTAGGATTTCTGGCAGGAGCCTGGGTTTCTGCAGGGTCCTGGTTTCAGAAAAGTTCACAACTCAGCAGGGTCATATAGTTCTTGCCCATTTTCCATGTCGGGTAGATTTGCAACAGGCCCCTGGAAGAAGGCTTTGTCTGCTAGGAATATGCTCTCTTTCACGGGAATATCTTAGGGGTCAACTTCAAGCACCATTAGCTGGGACGTACTCTCTTCATCTTCCCCATTTCCTCGCAAGGTGTTGTCTTAACTGGGTGGGTACAGTACCATATCTCCTGGAAACAAGGACGCCTGAGACTTAAAACTGGAAGGAGAGAGAAAACCTAATCACTGATTTCATACATGTGTATCGTGTGCCAACCATGTGTAGGCACCATGCTCGGCATTGGAGATACATAGTGTGCAAGACAGACACAGTCTCCCCTCTCATGGGGTTTATGGGCTAGTGGAGCAGACAGCCATTGTCAAGATATTTACTCAAACAAATGTATAATTACAGGTAGTCATAAAGGCTGTAGGAAAAAAAATACAAAGTGCTGTGAGTGGAAAGAGCTGACCGAGCTTGCAGGGGGAGGTGAAATAGAAAAGTCTGCCTAAGGAGAATGAGTTTTCAACTGGGATCAAGAGGATGACAGGCTCGGGTAGGAGACTGGAGGCTGTGGACAGCATAGATAAAAGGCCTGAAGCAGGATGAGTGTGAGTGAATGCCACCGTTATGGATTAAACCGTGTCCCCTCAAAAAAGATTTATTAAAAAAAAAAAAAAGATGTTGAGGTCCTGAGCCCGGACACCTCCAAATATGACCTTGTTTAGAAATAGGGTTGTGGCTGAGGCAGGCAGTTAAGATGAGGTCATCCTGAAGCACAGTAAGGCCCTGAATGCAAGGTGACCGCTGTCCTTAGAAGAAGGTAGTCGTGTGAAGACAGACCCAGCGAGAAGGCCATGTGCTGATGGAAGCTTGGAGTGATGCCTCTGCAAGCCAAGGAGTGCCAAGATGGCAGCAAACCACCAAAAGGTAGGCAGAGGCAAGGAAGGAGTCCCTCACGGTTTTGGGGAGAAGCCTGACTGTGTTTGTGGATGCCCAGCCTCCAGGACTGTGAGACAATGAGGTTCTGTTGTGTAAGTCACTGGGTCTGTGGTACTTGATTCCAGCAGCCCCAGGGAGCTTTCAGAGCCAGTGTGTAAAGTGGAGAGCAAGGGAGGAGTGCAAGATGAGAGAGAAAGTAGGAAGGGCCCCCATTCCTGTGTTCAGAATCGGGGTCGTTAGCCTTAAGGCAATGGGGCAGTACTGAGGAGGTCACCTGCTACCATTCACTCACACCACACCCACATCACCATGGCTGCGGTATACGGGGTGGAGACAGGATGAGGGGTGTTGCAGGCTGAGTTCTCCAGGAGGAGACAGCGTGATAGAGCCTCTGCTGACAAGGGCTCGGCCAACCTACTGGAGGGCTCTGCAGTGTCGTCAACTAAAGTTGTGCCACAGCCAGCTGAAAGGACCATGCATTCGCACTTCCCACTGTGCCCGGTCACCTATACGGGATGCCCTGGGAAAGGCATGACCCCAGGTGAGGTGGCTGTTGGCAGCTGTGGCCGACTCTGCGGGAACAGTGGGAGGCCGTCTGCTGTCGACACACCCCACAGCTGGTCAATAAGTCTTCCCTTGAAGGGGATCTGGGCTGCACATCTCTTCTATGGCAAGATATTACAGGGACCCCAGTTATCACGGGTTCCGGGGGAGAGGTGATGGTGGTTTGAACCAGTGTGGTGGCAGTGGAGAGAGAGAACGTGGCCTGATTTGGAGATGGTTAGTAGATGAAATGCTACAGATTGGATAGATTGAATGAGGAGAGGATGGAGGCGTTGAAGGAAAAGGAGGCATCAAGAATAGCTCCCAGGGGCGCCTGGGTGGCTCAGATGGTTAAGCGTCTGCCTTCGGCTCAGGTCATGATCCCAGGGTCCTGGGATCGAGTCCCGCATCGGGCTCCCTGCTCCTTGGGAGCCTGCTTCTCCCTCTGCCTCTCTCTCTCTCTCTCTCTCTCTCTGTCTCTCATGAATAAATAAATAAAAAGTTTTGAAAAAAAAAAAAAAGAATAGCTCCCAGGTGTCTGCCTTTGCCCAACTGGAGGGATGGATGGTACCGCTCACCAATTAGAGAACTCTGGGAAATATTTCTCAAATATGAGAAAAGAGAAGATCATGCTTTTGGACATGAAATATTGGTGAATGACCTGAATACTCTGGGAAGTAAAAACCCTGAGAGAGACACACGTGTACACACACGCACGCACGCACACACAGTTTGGTTTCAAGAAGAGTCCTGTGCGCTTACATCTCACTCTTGGAAATGCCATCCCGGGGCGCCTGGGTGGCTCAGTCATTAAGCGTCTGCCTTCAGCTCAGGTCATGATCTCAGAGTCCTGGGATCAAGCCCCGCATCTGGATCCCTGCTTGGCGGGAAGCCTGCTTCTCCCTCTCCCACTCCCTCTGCTTGTGTTTCCTCTCTCGCTGTGTCTCTCTCTGTCAAAAAATAAATCTAAAAAAAAAAAAAAAAAAAAAGGAAATGCCATCCCTTGTTGCAGTACTATGGATTTTACCTTTATTTGCTGGAACTTGAAGCAGTATCCATAATTTACCTGATAAGCACACTGGAAAGCTTTAGTGCAGAAAGATATCAAAAGGAACTCTGGCATCTGAGGAGTGAGGACGGGCCCACACACCGCCCAGGAAATAATTAGTCAACACCCCAGCCAGCTGTACCACCCTCAGATGGTATCGCTCGCTAATCTGGGACTGAAGCAACTCCAGAGGTGATGGGGGTAGGTTTGGGAGGTGAGAGAGAGCGGCGGGATGAAAGACTAATCTAGATTAATTTAGAACTAGGAAAGAGTTTTTACCAGAAAACCACTTTGCAAAGCAGAATCTGCTGACAAGCCCCAGCAGAACTTTCAGTCCAATTGAAGTTCATCAGCTGAATTGGGCTCTTCTAATTATGCTCCATCCCGCCGCTGGCTGGGACTGCCTCCGGACCGCCCCTCTGAGATGTTGATTTTTCCCTGAATATGTTCATTGCCTTTGACTCAGTGAGTCCAAATTTTGAAACTGATCCTAAAGAAAATATCAAATAAAAGGAAGATGCTGTAGGCATGATGATATTATCAGCATATTTTTATGATAGTGACATATCAGGAAACTCCCTTCATGCCAAGAATGCACATCCACTTTGTGAAAGGTGTCGGACTGTGATCGTCAGGAGAGCGGTGCTGCAACAGAAGATGCTCGCCCCGGTCTTTTCACTGAGCAGCCACCGTGAGAAGCAGTGATACATCTCAACATAAAAGTATGATCTGGTCTGGAAAGGAAACCACAGAGATGATAAGTAGCCTTTACAAGGTCACGTAATAAGAAAGATTGCTGAGATCTGAACCCAGGTCTGGTCTTTCTATAAAGCCGGGTAATTCATACATTTAACCAACAAATATTTATTGAGTCTCTCATACGTGCCAAGAACTGTTTTGGTGATATCATAGTCCCTGGAAAGAAAGGGAAGGCAGCTTTTCATATGCAGATATAACTTCTAATCAGAAGATTGCAATGAGAAGAGCAAGACTTAGATGTTTTAGACGTGTCTTACAGTTTTCAGAAACTCAGTCTTCTCTATCCTCCACCTGTTTGTAGCCCTACCCATCTTCAAGACTTCAACTCCTTTCCCATTTCCTCCAGCTACAACTGGCCTCTCCCTGCACTAGGTCCCTTTGCCACATAGTTCACACCTAATTAGATCTTGCTGGAAGCTGATTGCCAGCACTAGTATATACTGGCTTGCTCTTTACTTATATGCACACGTGCACGCGCATGTGTGTGTATGTGTGTGTGCGCGCGTGCGTGCGTGCATGTGTATTCTTCCCATTAAGGCTGTAAGCAGCTCAAATAATTGAGAATTGTTGAGGCTGAGAGTTCTCTTATTGGTAGGCTTCACAGTGCTATTGCCTCAGCAAAAAAGATTCCCATATCCAAACTAAATAATTTGTGACTTTTTTACATTATTCAACTCAGCCACATCAAGCCCACAAAGACTTAAAAATTGACACAGACATTTTATTTTTTTAAAGATTTTATTTATTTATTTGAGAGAGAGAGAGTGAGCATGAGCAGGAGGAGGAACAGAGGGAGAGAGAGAAGCAGACTCCCTGCTGAGCAGAGAACCTGACATGGGGCTCTATCCCAGCACTCCAGGATCATGACCTGAGCCAAAGGCAGACATTTAACCAACTGAGCCACCTGGGCATCCCTGACACAGACACTTTAAAAATATCTCACTTATTTATCTCAACAACCTATGAATATTTCTATCAGTAAGACAGTTTGGTTAAGCTGTAGTAGCAAACAACCCCCCAATCTTAGTTGCTCAAGACAACAAAAGGTTAGTTTTTTTAGGTCAGTGGAGGGATCTGTTACACTTCATATCCACTCAGAGACCTAGAAGATGAAGACGTCACCTCTGAAAAGTTCCCAGTCTTTAGGGTAAGAGGAAGAAACAGTAGCAAATCTTATACTAGCTTAAAAGCTTCCATATTTCATTGGCCAAAGTCAATTGTATGACCATGCCTGAAATCAAGGGAGAAGGGAAGTGTAGTCTCACCAAGTACCCAAAGAAGATCCAAAAATATTTGGTAAAGAGCATTAATAATTACTAATTACTACATTATTTTTATTGTTACTATTATTATTATTTCTCCCTTTTTATTTTTTAAATACAAGGAATGCTCGGATGATATAACAACATGCCCAAGGTCCCACATTTAACCACAGATGAGGTAGGATTAGAACTGAAGTCAATCTGATAGTGAAGTCCATGCTCCTTTTGTGCTACCATCTGCTTTTTTCAGAGCTGCTTTCCAGAAAGGATGCCTTATGTGTTCTTTGGGTTCTGAATAGCCTCACTTAAATTATTCTCCTCAATAGGGCTGTTAGTTAGCTAGTCTTCGACCTCTGATCCACTTCAAGTGTATCCTTACTAGGTATGTCCATTTACTCTTCCATTAGTCCATTCATTCAAAGGGGTCTTATTACCTTTTCTTCAACATAGCAGGTGTTGGTAATATCAAGGTGAATACTATTTAGTCCTAGCTTTTAAGGGTTTCATCTTCTACTGGAGCAGTCACTAAAAATAACAAATAATTCCCAAAGCAATGTGACAAGCACTATAATGAATATCTGCCCAGTCTTTGGAGACAGGCATCTCCCAAAGTGGAATTAGATAGACAGAAATGTCACACGTGAGAATCAACATCACTAGAAGTAACCCAAACCAAGTCTGCAAAGAAAAGTTTGCAAAGATTGCAGAACACACAAATTCAGCTAAGATGCCCGAGCCTGCCAAACCCAGATTTTTTTTTTTTAATAAGAATGCTGAAAGCTAAACAATGCTATACTAGTGTGGGATAGGACTGCTAACAGAAGGTAGGTGGTTTGATTGGGATTTCTAAAAGGGAGATATTACTGATGTAACTGTATAACTTGAGTATGTAGTGATTTCAACAGTCATAGAAAAATATAGCCTGGGGGAACTGAAGTTGAGAGAGAACTACTGATGGGCCCCAGCTCAGAGAAAAAGTAAATGGTGATGTTGGGATTTCACCCCAAGGCTGCCTTCCCTAAGAGCCGAACACCCACACATGTTCCAAGTTGCCACCTGCCACTCCGTGAACCACCCTAACCACTAGCTCTGCAGCTGCCCACGGGCAAGAATGTTGATGGCACTGTCAGGGGCCCCAGGAAGACTTTAATCTCATGTTCTCCAAACCCAGCTGCCACCTTAGACTATTTGAAACTAAGATTATATCTGTATTAGTGTCTTTCAAGCCCCTGCTCTAAATCTCTGAAGATAAGCATTACAGATAAATTTATGCCTCCCCATTTATCAATCTTTTGAAAACTCCAATTTTGGGATGAACATGCTGGGTTGTGTGCCCCTTTCTGGCCCCACCCTACCCTTCTCTCAGCCCACAGGCTACAGGGAGAGGTGCTACATCAACTTCCGAACAGTTTGGATGACTGAGTAGTTAGTCTTGCTAGAGCCGTTCATTAGTATAGCCATGGCTCCATGAGAGTGTGAGTTTCTGGAGGTCAGTAGCCAAGTGTTGTGCCTTTTTAAAATTCCTCATGCTCCCAGAAGAGTCAAGTGAGTTTTTTCGTTTGTTTATTTTATTTCTTTTTTTTTTTTTAAGATTTTATTTATTTATTTGACAGAGAGAGATATAGTGAGAAAGGGAACACAAGCAGGGGGGAGTGGGAGAGGGAGAAGCAGGCTTCCTGTTGAGCAGGGAGCCCGATGTGGGGCTCGATCCCAGGACCCTGGGACCATGACCTGAGTTGAAGGCAGATGCTTAACGACTGAGCCACACAGGTGCCCCTGTTTATTTTATTTCTTAAATCAAATGCTGTCTTATTATTTAAGCGATCTGGATTAATGGAGAGTGACATGAGCCTTTTGACAGCTTATGGGTAATTTCTAAGGAATCTTCCAAACACAAATCTCATTGTAGACAAAGGGAAATAAAATGGAGAGAGACTCCACTTTTGACCCAAGTGGCATAATAATAGGGACTGGATACACCCTCCAGCCTGAAACAACTAAGAAAAGACGAAATACAGAAGACAAAAATTTTCAAGATATGGATAGCAGACAAAGAAAGACAGTGGTCCCAGAGATACAAGAAGCAAACGGTGAGCCCTATAGTTGCCCAAGCTTACTTGAGAGTTTCTAGGCCATAGCTCAGACAGGGGGATCCCAAGCAAAGTCCAGCAGACTCCCTGAGTTGGGAGATGAAGACAGCTAGAATATGCATCAAGAAAAGTACCAAACAGGAGAGAGCTCACGGAGAAAAAGACACTGAGATCCACAGAGAGGCCCTCTCAAGTTTTTAGCAGGGTATGATGAGCACATATATGTGACACCAAAGATCAGAGAAGGAGGCATTCAAAAAGATTAAAGGAATAGTTCCTAGTACACATCTAGGGACAGAAATAGTCCTGCTTCCATAAGCCACACAGGGAAAACTCATAATTCATGGGGCATCGAGTAGAATATTCCAGAAGGTCTTGCCTCAGTTGTGGAGATCATCCCTAGACTGGATAGTACCCTCTAATGAAGCATAAAAGCAAGACCTGAAAGGGTCAAACTGTTTCCAAGTAACTTAACTGTATCCTAAAACAAAGCTCAAAAATAGTCACAGGAATATAAAAATATCCTGCACCCAACACAATAAAATTCACAACATCCAATACAATAGAGTTCTCACTCGGATTCCCATCCTGAGTTCTCTCCACAGACCTCTGCACAAGAAAGATGCCTCCCCTAGCCTCTCAGGCGGCCATCCGCAGAAATCAAGAGAGCACCCTACAGGAACCCTTGTTCTCTGTGAGAGGCTTTCCTCCAGCCCTCCCTACCACCATTCCTCAGGAGTCCGGAGAGCAGTCAAGAGATCTGTGTACTCCCAACAACCCCTCCTCCCTACTCCTGTGTGATAATTAATTTTATATGTCAACTTGACTGGATCATGAGATGCCCAGATAGCTGGTCAAACATTACTTCTGGGTGTATCTGTGAGGGCGTTTTGGGAAGAGATTAGCATTTGAATCCGCAGACTGCGTAGAGCGGATAGCCCTCCCCAAGGTGTGTCTTGGCTTCATCTAATACCTTGAGATTCTTGAATGGCACAAAAAGGCAGAGGAAAGTCGACTTTGTTTTCTGCCTGACTGCTTGAGCTGCATCGGAGATCTGCCTTCAACGCTCCTGGTTTTCAGGCCTGCAGACCTAGACCGGGATCTGTACCATTGGCTCTCTGGCTTTCCTGAGTCTCCAGTCTGCAGACAGCAGATTGTGGGCCCTCTCAGCTTCCATAATCAAACGAGTCAATACCTTATAATAAATCTCTTCGTGCACACGCGCACGTGTGAGCATGCACACATGTATGTACGGATAGATAGATAAAAATAAAATAGGATATATCCTATTGTTTCTGTTTCTCTTGAAAAACCCTAGGTTAATACAGCCTGTCTGGCTCCAACATTGCAGCTTTACCACCATTGTCTGCTTGGAGACCATCAGAACTCATCTCATTAGTCCTTTGTATAGCAGTCACTGCAAGCTGCCCTGCTTATTCATCGTCCCTTAGACTCTCATCCCCATGTGGCTCAGACATCACTTTACCGGCGAGGCCTTCCTACCATGATAGTTAAAATTGCGATCCCACCCCCTTTACACCTCAAGCCCCTTTCTCTGTTTTATTTTTCCCCATAGCACTTACCACAATTGAATACACTATATATTACTTATTGACTTGCCCACTAGAAATAAGCTCCATAAGGGTAGGGAATTCTATCTGATCACTGCTGTGTACCCAGTGTTTAGAATAGTGTCAGGCACTTAGGAAGCAGTCAGTAATTATTTGAGGAATGAGGAACACACACTGTGTCAGCATTTAACTGCTGGAGAGATGTGTCTGTGAGTTTCCTCTCCAGAAAAGGTGGCCCTGAGTTTCTGAATGTAACCTGACAGACAGTGGGGCTGTCTCTGAATTGCTCACAGGTGCTTTTTGGTCAAGCATTTTACAACATCTCAAGGATCATGTGTTAGCTGCTTCTGAGTGCTTAGCCAGATCTGCCTGAACCACACACTCCCACCGTTGAAGTCTCCTGGAAGACCCAAAAGGCCGGGCCATCCCATAGCCAAGGGCGTTCTCCCAGATCTGTGGCTCCTGCTGTTCCCTGTCTCAGTAAACGGCACCACTCTTCACCCAAAGGCTCCATCTAAACACTAGGAATTACCTGCAGTCCCTCTCCGACGGCTCATATCAGATCCATCTCCAAAACCACTCTGAATCAGAATACTTTCCACCGTCTCCACCTAAGTCCCAGCTACCGCTGTGGCCCTGAAGTGGCCTGAGATCTGTTGCTGCTACATCCACCCTTGACCCCTACCATTCATTCCCATGGAGCAGAGATCTTTCTGTTTGCTTACTTCTTGTGTTTTCAAAGAATATTTTAGTGACTTAGGAAATTGATAAAATGAAGTACTTGATGAAAAGAGCCAGATATAAAATAGAATAAACAGTACTATCCAAATATGAAAATATGTACAGAGAAAAAAAGCCTAGAAGAAAACACATGGGTATTTTAAGTGTAATTAGCTCTGAGTAGTGGAATTATGGTTTGAATTTCCTTCTTTATGCTATTTAGTATTTTACAAATACAAATACTCCATAATGAGTGTGTACAGTCATTGAAAAAGAAAACAAACTGATCAATGAGGCAGCACTAACGTGGGTCAAATTTATTTAATAGGTTTAGAATTTTTAGTTTATGAATGTAATGAAAATTGAACTCAATTCATTTTTACAGATCTCCTCTTTCATCCCAGTCACTGTGCTAGACATTTCCCCCATACTTTATTTCTGTGAGGGAGGATTTATTCTGGGTTTATAGATGAGAGAATGAGTTCAGAGTAGGCTAAGTCATTTGTCCAAAGTCACTCAGCTAGTAAGAGACATGGCAAATGCTAAAGCCAGGTCTCCAGATCATATACGCAGACCCTATTCACTGCCCCTCACCATTCTTTTCTCTTCCCCAAAGGCTGGGGGCCAGGCAGAGATGGCTGGAGAATTGCTGGGTCAAAGATGGCAGGAGTGAGGTTATTAACCCAACCACGGGGGCAAAATGGTTTGGTGAAGACAGTGACAGTCAGTGTAAATCAAGTGACTAGAGCATCATTTTACAGACATACTTGAACTTGGAACATATTAGCAACATGGACTTAATTGTCACCTGTAAATGCAGCATGAAGTTAAACCTTTACTCGTTCTGCCTCCTTGCACTATAAAAACAGAGCTCATGCTCCGGGAGTCGATGAGTCTGGAAAGAGGGGCAGGGCTAGACTCTGGCATCTCCACATAAGTCCTGACCTCTTGAGGAGAGAGGGAAAGAATGGGGGATAAGGGGAGCAGCTGTGGTTTCCCTCAGTGCTCCCAAGAGACTAACCTTTTACAAATGAAACCCACTTCCCATTACATTCAGAATAACATCCATATGCCCAACACCCAAGATCCGTGCTTTCTACGTGGCCCACCTCCTTTCTTTCCTTTGTCCAGAGCTCTCAGTCCCTGGGCTCCAGACTTGCCAGCCTCTGTGTTTCTAGGACTCCCCAAGTCATTCTGGCAGGGTCTTTGCCCTCCCCTCCCTCCTGATGTCCCAATGGCTCCTCCCTGGGACCTGTACTCCGCAGTCTCCCTCTCCTCCTGATTTCAGCTGAAATAAATGCCTGAGGAGAGGCCTTCCTTGGTGACTTCATCTGAGACACTCCCACTCCCCATCATGATCACTCTCTGTGCCCTTAAACCCAATCTTTTTATAAGCAGAACTTTTAAATGATATTTCAAATACAAAGAAGGTGCAAAGAATATATGAAAAGAATAGGTAAGTTATGAAGCATAACATAACACTTAGGAACCCACCAACCAATTTAAGATCTAGACTCGTAACAATCCCTGATTATCTTTTGCCTGGCAAATTATCATCTAAAACTATATTATGTACTTATTTCTGTATTTATTGTCTGTCATACCTCCTGGAAGGTAAGGTCTGATGCCTGTCTTGTTGATTGCTGTATCCCAGAGCTTAGAAGAGTGCCTGGCAAATAAACGTTCCAGAATGAATGAACGAGAATGAGGCACAGAGGTCAGAGGAGTGGGGTGTTATTGCTGGTGGTGGTGGGTGGCCTGCGCTGTCTCAAGCAGAGATCCACGAGCCCACCAGACACGGCTGCCCCCCCTCATTTCTCCAAAGTCTAGTTAATGTGCAGTTATATAATGTGAAGTGTAATGTCTGGCTATGAAGACAAAAGCACACCAGGCGAGTTGTTTTGCCATTTCCATCTCTGGTAAAATAGACAGTAATAGCTATTTGCACGATGCCTGCATGAGAGATACAAGCATTCTTACCTCCCTCTGTCATACCTGGGGGGCGGGGGGTGCAGGGCCATGGGGGTAGGGTCTGCTACTGGCCGCAGGCAGCTTCAGACCTGGAGACAGACAGAGAGACTGACAGATCCTGGGTGGGCAAAAACTTGGCAGACAGACAGCCAGGCCACCCTGGGAGCAGGAAAGAGCACCTCACCCAGGGGGCCCGCCACATGGGCCCAGGAGCAGGCCAGGAGCAGGCCCCTGGAGTGGTGGGCTGGCTGGGCCTGGGAACGGCCCACTGGCAGATGTGGAAGTCTCTCAGGGAACATATAGGGTCCTGGTGCATGAGGGGAGGATGCACAGTAACTGAAAAGAAAAATGAAATAGCTTTTCTTTTCAGTGAATCAGCGAAAAACAAGTAGAGCCTGTTTTTTGTTTTGTTTTTTTCCCAATACAAATGCCCTGATTAAGCCAGTCTGTGCTAAAATTATACCCAGAAGAGCCAGGCCTCAGGACATTCTTCAATGCCTCCCTGTGCCTGGCAGGTTAATTAATCCAACCAACATTCACCAAGCGACTAGTGTGTGTCGGGAGGCCTTTTGCAGGGTCAGGAGGAGGAGGAGGTAAGTGCACAGGGGCACAAGAGGGCTCTCAGTATTCTACCCTCCCAGGGAAGGTGGAACCTGGAGGAAGGAGCACCCAGCTCTGTGAGGACCGGGGGTTTTACAGAGTGTCTCTCCATGCAGGAGGGAGATTTTGCATTGTCCCTGAAGGAAGATGGAGGGACGCCCACCCCCCACCCCCCAGCCAATGGAGGGTGGAAGTCAGGAAATGTGTGGGCATGGGGGTGGCAGGGAGTCATTTTAGAGATGTAGGCTGCGGCCACATCGTGAGGGCCTGGCTCACTATGTCCTGAAGGCAGAGAAGGAACGAGAACAGGTGTGTGCCTCAGATAATCGTTGCAAGGAACAATCATCCCTCTGCATCTCCCACCTTCACTCACCCTGCGGCTGATCATAACACCTCTGTTTTCCTTAGGGCAGCGCCCCACCCCCACTCTCAGTGCGAGAGCTTCCTTCTGGTTCCCGAGCGGGCCTAGAATTCAGGCCCCGCCAACCAGCATAGTTGATTATTTTATTCCAAGGGATTGATTTAGAGACGGGCATATACTCCTGGCGGTCCGGTGAGACCCAGTTCTCGGACTCTAACTGGCTCGCTTGGGAAGAAGTCCTCTTTCTGCCTGCTAAGCTGTGGCTGTGGGGCCACCAGAGGAGACTGAAACCAGCATGAGGGGAAGTGGAGTGAAGACAAGGAGAGATCAGCGAGGCTCCCACGTTCTCCCCACCCCATCTCGAGCATCCTGTCACAGCAGAGCAGGTCCTGTACCACTGAAACCACCTAACAGACAGAAAGGGGGCTTTTTTCCTGCTCTGTCTACAGAGGACTGACCTTCTTATAGTACTCTCATCCCATAGGCACCCTGAAAACAAACCCCTCTGAAAACAAATGGGCCATTTGGGAGGGATTTCCAGTTCCTATAATCATTCATTCATTCATTCATTCAATTCTACAAATATTTAATGAGAATCTACTTGGTGTCACACTTTGCGATAAGCCTATAATTGTGAGCAAAACAAACACTAGCCCTGTGCTAATGGAGTTTGCAGCCTATTAAAAAGACAGGTGGTGAAATATGTAATTAGAATGAATATATAATTAAAAACTGTGGAAACTATCACAAAGGAGAAGTATAGGTAGCTATGAAATGTATTCAAGGGATACCAGATCTTAGAGGGGGCAGGGTAGGTAGGGGTGAGGGAAGGTTTTCCTGAGGAACCAACAAATGAAAATGGAGTGAAAAGAGGTGTACCAGTTGGCTGGGTGAAGGACTGGGGGCAAGGAACTTCCCAGGCAGAGGGAAGAGTATGTTCAAAGGTCCTGGTGTCCTGTCAGCCATCTTGAAAAGCTTTCTCATCCCCACAGGCCCTCCTGGGGACCTCGGAATCCAGATTTAGTTTTGCTTGGCCCTTGGATGCAAATGCAGCACACATAAGAGCCTTACTTCACCTCTTCATATCTCAGTCTCAGGACATTTTCACTCTTTTCTCCCTTAAAGAAAGCCCCCCTGCAAATATCTTGCATTGGTGGTGGTGAGGGGAGCAGGTGCATTACTAGCTCACCTCAACTGCCATCCTGCTACCTTGAAAATGCCATCCTTCCCCCATTTCTCCCACAGCAAGAAGGTTTCAATTGGGCTTATTGAATTATTGTAACTTGTTTAAGGTTATAGTGATGATTCATTGATTTTTTTTTCCTGATTTGGAAATAATGCTGGATATTTAGTATCAACGTCTTGTTTAAATAATAGGCACACAAAAATTTAAAAAGCAGAGCCCATTTAAGTAGACCTTACATGACACCAAAAACATAAGCAACAAAAGAAAAAACAGAGAAATTGACTTCATCAAAATTTAAAACTTTTGTGCTACAAACAATACACCAAAAAAGTAAAAAGACAAGTCACAGAACGGGAGAAAAATATTTGCAAATCATATATTTGATAAGGGGCTTATATTCAAAATGTATAAAGAACTCTCCACTGATAATAAAAAGACAAATGACCCAACCTAAAATCGGGCAAAGGATTTCAATAGACATTTCTCCAAGGTAATACAGATGGCCAATAAGCACATGAAAAGATGTGAAACATCGTTGGTCATTAGGGAAATGCAAACCACAGCTCTAAAGTGATATCACTTCTCATCTACCAGGATAAGTTTAAGCAAAAAGATAGGAATAAGTGTGGGTGAGCGTGTGGACCAATCGGAACCTCAAACACTGCTGGTGGGAATGTCAAATGGTGCAGCTGCTTTGAAAAACAGTCCGGCAGTTCTTCCAAATGTTAAACACGGAACCAGCAGTTCCCTGCCCCGGTATGTATCCAGGAGAAAGGAAAACATAGGTCAACATAGAAGCTTATACTCTAATGTGCATAGCAGCATTTTTCTTAACAGCCAAAATAACCCAACACATTGGGTGGAAATAACCCAATGTCTCTTAACAGATGATTACCAAATAAAATTTGCTTTATCTATGAAATGGAGTATTATTTAGCAATAAAAAGAAAGGATCTATTAGTACATGCTACAACAGGAACTGAGAAAGCACTATGCTAAGGAAAAGAAGCCAGTCTCAAAAAACAATTCCATTTTTGTGAAAGGTCCAGAATAGACAAATCTCTGGAGACGGAAAGATTCCTGACTGCTTATGGTGGGTTGTTGGGAGGGACTGGGTGTGACTGCTAATGGCTGTGGCGTTTCTTTTAGGGGGGAAGAAAATGTTCTAAAATTAGATTTGGCGATGGTTCTACAACCCTATGAATAGACTAAAAACCATTGAACTGTATACTCTCAATGGGCAAATTTTATAGTACATGAATTTTAACACTTAAAAAACAAGCAGGCTAATGATGCAGAGTAGATCAGTCAATATTCTCAGAGCCTGCTGTCAAAGTAAATTATTACCCAGATTCTGGCATAATAAACAGATCAGGCAGAGGACACCCCCTGGGTGGAAAAGTGTAGCTATAATAATAATAGTGACATTATTCACAGTCATAACCAAAATTGATATGATCTCTATGACTTTTGCATTTGCTTGATTAAATCCTTTCACTCACTTGAATCACAGGAGGGAGGCATCATTACACAGATCTGACACCGAAGGGAACTGAGGTTCAAAGGGTTTAGGTGCAGGTAAGATCACCCAGGGTGTAAATCCTAGGGCGGGGAGCAGAGTCCAGGTCCACCCGTCCCAAATCTCATGTCACTTCACTAAGCCTGGCAGGGCGGAGGTCATGCTCTGTCTTGCTGCAGAGTATCCCCAGTGCCTGGCAGGGGGGAATGAATGAATGAATGAGGAATAAGCTACTTCTCTTTGAACTCTGCGACCAAGTAATACAAAGTGTGGCTCCATCCCCTCCTAGAAAAAGAAGACCAAGGAAGATAAGCCAGAGGGTCCATCCTAAGAGCACAACTTCACCAAGCGCTGGTCAACAGCCTGGTCTCCAGAAGTCATACTGACTTGATCCTTTAATGTGTACAGAAAACAAGGCAGGAATTTCTCAGAGATGAAGTCTTCCCATTTCTATGGGCCTTGTGCATGGTCCTCAGCCACCCAGTGCCCTACTGGGATCATCCTCGGGGGCACATGGATTGCCTCAGCCCCACACTTCATGTCCTGCCGTCTTGAATTCCTTGTCAGCATTTGCACCCCAGAGAGAGGCTGCATCTCCCAAGGCTGAGGCCTTCCTGTAGCTAGTCTGTGCTGTCCAGAAGATGGCATGGGGTCCCACATAGGAGGTACAATCTCATACAGGCAGAGGAGACTTTACTGATACAACCTAAATGGGACAGAGAGAGCTTTGACCTTCTGCCAAACATGTTGGGTTGGCCGGTGGTTGAGTTCAGTTGCTTGGTTGTGTTCCAGATGGTAGTAGGAGAAGAAGCAAAGATGCTCTGCTTTCTGAGGTTTCCCCTTCTCCATGGACCAGAGGTTCTTTTGGAAAGAGCCTTGGATTTGGAATCACACAAACCTGGATGTAAAACCCTTTTCCGTCATTTACCCTGGTGCCCTCTGTGAGCCCAGTTTCCTCACCTACCCAGTGAAAATCTCACAAGGCTGTAGTGGGAGGAATAAATGACTCACGACCAACGGCTAGTGAATGGCAGAGCTTGGATTTGAACCCAGGACTCTCGACTCCACCTCTACCTGTGGTCAAATGAGATCATCGATGGGAAAGAGGTGTCTCAGCTGCAGGCAGGATGCAGGCTCTGGTAACCGCAGATGCTTCCTCCCAGGGCTGGAAGCTAGGAAGGATTGCGGGAGCGGATGAGGTTGTGTCTCCCATAAGTCAGGGCCCCCTTACGAGGGCTTATGACTTGGAATTGCTCCTGCTTCTCAGCCTGCCTGTGGCATGGCCTGGGCTGGAGCCCCAGGTGTACTGAAGACGTGGCCCAGATAAGTGTCTGCTCACCCACATCCCCAGCCCGATTCCTTTTACAGTCCTTGTATTTCACAAGCATTGCTGTGTCCAGGCCACACCCAGAAGGAACGGGATGCACACCCAGCCATTCTGGGTTCTGTAGGTCTAAAGCACACTTTGTTCCTTGGTGACTCTGTCTGGAAGACCACATGGAACTGAATGACTTACTTTCCTTCTTTGAGCTATTAATCAAAGGGATGGCCACTCCTACCCAGCCAGGCATGGGGGGAGGTTTTATGAGATCATGGGGTTCAGAAGGGCCCAGATGTTTGAGTCAGACAGCCCCCTATTTGATCCTAATCTCCGTGGTTATTTCTGTGTGACCTTCAGTCGCGCCACTTGACCTTTCTATACTTCATTTCACATTTTCTATAAAGTGTGGCAATGATACCTTCTCCTGGGGCTGTGAGGACTCCACCAAACGGTATGGTGACATGCTTGGTATTGAGCAGAGGCCTCAGTACCCGGGAGCTTCTCTCTCCTTCCTGATTCTGTCTCCTTTCTTGGCAGATCCACTCAAAGAAGGAAGTAGATCCACATTGAACCTGGGATGGTGTGTTCACACTGCCACGGAGTCCTCAGGTCTCTGAGGAGGAGGATTAACTCTCTTAGATGAGTCTTTAGAGGGGAGGTGAGGGACTGGGAAGTGTTGGAGGTATTGAAGGCAAGGGGAGAAAAGACCAGATGGGGATGCGATAAGGATCATAATAAGCAGTCATAGTGATAGAGTACCTCATTTAGTTGAGCACTTACGACGTGCCAACATTGTACTTGGAATGTACATGTATTTCTTAACTTATTCCTCCTCTTATCATCATCCCCATTTTACAGATGAAGCAACCAGCTGACAAATTTCTTGGTAAGCCAGTAACTGTGATTTGAAGCTCCATATCACCCGGGTGCTCTGGGGAAGGGTGAGGGATGTAGAGGCGGTGGCTACTCAGGCTGGCCTGGAGGTCCCTGCCCTGGGGGCATCTCAGGTCCTCCCTGGTTTGTGACCCAGCCTGGTTGAGGCAGGAAGTATGGGGCCTCCTCAGCCAGAGGACCTGCCTCCCCTGCTCAAATGTGGGCACCTCAAAATCAGGGCCCATCTGCCTGCTCTCTGGATCTGCCAGCTCCTAGTATGGGGTGCAGTCTATGTTTAAGGGCAGCAACAAACACTACAATTTTTCCCTTTTCTTTGTGGGGTCTTCCTATGTGAAATGACACCTTTGACAGCATGGAGCTTGTCCGCGGTCAATAAAGCACTTTCGCATCTGCTATTCTGGAGACCGCCTGCCACCTGGGATGCTCTACTCCTCCACACTGATGGCACATAAGTGATCACCGAGTCTGGCCAATTCTTCCTTTACAGTTGAACTCACCTGGTCCTTCCGCTCTTCCCCCTAGACTCAGTTCTCTGTCCCTTCTGCCCATGACAGCCGTGGACCTGCTCTCCTCACTTCCCATCTTGCCCAGCCCTAAGCCCCGTTTCCATCCAAGAGCCAGAGCGAGCGCTCTTGAATAAAACTCTGCTTGTCTCTCTCCTCCCTGCCCTGAGGACCAAGCCTGCCCCTGCAAGGCACTGCGCCCCTCACAGCACCACCCTTACCTCCTCCGTCCCACTTCCCCTCCCCCTGCCTGCCTGGCCAGGAGTGACCCATGATGCCACATGCTCGCATTACCTGGCAGGAGAAACAGGGACCTGCAGGCACATTTCATCCCTCCATTGACGTCATCCCCTTGCCCAAACAAGCACGTCTGTCTCTCCTGGTGATGTCACAGGCCTGGGTGGCTTGCACCAGTGCTCCAAGGCAGGGGTCGGGGTGGAGAGCAATAAATACCTGGTTTCACTTCACAGAGATGATTCCAGCATGGAGGAAGGGGAGGCAAGACTTGGCCCCAGGCCCAGTGGGGATTGTCCTCGGGCCCCTTATTTCTGAGCTGCCACAGAGTCCCCCCCAAGCATCCGGAGTAAGAAATGAACATGCAAACTTGGATCAATCATGTCACTCTTAGCTAGCGTAGCGCTTAGTAAATAAAATACTGACATGGTGCTTTCTTCATGCCAGGCACTGTTGTCAGCAGCCTACATGAATTTATCTGATTTAGCTGATGATTTATTCTCACAACAACTCATTTTACAGACCCCGCCCCCCCCCCCAAAAAAAACCAAACCAAACCAAACCAAACCAAACAAAACAAAAACTGAGGCACGGAGAAATTAAGTAACTTTCCCAAAGCAGCACAGCTAGGGAGTGGTGAAGCCACGATTTGGCTCTTGCATCTGTGCTCTTAAGCCCGCTGCTCTTTTGTCAGCTTGTTCCCTGCCCCTGGGAGCCTCATCCTCCCGCAGCCTCATGCTCACTGGTGCTTGAGAAAGTGTCTGCCGAACCTCCAGCCCAGACGGGCCCTCGCGGCCCCACCTCGCTGTTGGGTCACTTAATGTTTCATCACTGGGAAGCCTCGTCCTATTTCTCCGCTGGGTTTTATTGTTCCCATCTTGTGGGGGTGTCCTGCAGGACAACACGGCACAGCACTGCGAGGAGTCCAACCCGAATCTGTCTGTCCGCAGGAAGAGCATCCCTTCTACTCCTCCAGGAGAAGGGGGTCCGCAGGCCTCGGTGGGCGCGCTGGGCCCACAGCCCCACGCAGGCATGCCAGCCGCACAGCCTGGCTCGGGGCTGCAGAGAGAGGGCATCCCGGCAGCTGGTGGGCAGGATGGTGGGCAGCGGGCTGCAGAGAGAGGGCATCCCGGCAGCTGGTGGGCAGGATGGTGGGCAGCGGGCTGCAGAGAGAGGGCATCCCGGCAGCTGGTGGGCAGGATGGTGGGCAGCGGCTGAGTCCACGGAAGACCGGGAAGTGAGGAGAAGTGAGGAATTGAGAAGAGCAAAGGCGCCGGCCTTGGGGAGGGCCTGTTCCTAGGGGAGGAGAGGAAGAAGAGCGAGCAGCGGGGACAGAGAAAAGTGACAGAAGGAGCACAAGAAAGCAAGAACTCCTATTGTGCCTCATTTTCCAGGTCATCGTGAGCCTTCGTATTCCTTACCTCTTATCACACGTAGACACATGCATGCACCCCTACACACGTCCCCCAAACCTCCAAATCCAGTGTTCAGAGCAGGCTAGGTAGGATTCTTCCCACCAGTTTCTGGATGTGAAAACTGCAAGAGGGAGAGGCATGTGCCCCTCGTGCAGTAGCCTGCACACCCAGCACCGAGTGGGGGTCCGTGTCCCATCGGCAGCCTGCACAGGGCAAAGTCTTGAATTCATGGAAGGAGATGATGTGGGAGGGGGCTACCCTGTCAGATCTAGCCTTGATTCGAGGAGGAAGTACCTCTGGCCTGTAGAAGGAGCAGGCTCAGTTGGGGTGGGGGGGCATCCAAACCGAGGTGTGAGTTGGGTGAGGAATGGTGGGAGTATCGAGGAGGTGGAAGGAGCCGGAATAGACCCTAGTCGGAGAAATTGATGTTGGGAAAGGAGAACCAGGGGCCCTTGGGAGGGGAATGTGCCCTCTCTCTCCGCGGTCTCTCCCTCCCCTGGCACTTACTGTCTGCTCGCCCCTCACCCTTTCCCTGCCTGCTGCCTCTGCCGTCTTTCCCCTCTGTCTCTCTGTCTCTCCCCTTTCTCAGGGATTCTTTGTTGTCGGGGCCCATTCTGTGTCCTGATGTCTCCATTTTTCCTCATTTTCCTTTTCCCTGACTCAACTATGTATCTCTGGAAATCTAAAACCTATCTAGCATTAGGTTTACTAACTGAATAAAGTTTTATGCTACTTGCTTTTATTTTAAAAGCAGGAGAGCTGAAATTTTTTTTCCTTTCTCTTTAAAAAAGAAAACCTGTCTCCAAAAGAGAGGTTTTTTTTTTTTAAAGATCTATTTATTTATTTATCTTGGGGGGGGGAGGGGAGAAGCAGAGGGAGAGGGAGAAGGAGAGACGCAGACTCCACGCTGAGCACAGAGCCCCATACGGGGCTCAATCCCATGACCCCGAAATCATGACCTGAGCCTAAACCAAGAGTCAGACGCTCAACCGACTGAGCCATCCAGGTGTCCTGGGGAGGTGACTTTTAAATGTCATCCTGATGAGTTTGTGGGCAAACCAGTGTGTCTCAGGAGAAAAGAAGACAGGCTCCTCATCTCTGCATGAAGGTGCCAGAGAAAGACAATTTCTGAATGAGACAGGAGAAGGGAAGCTCTTTCACACCTTTGTTCCAAGTGAGACAGGCACTCCTGGGCTCTTCCCCATGATGAGATCACCCAGCATGCCCAGCAAGGTGCTAAAAAATAATTGCCCTCAATGAAGACGTACGCATAAATCATTCTGCCTGGCAGAGAAAATCTGGGTGTGTCAACAAAACATGCAGGCAATGCATCCCTCCAGCTCCCGGGCTCTGAGGACAGACCCACCCCATGCAGATGGGGCCGGGAGGCATGCTGCTGCAGGGCCTCCCCTCACGACAGTCCCCGGGCCCCAGGCTCATTCTGGGAGCGGAAGTGGAAGCCACAGGCCAGACCCCTCCTGGAAAGCGCACACGCACATGCACACGCACACGCACACGCAGTGGCTGGATGTCCTGCACCAGCTGCTCAGTGGGGAGCTGTCCGGGGCTGAGCTGTCACAAGGATACTTCCACCTTTCCTTGATCCCATCCCCGGAGGGCTGCAGTGTCACACAGTCAGTAGTAGTGGCTCTCAATGGCTGCGATTTGGCTGCAGGAACAAGCCCTTCAGGCCACCCCTACCCCCCTCAGAGGGCATCTCAGAACACTTAAGCTTTCTGCACGAACTCATGCACAGAGGAAAGAGCAGCCTGTGTGATGCCGGCAGGCTTGGAGGGCGGGCTGGGGCCCTTCTCCCGCCCCATCACTGCTGTAGGAGGCACTTTTACTGGCTTCCAGCTAAAGCCCTTTTAAATCACTTTTACCAATATTAAGTAATGAGTTAGTAGCTTTCTTGACACAGCTGATGGAGAGATAAGAGATTTCCCATCATCTAAAAAAAAAAGAAAAAATGCCAAGGTTCGACTTTGGATTTATTTCCTAAGACCAGATTCTTCCATCAGCGAATCACTTACCTGACTTCCTTCCAAAAGACCTGAGCCAATGGTTGGCACTTCGGGGCATGCTCAGCGATGATGGCATGCTGGCTGCTCCTGAGGGAGAAAGGGGACAGACACCTGCTTCCAGGGCGACTGGCGGTGGGGGCTGTGAAGGGGCGAAGGATGGGCTGAGTTACAGAGCCTGGGGTCGTGCTCTGAAGGTGGGAGGCAGCAGACAAAGAGGGGCAGGAGGTGAGAGTGTGAACAAAGGAGGAGGAGGAAGAGCACCCTTTCCTGGGTGCCCGCTTCTAGGTTTGTTCTGTTAAAGGTATCCCGTTGACACACAGCCTTATATTGAGAGATGCGGTCCAGACTTGGCCTACACCTCAAGGCCTTCTCAGTCTTGTCAGACTCTGGTGGTCCTTCAATCTGCTCACCATATTTTCACTTCTGGCTCGGATACTTTCTTAGTCTGGATTGCCCTGGAAGCACATCCTGAGACACCACTGTGAGTGCTGGTAGGGTAGCAGGGGTGGCAGGGTAATGGGGGGTGGGCGGTAAGAAAAGTCGGACAGGGAAGGGAGGCAGCCAATAAAGGTGTGGCAACTGAAGCTTCATCCTGCTGAGCACCTCTGGGAGCCAGCGTAGAATATGCATTTGGGAGGTAACTACAGAAGGAACAAGGTTAAATGGGTTCCCATCCGTGATTGGGTGAGAGTTGCTCCTGGGGGAGAGGGAGGGTGTTCATCCCCAGCACCTAACTGGCTCCAGGTGTGCTCAGCAGCTGGAGCAAGCCTCCAGGCACAGGGGCCAGGTGCTGCATTTGGAAATAGGCTGGCACGCATGGGGATGGGAAGAGTAGAGGAGATGTGGGTGGGAAATCAACGGCCTTTGCCAAAGTGATTACAGCAAATAAGTGGCCCAAAGCTGGGCATAGGGGGCCCGATCCAGCCAGAAGGAGCAAAACCATAGAGGATTTGGGATCCACGGATGTAACCACTTTGAGCTTATAGCCAGGGCTCAGAAACATATTTGGTTGTGTTGGACACCAGCCCAGATGGGAAAAAGGAAGGAAAAACAGAAAGAGATAGTCAACCTAGAAGAGAATGGGGAAGCCAAAAAGAGAAAAGCAAAATGCATGTAACCCACCAAAAAGTAAGCATGAAATACACAATCAGCAAAACTCCAATGAGACAGGAAGTGGGCCACACGACTTTGGATTTATTTCCTAAGAAATAAGACCAGGTGTTACAGACCAGCACAGAAACAAGACCTGGTCTGTATTTCCTAAGAAATACAGACCAGGTGCTGTAGCTGGTCGACATTTGGAAAGGTGACTCAGGAAACAGCCAGAGAGAGACAGGTTTCTGAGTAGTTGGCGAAAGGATTGTAGGCAGCATTCAGTCCGGAACATCTCTTTCTTTTTTCTTTTCTTTTCTTTTCTTTCTTTTTTTTTTTTTTTTGGCTAAATCCAAGATCTATTAAGTCCTATTATAAAGAGAGAGCTAACAACTCTAACATATCTATGATGGGACAATTAGCAATTAAGAATAGAAATGTTCGACTCTGGAAAACAGTATGGAGGTTCCTCAAAAAGTTGAAAATAGAGCTACCATACGATCCAGCAATTGCACTACTGGGTATTTACCCCAAAGATACAAACATAGGGATTCGAAGGGGTACGTGCACCCTGATGTTTATAGCAGCAATGTCCACAATAGCCAAACTGTGGAAAGAGCCAAGATGTCCATCGACAGATGAATGGATAAAGAAGAAGTGGTATATATACACAATGGAATATTATGCAGCCATCAAAAGGAATGAGATCTTGCCATTTGCAATGATGTGGATGGAACTGGAGGGCGTTATGCTGAGTGAAATAAGTCAATCAGAGAAAGACATGTATCATATGACCTCACTGATATGAGGAATTCTTAATCTCAGGAAACAAACTGAGGGTTGCTGGCGTGGGGATGGGGTGGGAGGGATGGGGTGGCCGGGTGACAGACATTGGGGAGGGTATGTGCTATGCTGAGCGCTGTGAATTGTGCAAGACTGTTGAATCACAGATCTGTACCTCTGAAACAAATAATGCAATATATGTTAAGAAAAGAAAAAAGAAGATAGCAGGAGGGGAAGAATGAAGGGGGGGAAATCGGAGGGGGAGACGAACCATGAGAGACGATGGACTCTGAAAAACAAACTGAGGGTTCTAGAGGGGAGGGGGGTGGGGGGGATGGCTTAGCCTGGTGATGGGTATTAAAGAGGGCACGTTCTGCAGAGAGCACTGGGTGTTATGCACAAACAATGAATCATGGAACACTACATCAAAAACTAATGATGTAATGTATGATGATTAACATAACAATAAAAACATTTAAAGAAAAAAAAAGAATAGAAATGTTCGAGCAAGAGCAATAGAATCACATCAGTCTATGTGGTTGAGAAGTCTGGGCAGCAGCTCCCAAGTCAGGATGGTGCTCAGCGTGGCACAGACCGGCAGTGGCTGTTGGGGACCCAGATCATTGTGGGTTTCTGATGTGTGTCCACAGACACAGCATAAGCAGCGTATAATCGTGGAGGAAGGCCTGGGCGGGTCAGCACTGTTACAGCCACCAGCTTTTCCCTTTTGAGGGCCCCAGGGGGTTGGATTTGGTAACATAAAATGATATTAAATGGAACTCTTCCTATTGATCCACTGTGTTGGCACGGAAATCCTAATGTGATGACAGAGGTGAGAAGTACCCCACTCTCTGGAGAGAAGTGCTAAACGTATCCATGCAGGACTTCTCAAGGGTTAACAAAAATAGCTTTAGCAGCCATTGACCTAGCCAGGTTTATACAGCAAACAAGAAATTCGAAGGGGGCTCTCGAGGAGAGTCATCGAGGTAAGGAGTTGTCAGCTGTGCTGGGGGGGCTATGCTGTTTCCCTTCTTGTTCCCATTACCCTAAACCAAGTGAAGGGGCATGGATGAAGCAGATTGGGGGGGGGGAAAGAAGGCTCATAACTCACAGTCCTGATGAGCTACAGAAAAGTGTGGGTCTATCGTGAGAGAGACACCGAAAGTGATGTTTTTTCCCTCGGAGTTTGGAGGTATATTTGAACATAGGGACCAGTGCCTCCTCCCAGCCTCTCCCCCTGCTAAATCTGGAAAGTAAGAGTGGCTGAAGTCACCCACTAAGGCAGGGAAAAGAGAGTGAGCAGAAAAACACCAGCTAAGGGTGTGAAAGGGAAGTGTGTTTTTCCTTTGGAATAAACATACACTGGGGAAGATTAGGCTGGAAACACGGGGTTAGGACCCTGCCAGGGAGGGTCACCCGCCAACATAGAGGTGACAGGAAAAAGCTGCAGAGTAGGTTGTTGCAGAAAGTTGCTAAGGAGGTTGTGAGATGTCGACCAGAGGGAGTGCATCCCCCACGGGAGAACCTGCAGCGGGGTCAGCCCGTGAACACCTCCAGCTCCCAGAGGGTGCAGACACTCAAGAGAGAGGAAGCACCTGCTGGACAGGTAAGCATAAATAAAGACACTCTCTTCCCCTGCCCAACCCGAGGGAACGTGCAGCAGGAAGTGGGAAGGAAGAGGAGAAAGAGTGAAGAAACACAGCCTCTCTCCTCCCCACTGCTCATCCCCAAGCGCAGGTCAAGCCGGCATTTTATTTTATTTTTTAAAGATTTTATTTATTTATTTGAGAGAGAGAGAGCGCGCGCGCACACGCATGCGCTTGCATGCTCAAGCAGGGTCAGGGCCAGATGGAGAGGGAGAGGGAAAGAATCTCCAGCAGACTCCGAACTCAGCACCGAGCCCACTACAGGGCTCTATCTCACAACCCTGAGATCATGACCTGAGCAGAGACCAAGAGTCGGAAGCTTTACCGACTGAGCCACCCAGACACCCCCAAGCCTGCCTTTTAGAGAAAGAAAAGTAAAAGGGAGTTGTCTTGAAGTGGGTGTATGATTGTTTTATGTTTGAAATTGGAGTAGATCCTTTACATTCGCAAAAGTGACCAGAAGGCCATGAAGGGAGAGGCAGTGCGGCTGAAGACAGTGGTAAGAGAGAAAAAAAAAAATACTCTTTCCTGTTTATACAACCATGGAATTCAGTGCATTCAATAAGCTGGTTTATAGGCGTTAACACCAGATTTACACCATAGTTACACCTTATCATTGGGGGGGGTGTGTCCGGGGGTGTGCAATATTTATAAACACCATACACAGCTCATCCCACAGTGTGGGTTCATTCCTTAACAACAGATAGTTTTGTGGTCTCTAATTTATGGTCCTTGGTAAAGAATCCCTCTAGGTATTGTTCAAGAGGAGGACCTTAGCCAGATGAACCCCATCAATATTATGGTCCCTGCTTGGGGGCTGCAAGTGGGCAGGGTAGATCATGAATCCTGAGTGAACGACTACATAGGTGTTTGAGAAAGTGTGTCTTTCTGGTGTCTGTGGAAGGAAAGGCAATGGGCCCTCCTGCAGCAGCTTCAGGTGCCTCGGGTTCCTACTTGGGAAGAAAAAGCCCCTATTTTTACTTTGACTTTTGATTAACAAGACTTAAAGAACTTCGACTCTGCAGGAATCCCGGTAAGCTTGGGCGCCCTCCCCCTACCTCCTGGCGCCTGCCTTGTCCAGTGTCCCTACCCCATGCTCATCTTGTCCTTGGGGAACAATCCTTCCCCTGTCTAGAGCAGTGGTTTTTAGTCTCACCTGCATATGAGAATCACCGATGCTTCTTTCTTTTTTTTTTAAGAATCACCGAAGTTTCATTGGTATTTCAAAAATATACCCATGCTAGGGTCTTACCCTCAACCAAGTTGCTGGAAGTGGGGCCTAGGCACAAGTATTTTTTTTTAGAAACCCTTACGGTGACTCTTCTGTTTGATTAATTAATCTTGAAGATTAAGGAGGATATTAAGCAGAGGCCGAGTGTGTCCTGTTGGAGTAGACTGGGGAGGCAAGGTTCTGTAGAGAGCATGGCTCCAGGCTGACACTTACGGGCCCGGCCATGTGAAAGAGAGAAATTCATTCATTCATCAGATATTCATGGATTGTCTCCTCTGTGCCCCATATCGTGCATACAGCAGTAAGCTCTGTGCCCTGGGGGGAGGCTTACATTCCAGGAAAGGGGGCGTTCCTGGGGAAACACAGGTGAGGCCCACAGAAACCCTTCTGGCCCTCAAGCGAGTGAAGCAGGGGAGCACCAGTCAGAGGACTCGCACGCTGCCTGGTTGTGTAAAGCACATTCGCAGCTGATTGCACCCTCGCACAGCTGATCTGCATCAGGCTGCTGGTCAGCTCGTGTCTGGGCTGATGAAGTTGCAGAGGCTCAGACTGGCAGGAGAGACATGCCTGGAGCAGGTGCTAAAAGCCCTGCATACAGGGACAATCCCAAAGCTGTGGGATGATGTTGCCGATGGTGATGACAAGTGTGTTCATTTTTACTTTAGTTTAATGTTTCACGTGAGGAACTTGAGGCAGAGCCAGCCCTTGAACTGGAATCTTCCAATTTCTAGCCGAGCGAGACAGGGCCCTCTCTGGCCAGTCTTTATGGCAATACTTAAGCTACCTTGAGACAAGAGGAAGGGCATATATTAGGCACCTGCTTTGTGCCCCTTTTTGCCCCAGGCTCCATGACCTGACAAATCCCTTCTGCTTATCTTCCTCAGGATGACGGGGAGCATTGTGATTTGAGAGGCTGGGATCAGAGGCAATTCTGACACAGGCCAAAGCTAATTGCTCTTATCACTATCCCCATCTGTGAAATGTGTTTCTGGTGGGAAGTGTAATTAGAGCCTCGTGAAGCCTTGAGGGGCTGATGAGAGCTTGGCCAAGTGCTGAGCAGGTAGCCTCAATATGACCATCTGCCCAGCCCTGTCCGTCCACAAGACTTGAACATGTGGAACAGAATGGATAGAGAAGCAGCTTGGCTTTAGCGTGCTACCACGTCCCCTTATCCTAGGTTTGTCTCTGCCCTGTTTGCAGGGAGGCCCATTGCTGGGTAGTCCCGTTCTCGTTTCTTGAGTCCTCTCTCCCCTTCCACCCTCTTTCCTTCCCTTGTCCTCTTCCTGGTTTGTGGTCATGCCTCGCGCCTTTAGGCGGGAGACCTGAGCAGCATCTGCATCTTCGGGGACCAAGAGGTGGCTGGACCACCAGACCACTCTGCCCAGGGCCTGGGAGCACAGACTCTGTCCCGCTCACCTTGGAGCCCTTCGGACTACCCCCTGGGTCCTGAATACTAGTCGTGGACGGTGTGAACTACATAGAGAAGGGAGGAATGAGGAATATGTGAGTGAAAAACTATGTGCCCTGGAATGGACAGATACCTTTTCATCCCACTGCTTCAAATACTTTCATGGTATCTTCTGTTGATGACTTAGACTGTTGCAGGCATTGTACTGAGTTCTACATGTATTACCTCACAATAGACCCATGAGGTACATCTTATTTTCCCACTTCACACTTGAGAAAACTGAGGCATAGAAATTTTATCTTTCCCAAGGTCACACCACTAGCACGTTCTGGATTCTCCAAAACCCATGTGTCTGGGCTGGGTGGCCTAGGGGTGGGAGGAACTGACCTGATACAGAGATGCAGGAATCTAAACCCAAGTGGTTTAATTAGCCCCAAGGGTAATAGGAATATGGTGGCAAATAGGCAATTTCCAAATTCAGCCTGGGAGGTGAGCAGGGGCAGATCTAAACAGAGGAGCCAAGGATGTGCAAATGGAGCAGTGGGAAGGATGGGAAAGAGACTTCAGCTTTGAGGAGGAAGATTCAGAATCTAGGTCAGGAACTACAGCCTTGGCCGCTGGCGCAGGGAGGATGTATGGCCCTGCATGGGAATTAAGGAGAAGAAAGAGGCAGAGGCCCAGTGTTTGGAGTGGGCCAACCCAGGAAGACGAGAGGGTGGCTGTGATGTGATAGGGTAAAGAGGATGCGCAGATGCCCAGTACAATCTCCAATCCAGTAGTCGTTGGGTCTAAAGGAGACCTAGATCAGGGGACACAAGAGTTGCTGCTTCATGGGGCTAGACCCCAGATTCAAAGCTGAATTAACAACTACATCCTGGGGCACCTGGGTGGCTCAGTTGGTTAAGTGTCTGACTGTTGATCTCAGCTCTGTCTTGATCTTGGGGTCGTGAGTTCAGGGCCTGAGTTGGGCTCCACACTGTGTATGGAGCCTACTTAAAAAAAAAAAAAAAAAAAAACTACATCCTAAGCCCTGCAAGTCGTAGGGCCAGATGCCACTGGTAGATATCCTGATTCATTTTGGATGAGCTCCTGAACTAGGGGAGTATGGGGATGCCCAACCTGAGAGGCTGGGGCGGGGGGGAAGGACGGGTATTAGGTAATGAGCAGGCTTTTGTCTGCTAAGATTCCCAAAGGAAGTTCCTCTGAAATCCTACTTCATCCCTACCTAAATGATGAAGCCCCTCTGTTCCCGGTAGAACACAGCTCAGGCTGTCTCAGTTGACACAGAGAAGTCAAAGACTTTTAATTCTTATTGCTTTATTGCCTGAGAATTATGAGATTGTTTGGGGTGGGGAGTGGCTGGTAACCCAAGTGAAATCAGCATAAAACAAAATAATACCCAATAGATATTGAGCAGTCCCTATATGCCAAGCCTAACAAAATCTCCTGAATTAAGTACTATTAACATGTGTCCTTTTTACTCATGAGGAAACTGAGGCTCAGAAAGGTAATAGTTCAAAATTGTACAACTCATGAGTACAAATTTTGGGATTTGAACCCAAGCATAAGCTAGCACTGTAACCACCGTGTTAACACTGCCATTCTGTACAAAATGCAAGCCCCAGGCTGGGGTATCATACACAGCTGGTCATTGGAATTATATATTGAATGAATGGATCGATGAATAGACAGATGAATGTACCCTCAAAATATATTATCCAAATCCTGAGGCCTAGGCAGGTCCAGAAGAGAATGGAGCTAAAATGAAAACCAGGTGTAGGGCACCCTCATCACATCAGAATTCACCGGGAGGATGTCCCAAGATAAGGCCAAAGGCCAAAAGTCTATCAACTGCCAATGAAATGAGAAACCCAGGCTACTCTATGTCCTTTATGTTCTTAGCTGTGATTCTCCTTAGAGAGCATGAATGCAGTCATTCTCAGAAATGTCAATGTTCTCTTCCTGACATTTCAAGTCTTGTTTCCAACATTCTATATTGTTAAATATGAGTGCTGAAATGGATTCCTTACCTGAGTTGAAGAAGCAAGTTTTTGGTTCTAGAATGGTCAAATGAGGGGGAAAATCCCCTGGACAAACTTGGGCCCGAGGGAGGTTTTCTCTTTGACAGACATAGCATTGAGGAATGGTAAGCACCCACGACAGAGGAGATAAAGAACAGTGGGGACACAGGTAGTGGCTGAACCCTAGGGAGGCAGAAAATCAGAACCCAGCCCTGAGAAGGAGATGGATGAACATATGCAGAGCCTGGGGTTCAGGGTAGGGAATGGAGTAGCAGGCAGGGTAATTGATCCAGGACTTTGGGAGGGAAGAATATGAAGTCAGTCTTGTGGACTGCTTCAGCATGGTAGCCCAAAGGGCACAGAATTGCTTGGAGGAAGGAATGTATGATGTTAGGAAGAGAAGAGTGGTACTCGAGATGGGATCCAATTGTCACCAAGTCACAAGATCATGGATAAGGGGGCCAAGGACAATGACCCATGTCTTGTCTGGGTTAGGATGACTACATGGTCTGGACCTGCAAGAGGGAGATGAGGGGGCCCAGCTGCCCATTGCTGGGGTATCCTGAGGCTCCATGGGAGAAGGAGGGGTTGACCCTCTCCTGTATGCCTCTCACTGCTCTTGACCCACTTAGTTTGAAGCATGTGCATGGTCAGTTTATGCTTCAAAAACTTAGTCCAACTAAAAGAGTACTCTTGATTATTGCTCGTTATGCTCAAGACCGCTGTGGAACGCTGCCTCTTGCTAACTCTATGCTGGCTTTTAGTCTCCATTGTCTCTGTGGACTGTGTTGTGGGATACATAATGGCAATGGGGGCAATGGGTAAATTTTTTTTTAATTTAATTAATTTGTTTTATTTTTAAAAATATTTTATTTATTTATTTGACAGAGAGAGACACAGCGAGGGAGGGAACACAAGCAGGGGGAGTGGGAGAGGGAGAAGCAGGCTTCCCACAGAGCAGGGACCCGATGTGGGGCTTGATCCCAGGACCCTGGGGTCATGACCTGAGCCGAAGGCAGACGCTTAACGACTGAGACACCCAGGCACCCCAATTTATTTATTTGTTTTAGAGAGAGAGAGCATGAGGTGGGGGGAACAGAGGGGAAGGGAGAGGGAGGGGGTAAGAAACTCAAGCAGACTCCATGCTGAGCACGGAGCCTGGCATAGGGCTCTATCTCATGACCCTGAGATCATGACCCGAGCTGAAACTAAGAGCTGGATGCTTAACTGACTGAGCCACCCCAGTGTGCTGGTTTATCCCTCTTTAATTGTGAAGGGTCACTTCCTTCTTGGAGCTGGAGTTGAAGATGGCTTCCTTCATCATATAAAACATAGACCCTAATACTTCCTCGGTGGGTTCCAGATAGCTCCTCAATGCCCAGGACTGGCAGCCCAGCTCCTCCCTCTTTAATAAGCTTCCATCCAGGACTGTTTGGGGCACACCTGCATTGCTCAGGTGCTTTCCTCTGGGCAGTTTCAGAGGGCAGGTCACTTTTTTTTTTTTTTTTAAAGATTTTATTTATTTATTTGTGAGAGAGAGAATGAGAGACAGAGAGCATGAGAGGGAAGAGGGTCAGAGGGAGAGGCAGACCCCCCGCCGAGCAGGGAGCCCGATGCGGGACTCGATCCCAGGACTCCAGGATCATGACCTGAGCCGAAGGCAGTCGCCCAACCAACTGAGCCACCCAGGCGCCCGGCAGGTCACTTTCTTGGTTGTCCTCTCTACTTCACATTCTTTGCCCAGTCTGAGCTCCTTCCCTCCCCTCTTCTCCCTGTTGTCAAGGTCACCAGAATGCTTCAAGTTCAGAGCAGGATGGTAAGAATTAGAGGAAATCACAAGACCCTCCCAAGTGTCCCAGTGCCAGATCCTTTGGGATCCTCTCTCTTTCCCTTCCTTCACTCTTTTATGCTGATTGGAGACTCTAGGTTTCCCATCCCACAATTCCTCACAACTTATGCAACATCCTGATTGTTTGTTCAGGAACACAACTAACCTCTGGTCACACCTTTTCCTCCCACCCTCTCTTCCACCTCCCTTTCCCCTTCCTCCTCCTTGTTGGATCACCCACACAAGTCTCCTCTCCAGGTTGTTTGGAGGGCAAGTCAAAACACCCAGGCCAGGCAATTGTTGGAGTGAAAGCTACAAAAAGGAGCTAAAGAATTTGCAAACCTGGGATTTTTTTTTGTTTTACAACTAATCACCCTGTGACTTGATTAGCTGATTTGCTAGTGCCAATACATTCAGCATGGTTAATTATAGAGTGTGCTATTCAGGTCAGAACACATGCAGATGAGCAAGGTGTTGGGACAATTGCTCTATCTGGGACCTGTTTCTGATTCCAAACAATCTTAAGGTTGGTCCCTGAGGATTCCTATTGGGCTACTAATTCTCGGTGAGTCTTGCATGTGGGAGGGTGAGGGTTGTCCCTTCCTCTTTCTGAGAGTCTGTTACCAACAAGAGAGGTGTTTGGTGGCATTGATGGGATCCAAAGTGCTTAGAAGAAGGCCTAACACATCCTACTAATCTGGGGAGTCTTGATCCCCTTTGGCTCCATAACTCAACAAGCCCTGATTCTAGCAAAAATGCCTCTGTAGTTGGAGCATAGGGACCTTGTAAATCCTTCCTAGTTGGAGTTTGGACTTTCAGCAGGCGGGGTGTGGTTAGACAACATATAAGCTTGAGCAACAGCACCTGGATTCAGACCTTGCATTGGCACCCACAAATGGCCTGCACAGGACAGATGTCTTAGACTTATCTCAACACAAAGAAATTCTTGACTGCCTGCCTGCTATTCAGCCTGGTTCTTGCTTGACCCACTTTTGATGACTCTGGCTAACCAGTCTCTCTCCCCCTGCCCCTCTCTTACACACACACACACACACACACACACACACACACACACACACACCAGGCTACCTCTGCACATCACCAGCACCACACTCCTCACAGACCTTTTCTTCCTTCACAGCACAGTCTGTATAAGAAGACTGAGAAGAAACTTCCAAATATTTCCTTCTTCTCACATACCCTCTTCCCTCCCATCCCTTTGTCTCCTCTTTCTCTCCCTGGTTCTGCAGCAATAGCAGGGAGATGCAATTGGACCACGTGCCCAGAAGGAGAGCCAGGATATTTGTAGACAGCTCCTACTCCCTCTAGAAGTCCTCCCCAAACTCCACAGCTATCCAAGCCCCTCAGCCTTCAAGAGCCCCTGGAAGTCTTTCCCAGGTGACATTCCCCTCCCCAATTCACTCCCACCCCAGGCTGCTTGCTGCTATAAGAGCACTGGTACCTCTGGAAAAATGGATCACTTTAGGTTACAATTATTTACAAGTGTTGTGAGAGCTCCGCAAAGGAGGGCAGCTGGATTTGTAGGTCAGAGTGAATCTGCTAGGATGGCAGATAGAGAGTGAATGAATAGGGAGGGAATTAGGGCAAGGGAGGGAGGACTGTTGAGTTGAATGACTGGACATTTGGGATGCCAGAATGTGCTTCTGGCCTGTGGGGCAGCAACCCCACTCCTTCTCAGGAAGGGTATGTGTAGAGATTCCCACAGCCTCCAGGGTTCCCAGGGACTGCTGGATTTGCCCACTAACACCTGAGCCCCAGGAACAGCCACGCCTTGATCTAGATTTTCTTGCATGCCCCTGCCACCCCCAGCCTTCTCTGCCCTGGGGGCCATCTCCTCTGCTACCAGCTCTCTGCCAGGACCTCCTTCCTCTCACCAGGGCTGACTGCTCAGGACAAAAGAGTTTCTCTTTGTCCAGCAGGTGCCAAACACAGAGGCAAAGTAAGGTCTTACCCTTCTGGAAACATATTGGCCTTGTAATAAAAGGCCCATGGAGACATAATGCCCTAACCCAAAAGCTAAGCTTGGTGGGCAAATGCCAGATCTGGAATCCACAAGCATTTATAAAGTACCTACTTTATTTTTTTTAATTATTTTTTTGTTAACTTTTTAAAAAAATTTTTATTGTTATGTTAGTCACCATACATTACATCATCAGTTTTTAAGGTAGTGTTCCATGATTCATTGTTTGCATATAACACCCAGTGCTCTACGCAGAACGTGCCCTCTTTAATACCCATCACCGGGCTAACCCATCCCCCCACCCCCTCCCCTCTAGAAGCCTCAGTTTGTTTTTACAGAGTCCATCGTCTCTAATGGTTCCTTTCCGTAGAGTACCTACTTTAATCTGAGCCCTGAAAACTTCCTCAACCATTATTTTATTTGATATAGCAAACTTAACAGGTAAGTCTAATTGTTCCCATTTTAGGATGGGGAAGCCAAAACGCAAAACAAATTAAATGAATTACCCAAGGTTGCAGAGCTGGCAAGTGGAAGAGACAGGATTAAATTTCATGTCTGTCTGACTCCAGGTCAGAAGTTCAGATGGCTTTCCCTACCCTATACAGTGGCCGAAGCTCCCTCCTTCAGCCTGTGCCAGGCTCCAGCGTCCTGCCACCAGCTGCCTCAGTCTAGAGCACTCTCCAGTAATGGAGGCTAAGGTTATTGATTCAACTTCAGCCAAAGTAGATGGAGCACCTGCTACAGGCTGCTCTCCTTTCTCTCTCACACTTTGACTCATGGGATGCTCACAGCATCCCTGTGATGGACCTATTCTATCTAGGCTTTTCAAAATGGCTATGCAATGGTGGACAGACAGTAGGTCACACCACAAGGAGCCATCCTACATTTTGCCAGTCAGTTAATTTTATTTAAATATTGTTTTATACAAATTATATGCAAATACATATTTTGATATTTATTTTCTGATACACACATATTTATATATTTGTATATGCAATATTTGCATATATAAATATATATCACAATATATTATATAATTATTTTGATGTAACATATTAACTGTAATATAATTTGATATAATTTGATATACTTTATAAATAAATATATGTAAACATATATATTTGTACTTAAATACAAATATTTATAAACATTTATCAAAATAAATTCATATGCAATAGAGTAGACAGGAAAATGAACTTGCCCATGATAGATTTCTAGGATGTCCCCAAAGATTTCCTGGCCCTAGTGTGTGTGTTCTGAACAATCCCCAGAAATGTGAAGGTGACAGATTTTACTCCTGGGTTTAGCTTGTTACATAGCCAGTTGACCTTAAGGAGATTATCTAGGTGGGCCTGATGTCACCACCTGGGTCCCTTAAAAGCAAAGCATTTTCTCTGGCTGGTAGCAGAGGGAAATGTGAGAGATTCTAAGCATGGAAAGGATTGGCTGTGTGAGGTGGTCTCCCTAGCTGAGGTGGAGGGGGCCACGTGACCAGAAGCTGAGAGCACCCTCTAGCAGCTAAGAACATTGCTGTTCTATAGCTAGCGAGACAGCAGGGACCTCAGTCCTACAACCACAACTCTGTCAACAACCAGGGAGAGCATGAAAACACACACCTTTCCCCAGTCAAGCCTCCAGATGAGGACACAGGCCTCTGACACCTTCACATTATAAGACTGTGGGCAGAGGACTCAGCCAACACATGCCAGACTCCACGGAAACTGAGGTAATAAATTTGGGTTGCTTTAAGCCACCAAGTTTCTGGTAATTTGTTATACAGCAGTAGAAAATGAAGACATTGACTTTTTAGCATAAAACATGCATATTAATTTCTGGCTTGCTCTCAGCTATTTGAGCTATGTTCCATGACCCTGTGAGGTTTGCTATTTATGCTTCTTACAGAGAGAAACTTTAGAGAAACTTCTTCTTTTCTTTTTTTTTTTTTTTTGCATTTTGTTACAAATGTTTATTGTGAATATACTTTGTCAGGTATTGGACTAGGCTACGGTGATAAGTAAGACAGGTAAAATTCCCTGTTCCCAAAAAGTTCTAGTCTAGGAGGAAGCCTGATAAGAAGCAAGAGAACAAATAAATACACAAGACATTCTCAGGAGTCTGAAGTGCGGTGAAGACCACGGAAGAGGGTGAATGAAAGCATGGCCTGGGGTAGGGCTGAGGCTGGAGGCTGTGGCCTTAGCTGGGTGGTTGGGGCAGCTTCCGGTGTGGATGTCATTGGAGCTCAGACCCAGGTAATGAGAAGCAGCCGGCCAAGTGAAGAGGGAGAATTGTCAGCCATGGGGTGTGTGGGCCTTCCTGAGGGTGTCAGCACCTGGAAGGAGCTGGTCAGAACCTACAGGCTGGAGCCTTTCCATGACCCCAGGGCTGTCCCTTGAGGCCTTCCTGGGGGCCTGCACTGCTAAGTCTCCAAGGAAACTGCTTGGTATGGCACAGGCTGGGGTTCCTGGTCCCACCGCTGGGATCCAGGATACTAATCCCCCCTCCAGCCCCCCTTGGGATATGAGGCTGGAAGGACTGGAGGTCCCCCTCAAGAGTTTTCCAGATAATCTGCACCATATGGGCCTGGCCATCGGGTCCTCGCCACAGTAAAAGTGCTTCCTTCTCATTGCGACCCGTCCATAGTTGTGAGAGATTTTCCTGCACAGTGTGTGTTTTCCCTCGGGGGCTACTGCTCAAGGGCCTTCTGAGTTCTCTCCATCTCTCCATGTGTTCACTCCAAGTTCCTGCCCATCTTCCCATACTGTTGTAGGGTTTGGTCTTTCCACTGCTTAGGGATGTGTCCCCACCTCCACCTCCTTTAATGAGAACCAAGAGGTGGCCGCAGTGCCAAGCCTGTGTAGATAGAGTTCTGTAGGCTTCCCAGCCCCAGTCACGTGGCCAGCATGGCAGGGCCTGGGGAAGGAGCACGAATGCAGCTCCACATACTATATGGCTAAATACTTTAAAGTGATACATCATGTCGAGCTGGCCAACTATATAAAAATGGGTTTTATTATTTGACTTAGACAAGCAGACCTTCACCATGACTTCCAAGGCCAGGCCTGAATTCAGACTTCTCAGACCCCTTGGAGTTCTACATTTGAACAGCAGGTGCAGACGGCTGCCTTCTCTCCCCAGCTCTAACCCCCACCCTACCCCTAGCCACCCCCCGCCCTCCACTCCATCCTGAACTGCAAGGGGCGTCGCTTGAGTGCGTGTAGACACCCTGGCCTGCATGTCCAAGCTTCATGTGACACCCCCTGAAAACATCCGTCCCTCGAGCTTTATGGTGTGCACCACTTCAGTGTGGTCCACTCTCAGGAAGATGGGTCCAAGCAACAGGCACACAAATCCAGAAGTGGTTCAGGGTCACATGGCAGGGAATTGCAAGGTTCTGGGTTCTTGGAGGCTCTAGAATGGGGTTGGTGGGCTCTGGGTAGATGCATCCTGGTGGCCCTGCAGTCTCCTGGCCCTGAGGAGAGGGGCACAGCCAGAGAAGGATAGGATGGGGCCCTCTGAAGTGCAGGGTCCAGGGCAAGAGCCCCTCTGGCCTGGATCTAAAAATGAGAACTTTCTGGCACTTTCCACAGTGCTGCCTCTCATAAGCTTTTTAAAAAAATTTATCTTTAAAAATCATTTAATATTGGGGCGCCTGGGTGGCTCAGTCAGTTAACCGTCTGCCTTTGGCTCAGGTCATGATCTCCGGGTCCTGGGATCGAGTTCTGGGTCAGGTTCCTTGCTCAGCAGGGAATCTGCTTCTCCCTCTCCCTGTGCCCTTCCCCTCCGCTCATGCTCTCTCTCTCTCTCGCTCTGACTCTTTCGCTCAAATAAATAAAATCTTTAAAAAAACATTTAATATTCTACTCTAAACATTTCTCAAATTTATGGAAAAGATGCCAAAAGAATTCAGTGAATTCCCCCTTGCTTTCTCTATATATAGCTACAAAGACTTGTGCTGAACTATGTGAGAGTAAGTTACAGACACTGATTCTCAATCTCCAAATACCTCAGTGTGTGTATATTTTCTAGTTTCTCAGCCTTTCTTTGTCTTTTATGACATTGATATATTTGGAGAGTACAGGCTAGACTGTCCCTCGGTTTGGCGTTGTCTGATTTTCCTCCTGATTAGATTCTGGCCACATATGTTGGGCAGCAATACTTCCTGAGTGACATTGTGTATCTCATCAGGAAGCCCATGATGTTGGTTTACCCCTTACAAGTTTGCATGCTGACTTGCGGTAATATTAAACCATAAAAATATCCTGTCTCCTAATACTGTTGGAAAACAAACTTTTCCCCATCTTGTAATTTTTATCAAGAAGAATGTTGTGCAATAGACATATACTGTAAATCACATATTTTACATTTTCTAATCGCTACAGCAAAAAAGAAATCAGGTCAAACTAATTTTAATAATATATGTTATTTCCTCTGACATACCTAAAATATTATCATCTCAAACATGTAATCAGTATAAAAAACTGCCAAGGGAAGTTTTAGATTCTTTTTTTTATTCAAAGTCTTCAAAACTCCAGAGAATTAATATTAATTCATAGAAACAGTACAAGAATATTTTCTACA
This sequence comes from Eumetopias jubatus, assembly GCF_037043125.1. Lineage (NCBI taxonomy): Eukaryota > Metazoa > Chordata > Mammalia > Carnivora > Otariidae > Eumetopias > Eumetopias jubatus. The sequence goes on along the minus strand of NW_028274819.1, from coordinate 45,162,988 downwards.
GTTAAAGGTAGTCCTGAGGCTTAGAACTCTGAGCTCTGAACAAGATGAACCCCACACCTAAGACATTGTAAAAACTTCTGAAGAAATAAAACAGTGCTAGACAAAGGAATAAAAATCAAACGAGTGTAAAACTTCTCAACAGCAACGATGGATACTAGAAGATAATGAATTTAGCATTGGTAAAAAGCCGCTCTTCATTTTGCAGGGGATAGTACAAGTCCCACCCATTCCAACAGCTTGAGAAGGTTGATGGCAAAATCATACCAAAATTCAACTCGCCATCTTTCTGCACGTACCTGCGCCTCTTCCACAGGGCCGGGCTTGATGTAGGGCACCACTGTCTACCTAGTGACCCAAGCCAGACTCCTTCAGAGCACCTTCCTCAACTCTACTATCCAAAGAGACACCAGTTCCTGCAGGTGCGGGATCTCTCCGATCAGATGCTCCTCACCATGCTCCACTCAGATTTCTCCTCTGAATTATTGTCATAAAAGGTTCTGGCCTCCAGCATCCCTTCAGCATGCCATTGTCTACTCTGCAACCAGAGGGACCTTTCTTAAATTCCAATATCACCCTGTTGCTGCACTGCTCACAAACTTTGAATGGTTCTCTTCAGCTTTAAGACGAGGTTTGGAGTCTTGGGTGACGCTCCCAGGACACTGCTTGATCTGGCCCAGACCAGCATCTCCAGCCTCTTTCTGTTCCTCTACCCTGTGCGGCTCCTTAATGGAGCTCTTTGCAGTTTCTGGGTCACATACATTGTTTCATGCCTTGGGACATTTGCAAATGTCCTTTTCTCTTCACAGTAAACTCATTCTCCAATTTCCTCTCTCTGCACATTCCTGGCCCTTCAAAACTCAGCTGGAGGGGCGCCTGGGTGGCTCAGTTAGTTAAGCATCAGCCTTCGGCTCGGATCATGATCTCCAGGTCCTGGGATCGGGCCCCGCATGGAGCTCTGCGCTCAGCGGAGAGTCTGCTTCTCCCTCTCCCTCTGCGATCTCTCTCTCTCTCTCTCAAATAAATAAATAAAATCTATTAAAAAAAAAACAAACTCGGTTGGAGCAGCACCTTTTCTGTGAGGCTTCATCAGATTTGCATTTAAGAATGGATCCCTCTGGCAGCCATGAGGAAGGTGGGTTCCTCCTAAGCCAAGCGCCTAGGGTTGGGTGCGGTCCTCAAACACTACATCAGACATCTGGAATGCAAACTGTGAAGAGCTGCCCTGACAGTTACTGCAGATACATGGTCACTACAGAAAGAACCTGAGCCATGGCGGCCTGGAAGTGGGCTACTCCATTCTCGTCACGGAGTCAAGCTTACTCCGGGGACTGTCATGAGAATTTTGTGTCCTCTTTATCTCAAGATGGACTTGCTTTTCTCATGTGGGATCAAGGAAGATCAAGATTCATTTGCCGGGTGACTCGGGCTGATCCTTCACGGTCGGGCGATCTGTTTGTATGTGCAGCAGTTATGAGGGAACCTCAGCTAAGACACCAGCAGCTGCGGCGGCTTGTGCAGCAGCTCAGGGGGCGCCCACTCTTCAGGATCTGTGATCTCCTCTTCGGCCACCACGCCACTTTCAGACACGATGAGAACTCTTTTCCTCTCAGCGTGACTCCCAGGGCAGAGTCACGCCTCCCTCTCATTGCAGGGTGAGGACAGGGAACGGGCGATCACTTCACACCACCTTCTCCCCTTACTGCTTTCCTCCACACGGACCCAAGAGGTTCAGGCACTTCTGAAACCCGAGGAGGTTTCTCTTGTGTCCTAATGAGCAGAAAATGATGAAAAAAATAGCAGGGTTGGAGACTAAACCATTGCCCTTCCGACATCAGGCCTGGTGCCTGGCAGGGCCTGGACACTGTACAGAAGTGTATTTGTTCCAGTAAGTCCTTTTCTAACTTCGGTTTTTGGGTTTTGAACATCTGTCCTTTCCTTGGTGGGATGTGTTCGTTAAAACAACTTGCCCTCCGGGGCGCCTGGGTGGCTCAGTCGTTAAGCGTCTGCCTTCGGCTCAGGTCATGATCCCAGGGTCCTGGGATCGGGGCCCCCCATCAGGCTCCCCGCTCCGCGGGGAGCCTGCTTCTCCCTCTCCCACTTCCCCTGCTTGTGTTCCCTCTCTCACTGTGTCTCTGTCAAATAAATAAATAAAATCTTTAAAAAAACCCAAAAAACAAAAAACATCTTGCCCTCCTCGGGCCATGAGTCACTCCTCGTGGGCTACTGGCTGCCGACATCATGTTGGATTTTCTTACTTACCAGGTGCCTCCCAACATCTGCCCTCTTTCTCTTCTCTCTCAAATCGGGGGTCCACAGACCTCCTCCAGAGAGGCCCAGTTGGCCAGTGCTTCCCACTTTGTGGCCGTATGATCTGTCACCCCTGCTCAATTCTGCTGTTGTAGCAAAAGCAGCCATAGACATTATATAAACGAATGGGTGTGGCTGTGTTCTAATAAGATTTTATTTACCAAAAAAAAAAAAAAGGTTTTATTTACAAAAACAAAAACAAAAAAAACATGAGGCCAGATTTGGCCCAGGGGCCATCCTTTTCCAACCCCTGCAACAATGTACCCTTATAAAAATTCTCCCCTTCCCAGACTCCCTCGCACTTAGGGGCAGTCCTGGCCAATGAGACATTAGTAGACTGCCATAATGGATTTCTGAAAAAGCTTCTGTTTTCCTAAGAAAGGTGTCCTACTTTCTCTTTCCTTTTTTCTTCCTTTCTTTCAACAGGAGCTTGAAGCGTGGAGGGGCAGCGGCCGTCCGGTGACAGTGAGGATACACACATGAAGATGAAGGCCTACATCTAAGACAGAAGGGGTGAGTCTCCGGCAGCGCTGTGGTTCTGGCTCAGCCCCGGGCTCTCTACCGAATGACTTCCTGACTTGTTTAAGCCACTGTTAGGTTTTCCCTTCTTGTAGCCTTGTAGCTAACAGGTACATAAGTAAAAGCAACACATGCACACTATAGAAAATTTAGAAAATACAGAAAAGAAAGAAAGAAAATACAGAAAAGCTGAGAGGTGGGGGGAGATCATACTCAGTCTAACCATCCATAAACATGTGCCTCGGAATGAAAAGCAAACTCTCCGTTGCCCTCAAACTCACCCTGCTTGGACCATTGCAAGGCAACTGTGATTATTCTTCTGAGTACAAAGCCCCAAAAGAATGAGTTCGATTTATTTGCTCACATCACTTCCTTGCAAGAAATCTGCATGTTATAAACCAAGGTTTTTATAGTGTTGGAGTGACAGTTCTTGGCACATGTGGCCTTTATCATAAATCTTGAAAAAGGATAGCCTTTTGATAGCCAAGTAAACGTTTCAGACCTGAAAACTCTACCTCAGGATCGAACCCCACCCTTCTCTGTCAAACACACACATGAGCACATGCATGCACAACCCTCCTCGTTATGGGGCAAGTTGCCTCTAGATGCAGGAAGAGACCAACACGTTGGAGGAAGAGTATAGAGCCTGGATGCTTAAACACAAATGGCGGGAGTCTAGCATAACACAACAGAGGGCATAGAGCAGTGCAGAAAGGGCAGAGTAGTCAGTGGTGTTGGGGCAACTGGGTTTCTAAATGTAAAAAAAAAAAAAAAAAAAAAAAAAGATTAGATTCCTACTTCACCCTCTGTCCAAAGTAATTTCTAGACGGATTAAAGGCCCAATATAAAACACAAAACTTGGAACCTATTAAAACATGTGAGAATATTTTCATGTCCTTGGGGTGGGGAAGAATTTCTTGACAAGACTTACCATGAAGAAAAGAGTTATAAATATGGCTACATTAAAATGTAAAACTTTGACATCTTTATTGAGTAATAGGGTGCAGGCAGAGATCAACGTTATTCTCCCCCATGCTTCCTCTTGAATCTACTCTGGCAGTCGTTTCTCTGTTCACAATAGCTTTAAACGCTAGGGACTAAATTGTGTCTCCCCCCACTGCCCCCCCCCCCATTCATATGTGGGAGCCCTAGCTCCCACTGTGACTGTATCTGACATAGGTTCCTTAGGAGGTAATGAAGGTTAAATGCATCATAAGGGTGTGGCCCTATTCCAATAGGACTGTGGCATTATAAAAAGAGAAAGATATCTTTCTCACTCTCTCTGCCAAATGAGGACACAGCAAAAAGGCAGCCAACTGCAAACCAGGAAGACAGTCCTTACCAGGAACTAAATGGGCCAGCACCTTGATTACAGACTTAGTAGCCTCCAGAACTATGAGAAATAAATTTCTTTCGTTTAAGCCACCTAGTCTATAGAATTTGGTTATGGCAGCCCAGACAGACTAATACCCCTAAGAACAACTATGTATAACCTAATATGAAGAAAGAATCTTTCTGAGATATAAAAAATGACCCAAATATCCCTGGATTGGGAGGTTCAATGTTGTGAAGATAGCGATCCTCTCCCAGAGGAATAGATACTTGATGGAATCTTATTTAAAATTACAGAAGATTGTTCTTTTACCCTGACAAGCTGATTTAATAATGCCTCAAGAAATTATGTGAAAATAACAAAACTTTTTTTGAAAAACAAAAACAATAATGTGAGTGAGGCTGTTTTCCCACATAGCAAAACACAATAGATTTGGTGACTTTGGTGTAGAAACAGAGTGACCTAGAAGAGAGTCCAGAGGTCCTCATACACCTGTGCCCAAGTATATTCGTGCCTATGTATGTACATGCCTGTGTGTGCATGTGTATTAAAAGTGGCATTTCAGATCAATAACAAAACAATGGCATCATCAATAAATGGTATCAAAAGAATTAGATATTGATTAAGCAGCTAAGATTAGGTTAGATCCTTACCTAGCACCACACACAAATTAATTTCAGGTAAAGAGAGTTTGGCATTAAAATTTTAACAAAGTAGTTGTGGGGAGGATTGTATTTGACCCTCCCTCCCCCAATCTATTTGCCCCAAAGGATTAGTTTAAGGCAATCGTGGTAATCACATTTCCTTGGGCAGTAATTGGGCCAAGACATGAGGGGAAGTGTGTTAGAGCTTTGGGAAAATTTTTTCATGTTTCTAAGGAAGAGAAACAGGAAAATACAGTCCCTTTTGTTCCTCTGGATTTTCTGTGAACTCTGTGTGTGAAATCTGTGCCTGCTCTCACCATCTTGCTAGCAGCCTAAAATAAAGGCAGAACCATAGGTGGGAGGCAATGAAGTCAAGTTCAGGAAAACCTCATGGATCAGTGTCCATACCATGCTCAAATCCACCTTACTTCTAGACATCTTAAGTGAAATAATACATTTCCTTATTGAGAGAACACATAGGAGAATACTTTAAGTAATTTGGAATTAAGAAGTAATTTTTCATCAGAACACAAACCCTAAAATCTGTGAAAGAAAGATCTACATAATTGATTATATTTAAAAATCCGCATGGCTAACTTCATCATAACAAAATGGGTGAAAATAGGAGCAGCAGAAGGGGAGAAAATACTTGCAAGGTACATAACAGATCAATGGACTGTTATCCGTAACCCTAAGGAGATCCATGACTCATAGGAAAAGTAAAAGAAAAATGTCCAATAGAAAAATGAGCAAAGGATATAAAAAGTCACTTCATGGAAGAAGAAATGTGATGGATAGTAAACATGATAAGGTAGTTTACCTCTCTAGTAATCAAGAAAGTCAACAGGAAAACAGCTTACAGACTGACAAAAATTTAAATAATGATAATGTCCATTTTGATGAGGAAGCAAGTACTGATGGGCAAGTAAATTGGTACAGGTCTTGTTGAAGGACAATCCGCTAGCATCTACCAAAGTTTTAAAGGTGCTTGTGCTCAGAAGAGTACAACTTATCTGTTCTAGAAAAATATGCATACAAAGTCTCCATAGGAGTATATGAAGGTGGTCATTGTAGCATTGTCATTGGGAAAAAGAGGGAAATAACCTAAATATTAATATTAACATTTAGAGGAAAAATTAATAAGTGATGGGACATTGCAATCATGAAATACTCTGTGCCATTTTTTAATTGGGTAATTATGATCTGAAGTAGAAGAATCTCCCAAGTTATATCGTTAGGAGAAGAAAGAAAACCACAGAAGTTATATATATGCAGAGAGAGAGAGAGAGAGAGAGAAATTATATAAGATAAGTCAATTCTTATACAAAAATAAATATGTTAGAATAAATCTATTGTAAGAATTAGATTTTTTTACTATGTGAAATTAGAACGCATCTCACAATTTCTGGCATGTCAATTTATCTGGTACCATTTTTTTCCTTAGATATACAAGAAATAGTGGTACTTTTATTATTTATTTAAGAGAGCGAGGGGGGAGGGGCAGTGGAAGAGGGAAGGAGAGAGAGAATCTTAAGCAGCTCCACACCCAGCACAGAGCCTGACTAGGGCCAGTCTCACAACGCTGAGATCATGACCTGAGCCAAAATCAAGAGTCGGACACTTAACCAACAAAGCTACCCAGGCGTCCCAATAATGGTACTTTTAAAAATAGATGCATCTGGGGCACCTGGCTGGTTCAGTGGGTGGAGCATGCAACTCTTGATCTCAAGGTTGTGAGTTTGAGCCCCACATTGGGTGTAGAGATTACTTAAAAATAAGATCTTTAAAAAAATAAAATAAAATAAAAATAGATGCACCTTAGAACCAGTACAGCACTGGCAGATAGATAGATAAATAGATGATCAATAGATAGGTGATAAAAAACTGTAAGGATAAGCACAAATGTTCACAGTGCTTCGCTTTACTTACCTCTGTTGACTTCTGTATTGTTTGAACTTTTTACGAGAATGTATTTGTGAACGAGTTGCTTAAACACTTTTAAAATTCTAATCATTCTGTTTAATCTTGGCTACCTTAAATCCTCTCTTGTTTTCTTTTTGTTTGCCTCGGCCTGACAGAGCCCCACCCCATCCTTTTCAACCTTTCAATATCATTTTAAGACCTCTTTGGTGAGCTGTCACTGGATTGCTTTGTTGCTTTTACTCTAACCTGAGCCTTTGCCTATTTTTAAAGGGGTTTAAAAGTGTTGACATTTGTTGACACAACCATTCTGCGGGGTGTTACTCATCTTGCCTCATGCCTTACATTAAGTCTCCTCTCTATTTTGTCCTTTGCTAAATGGATAGTATTTTGTTTACTTTTATCTTCTGCAATAATTTGGAAGCTAGACCTCCCGCTTTAAATTCTATGAGTGGTGACTAAATTAGGAAGTAATTCTTAAATTCAAATGTACAGTCAGGCCTTGGGCAGGAAAAAGCAAATGTCTAGGTATCCCAGGAATGGAAGTTTACTCCAGGGGTCCACACAACTTTGGAAGGACAGGGGCGACATCAGTCAGTGAATCCCCCAACCTGATCTGAGCCAGAAGGTCTGAAGCCACTGTGAAATCTTCAGTTTGTGGTCACAACCATCTCAGGGGAAAAATGAACCAGGCTTCTGGAGAGTGTCTCTCCTGGACCAACGCTAGCCCAGAACCATATGGAGAAAACGATTGTAGGAACTGTAGTTCCTGGCTTCTGTGCAGCCTTGCAGAATGAGAGCAAGTTGCTAACAGACACCAGAAGAGAATCTTTATTGTTTTACTAAAAAGTGAACATTCACGTTTCACTCCTCTTTATGTGGAATGAGGAATCAAGTGTTCTTCCTCAATCTACGTTTCCCCATTTCCGGTAATTTTAACTAAACAATTTAAAATATAATTATCCATTTCAGTTTTTTATACTTACATTTCTTCTGCTTTCCAGTACAATTTCTTCAGAGTATCCTCTCATTAATACGCTTTTTTTGCAGCGCCATATTTATTACTTTTCGGGACCCAAAATGGATGCCGATCTGTACTGCATTTTCAATTCCATGGAGTCATTTCTTATTTGGCCGATTGTATTCTCAATAAGTCTTATTCCTATTTAGTAGGAAAATTTCAGTAACAGTTACTGAAAACACAAGGCAAGTAGTTTCTAAAAATATTATTATTCCATACCAAAAAAAATCTACATCAGAAGGAGAAAATTCTGTATTTTACACCAGAATATTGGGCCATTTTTCTCCTCTTCTGTTAAATTGATTTTCATCAGTCTGTTAATTTTTCCCTCTTTGGTTATCCTTTAGAGTGAGATATATTGAGCACGAGGCTGGAGACTTAAATATAACTCACCCACTTCCAGGCTGGAAAGAGAGAGGATAGTAGGTTTTCTGTTCAATGAATAAGCGAGGCACCAGGCAGGAAACCTTATCTGTACATTTGACCTACTTTGAAGACTTTGTGGATACCCTTAAATTGGATGCTTAGGGGAAAAGCTCTCTGTGAAGCACATAATCCATTAACTGCCCACCAATCAAACGGTGGTTTTTGTCCTGGAGTAGAAATTAAACTATCTGGAGTGACCAGAGCTGGGACTCTGTGATTCCCTGCTTGCAGTGTGGTGCACTGATTTCAAAAGAGCTCAGCGTTGGCTGCAGAGAGAGGTTGAAAGTCAATTCTGAGCCATTGTTAAGGAGATTACCTCACTTTCTCTAGAATGTGGAGAATGCGTATCTCTTGCTCATATACAGCAAGGACTGGCTGGGGTACGCAAGGTCTAAACGCTTGGGTCAAATATGAAAAATACACGATCACCCCGGAAGAAATGGATGGCCATTTATTCGAGCTCCTAAAGATATGGAAAAAGAGACATAGGATTAAAAACAAAAGTAGAATCATTTCCAGGCAGAGACGGAGCCCAGAAAGGGGCCCAGGTCCTCCCCCTTACCCAGAGCGCCCTTCAGCCTTGGCATCCTGTCCTTTGAATCAGAGTCATTGTCTGGCTCTAATGCAAACACTGGCTTCATTGTGATTCTGCAGAGAGGCAGCCCCACATGCACTGCTTTCTACCCGCCTGGGGCTTCTTTGGGCTTATCCCATGGAGCTATGACTCCGGCAGCCAGCCAGGAGGGCCTCTATCCAGGGTGGTGCCTCAAGATTTCTGCTGATTTATTACACAAGAGCTGCCAGGTAAATCCCTTTGCTGTCCTATGGGAAATGTCAGTCAGGGGCAAAGTTTAGGTGCTGTCTGATTGGATCTGGGGGTTTGGGTCAGACTGGATGGTGGCCAGGACCTTCATGTTTGTTCATATCTGCTTCTGAGGATACTTGGATGGACCTTAGACTATCTGGAAAATTCTAGGAAAATTCTAGTTCCACGAATCAAGCATCCTAAGGGGTTTTCTTGAAATCTAGGGAATGGAGCAGTACGATCTGAAATAGATGAGGTTCACAGGGTGGCTTAATGCAATGCTTTTCAAACTCACTGGGCACTGAACTTATCTATGGAGCTAATAAATATGCAGATTCCTACGCCACATTCCCTGGGCTTCTCACCTGTAGGTCTGTGGTTGAGATGAGCATTTCCAACTGATTCTAACGCAAGAGGGTCACAGGACAAATTCCACTTAGAAAAACACTGATTTATGGGGATGTAGGCAAAATAAACACTTGGAGCAATCTGTTGTGCTAAGTGTATCCACCAAGAATGGGCTCCTCAGGAACTACAAAAGGAAGGCTATGTGCATCACCCTCCCACTGGAAGTCTGAGAACTGCTTTGTACCTAACCAGACTTCCTCAGCAAGCAGGGATCCCGCAGACTCCAATGATACGCATTGCTTTCAGGAGAAGCTCTCCCAAAGGTCAAGGACAGTAGCAAGTAAAGGGAAGAAACCTTCCTTCTGTCAGGTGACATCAGACTGATAAGGTCAACTGGGAAATCCCAGTGACAGAAACAGTGTGTCATGATATCAACCAACTCCTGTCTGCCCACACCCCCACTAAGGAAAACTACCCCACCCACATTCCCCGATTTCCAGGTGACCATATGAAGTGCCATAAGAAGGCTCATCCCTGGCCACAGCTCATTAGACCAAGGATGGGCACCTGAACCCCAGGCAGCCAATTTTCAGGTGATATAGGACGTGAACTGGCATGTAAAGATGAACCAGGCCAATCAGATTACCTCTCCTGGGAATTTGAATTGGGAAATATGGAGAACCCAAACCAGTTATCAGTCAGTCATAGTTGATCCAAAGGTCATGTCATGGCAAGAAAGGCTAGGGAAGCTAGGATGAACCACAAGTAGGCAAAGGATGCTGGTGAGTGGGGAGAAGAAAGCAGAGCAGATAAGCAGAGAGAAACAAATTTTGAGAAAATTTGAGAAATGAGAAGAATGCGAAACCTTGCTAAGAGCACCAGTTAAAAGCAAATCATAAATGTTCTCCAACTCTCCAACTCTCCAACTCAAGGAACGTGTAACCTTGATTGAGCCAGCTTGAGAGCATCTCATTGGCTGGCAATGAAATAGACAATGAAATGGGACTAACATCAGACTGAATGTTCACGCCTCCCTCCCCCCGGGGGTTCATAGGTTGAACCTGATCTCCAAAGTATTAGGAGATGGGGCCTTTGGGAGGCGATTAGGTCCTGGTGGTGGGGGCTTGTGAATGAGACTAGTGCCCACATGAAAGAGGCCCCAGAAAGCAACCTCATCCCCTTCTACCGTGTGATGACTCAGCAAAAAGACTGGTCAATGAACCAGAAAGCAGGCCCACCCCAGACACTGAATCTGCCAGCACGTTGATCTTGGACTTCCTGCCTCCAGACGATACAAAATAAATTTCTGTTGTTTATAAGCTACCCAATCTATGGTCCTTTATAATAACAGCCCAAAGGGACTAAGACAAACATTTAATAAGCTCTTCTTGCATGCAAGGTACTTGCTGAGTGTTTAGTGTATTCTGTCTCATTTATACTCACAGTAGCACTAAAATATATACATTACAGTGCTTGCCTATTCTACTTCATCATCCTTCCTTTAGAGATAAGGAAAATTAAGGGATTGTCTAGCTCTTCACTGTCCTGTATGGTAGCCACTAGTCACATGTCACTCTTAAGCATCTAAAATGTGGCTAAGTCCAAACTGAGATGTGCTGTAGGTAAAAAACCCACACCAAAGTTTTGAAATTTAGCACAAAAATTTAAAAGAGAATGTAAAATAGCTCATCGATCATTTTTGGTCGATAACATGTTGAAATGACATATGTGATGTATCTAAACATATGTGTCTAATACATCCATTTTTACTTTTGCTCTTGGAAGCCACCACTGTACTGTAAAGAAGCTGCAACTTGACCACCGAATGAACAGAGAGAGCGTGTGTGGTCATGTGGAGGAACCCCTAAGTGCCAGACATTTGAACCAAGCCTTCTAGGACCTTCCAGCACAGACAAAGTGCCCAGCTGAACACAACCTAACTAGTGTCTGAGCCAATGCCATGTGGAGCAAATTACTCAGCCAAACACAGCCCCAATGGCAGAACCAAGAGAACTTATAAGGCACTGTTGTTTCAAGCTGCTAAGTTTGGGGGTAGTTTGTTACACAGCAGTAGATAATTAAGTGTGCCTTCTGTAGGCAACACCCTATGATAGGCAGACACTGGGAGTAACATAACCAAGGATGTTTCCTGCCCTCCATGAGCTTGGAGAAACGGGGACATCATACACATGTGTACAAAAATAAGTTTAAGGGGCCCCTGGGTAGCTCAGTCTGTTAAGCGTCTGCCTTCAGCTCAGATCATGATCCCAGCGTCCTGGGATCCAGCCAGGCTCCCTGCTCAATAGGGAATATGCTTCTCCCTCTCCTTCTGCCCCTCCCCCTCATGCGTGCACGTGCACACGCTCTCTCTCTCTCTCTCTCTCAAATAAATAAATAAAATCTTAAAAAAAAAATAAGATGAAGGGGGATATTGGAGCCCAGGGGACAGGTATTTCAAGTTTAATGTTAAACTTGCAGTGGCTTTGAGGAGCCTCACTGGGGTCTTTGAGCCCCAGGCCTACTAGTTAAGCTGTCCCTGCTAGTTTACAGCAGCTCGCAGAATTTCAGACTAGGCCTTTGAATGGCTGCCTCTACCTGCTGGGTACGGTAAGCCCTTTTCTTCCCCACCGGAGCCTGGTGAGGAGAGAGGCAGGCACCCCAGTGTTCTCTCCTGGCGCCCCTTAAAGACAGGTCCACAGAGCTGTGGCTCCCACCCAGGGCCTCGTCAATAATCCAGGGAGAAAAGATTTCGTGGTTAGAACCAAACCCACAAAAGCAGCGTCACTGTCTAAATTCAACATAGAGTCAGTGCATAAAACAAAAATCACATATGGTCACAATTATCCTTCAAAGCCTGTGAATAGAGCAGACACTGTTGTGTGTTTACAACCCTGGGCAGTCATTCTTACAACTACTGGAAGTTCAAGACCACTGAGTTACAAACAAAAGGGAGGAACAAAAGTAATATCTATGCATAGATGTCCGTTTTCAATGCATTTTACCTTTAAGATAACTGCCAAATTCCCAGCCACATTATTATTCTTTACACATCTCTAGCAGGAAATGAGGGACAGGTGGAAGAATAGTAATATAAAGGCAACACCCATGACAGTGAGACACCATTCTAACTAGCTTATGTGTATTAGCTCATGCAATCCTTACTACGTTAGCAATCATCCCTATTTCACAGAAGAGGAAACTGAGGTATATACAGAGGTTGCGGAATTATCTGAGGTTTCTTGCTAGAATAGGATAGCGCTCCCACAAGGATGTAGTAAATGAGTTACTTGTGAAGGAAATGTAGGATTTCAAGAAGTGGAACTCAGAGATAGATGGAGAAGAATATTTGGGGTGAAAGGCAACGTGTGAGCAAAGGAATAGAGATGGAAAACACAGGGTGGGTATGGGGGATGCGCTTTTGTGGCTGGGTCAAAGTGAGGTGATGTGGGCCAGAGCGAAGGGTCAAGAAAGAATTCTTGAAATATTTTCGGTTCAGAAAGGTGTTTTTATTGAAGCTCTGGGCCAAGAGCCATGGGCAGAAAGAGTTGCCCTGGGATTGTGAGGAGCATTTGATTATATATAATTAAGTGGGTGGGGGGGGTGGTTAGAGAGAAAGGAAGTTTCCAAAAGGATGTCCATATGTTAAAGAAGACTTAGAGGATCCGGAGGTCTGGCTATTGTCAAGCTAAGCTTGCTTTTTGCCTCTAGCAAGGCATTAAAATTAAGACAGTTGTGGGCGCCTGGGTGGCTCAGTTGGTTAAGTGACCGCCTTCGGCTCAGGTCATGATCCTGGAGTCCCGGGATCGAGTCCCGCGTCGGGGTCCCTGCTCAGCAGGGAGTCTGCTTCTCCCTCTGACCCTCTTCCCTCTCATGCTTTCTGTCTCTCATTCTCTCTCTCTCTCTCTCAAATAAATAAAATCTTAAAAAAAAATTAAGACAGTTGTGAGTTCCTTGAGGAATGTCATACTCTGCCTGTCTGAAGTATTTGTCAAAGGGCTGCAAATTGTAAGGATATTTAATTTTATCTACATTTCTTTTGCCTTTGTTCTTCTTGTCAAAAGGATGAGTGAGATCTAGCATAGGACTCTAAAGCTGGATAATTTGGTATAATGGTTTAATGTTATGTGTCAACTTGGCTGAGACATGGATGCCCAGATACTTGGTCAAATCCTATTCTGGGTGTTTATATGAGAGTGTTTTGGGATGAGATTAATATTTAAATCAGTGGACCTTGAGTGAAGCAAATTTCTCTCCCTAATGGGGTTGGATCTTGTTTAACCAGTTGAAGGCCTGAATACAGCAAAAAGATCAGCCTCCGCCAAGCAAGAGAGAAAGCTCCAGCAGCCTGCTACAGACTTCATCTGCAACACCATCTCTTCCTGGATCTACAGGGGACAGCCTTCAGACTAGAATTGCAACATCAACTCCCCTTGTTCTCTAGCCTGTCAACCCACCTTGCAGATATTGGACTCGTCAGCCTCCATAATTGCCATTACCTTATAATAAATCTGTTTCTCTCTAGACACATCCTATTGGTACTCTTCTTTAGAGCCAAATCATGGGAGAGTCATAGAACTTTGAGATCTGGAGAAAACCCTTTACCCACCGCCCTGATGAGAATGATAGAAAGGAAAGAAGACCACGCCTGAGAAACCTCCAATGGCTTGGAAAGACCATCTAGCCAGTAAATAGCAGGGATGTGAACTAGCTGCTGGCTTGGAACTCCCTTTCCAATCTCTTTTTCACAATCCCCTTCGACTCACACACAGGATGCAGGTGGAGCTGGTGAGGGGACAGAGCTCTCCTATGTGTTGCCCAAATACATTTTCTGCTTTCCTTCTCCAAACACAGCATACCACTGGTGCTGGGCCCCACGGCACGTGCCCAGCTGTCGCCGTCCTGTGCTGTCGAGCACCTCACAAGTAGGAAGTTCCCAAGAGCAGACCAGGAGCCCAGTGGGGCAAGCAGGCCCCTTCTTCTCACCCTGACCAGAACTGACTGCTTCCTCTCCTGGCATGATTTTAGGATTTCCCATTCTCCTCCCTGCTGCATTTCCTGCTTAAAATAACTGTTTTCCTAGGTCAGTTCAGCTGCTCTCTGATTCAGGCAAAACCAAAGAGACAAAGGAAAATAAAAGCCGGTCAGTTACATTGGCCTTTTGTTCATGCTACAGAGGCACCAAATAATTACCTAATCCTACACCTCACCCACTCTGCCCCTATCTCACAGCCCCAAATGTTTGTTTTGCTTGCATTGTCCAAAGACCCCCTCAATCAAGTTCAAATTTTTACCTTCTTGATGGGAAGGACAGGGGGAGACTGGGTTGTGGCTCTCGTATGTGGACTGCTCTGGACAAAAGTATAAGAGCTCTCTGCACCGTCCATTGCCTGCCCCCACCTGTGTCTCAAACCTACTTGTCTTCCCAGCTGCAAATCTTTTGCTCCAGTCAAACCGGTCTCTTGATTGTTCCCTAAACTTGCCTGGTGTTTTTTCCACCTAGAAACCGTTGCCCCCACCACCTGCCCCCATGGAATGTCCTGCCCACTTCTTTCCACCTAGCCAAATCAGACCAACTTCACCCTTCTTCAACACATGTGTTATCTCATCCTGCAAGCTCCAGCAGAAATGCTTCTTATCTGTGAAGCTTTCTGGGACTCTCTCCACTGGAAGTGACCACTTCCTCCTTTGTCTTATGCTTATTTTCTGTACTACTCATTTGGCCCTTAATATATCCCAGTACTTTATAATTCATCATCCACTCATCATTTTATTTCAACAAGGATTCACAGAGTGACTGTTATTTTCCTGAAACCCGGGTAGGTGCTGGAGGTACCGGGATGAAAAGGACACCTTGGTTGCCTTCAAGAAATTCAGTCCTATTGGTGGAAAGGGCTCCTTGGTGGAAACCGGCTCCTGAGGAGATGGTGATCATACAATAGGGTGAGTGCAGGTCCAAAGGCTCCCTATGGATCTCTATGGTTCAGTCTCGATGAATGAGTAGAAGTTGGTCAGGCAAAGGTGGGGAGAAAGCATGTTTTCAAGGGCAGAACAGGGGCCCGGAGCTGGGGAATGGCTGAGTGTGTGGAAGGAGACTGTAAGCAGCCCCCTCTTGCCAGGACAGAGAATGTTGCTAAAGCATGGAATGTGCAAGATATAAAGGGAGAGTCTGGAATACTAGGCTTAGAAGTTGGATTCATCCTGGGGGTCGTGGTGAGCTCTTGAGGGTTTTAAGCATGGGATCAATGCCAGATTTGCAGTTCAAGATCACTCTGGCTACAATGTGAAGAATGGACCCAAATGGGGAGAGATTTGAGGCAGGGAGATGTAAGGAGGCGATGGCAGGAACCCAAGGCACGAAATACGAAGGCAGTGATATCTGCCCCAGGAATGAGGATACTAGATTTGAGAAATATACAACATGTGAAATCATATCAAAGTCTGTGTTCTGAAGGGCTTCACAACTGCAAGTATATAATATAAACACAATGCAATGTAGGGACTCCATTATGGAGATTGAAAACACGTTGTCTGTGAGACAACTGTCTGCTGTCCCACTGACAGTCTTAAAAAATCTAAAACAGGCCATAGATTCATCACTTTTATAACCTGGACATGCGTACGTGTCCTATCTCTTCTCCTAGACTGCAGGCTCCTTGAGGGCAATCTAAAGCACATCAGCTCTTGCAACAAGCCAAAGCCTCTGTTCTCCCTGCGGGAAGGAGGTAGAGAGAGGCAGGATCAAAGGAGCAGAGATTATTCTAACACAAAGTAGATCTTCAGGTTCTCTGAAGCTTGATCCTGTATGTTCTTCCCTTCTTTTCCTCTCCTCTCCTCTTCCTGTCTCTTCACGTTCCTTTCTTCACTCACATGCCTTAAATCTATATGTTGATGGCTTTCCAAATGTATGTCTTCAGCCCTGACCTCTCTTTTAAAGTCAAGATTAATCTGTCTAACTGCCTACTTGACATCTCTACTGGCAATGTTATGTCTAAAATTGAACCTCAGACATGTCCACATAAACTTATTCTTTCAGCATGGCTCCTCTCATTGGGTGGCCCCATTATCCACTCAGATATCCAAGCCATTAATCTGGGAGTAACCTGCAATACCTCCCTCTCCCTCAGTCTCCACATCCAATAAAATGCCAGACCTCCAAAATAGATCTAGGATCTCTCCTCTGCTCACAACCCCTACATTCAACACCATCACTCATATGGAGAGGATACAATTTCTTCTTGTTAGCCACTCTTGTATTCTTGCTTCTGTTTTTGGATAGCAGCCAGAGGAGTATTTAAAATTACATATCAGGGGCGCTGGGTGGCTCAGTTGGTTGGGTGTCTGTCTTCAGCTCAGATCATGATTCCCAGGGTCCTAGGATCAAGCCCTGTGTGGGGCTCCCTGCTCAGCAGGGAGCCTGCTTCTCCCTCTCCCTCTGCCTGCTGCTCCCCCTGCTTGTGCTCTCTCTGTCTCTCTCTCTCTCTGTCAAATAAAATCTTTAAGAAAATAAATAAATAAATAAATAAAATTACATATCAGACCACATTACTTATTTGTGTCAAAGTCTTTAAAATGGCTTCTATTATACTTGGGACATTTTTCAAAATACTTACCATGCATAACCTCATAATCCTCCATGATGGGATGTCATACCCCTCACTCCCTCTGCTTCCTCACTGGCCTTCTTTCAGTTCTTCAAACATCCCATCCTTCTCCAGCCGTGTGGGCTACGTATCTACTGTCCTTCATGAAAGGCTCCTACCTGCCCTCTTCACTGAGGTCACTGACAACTCCAACTGATCCATCAGGCCTTAGTTTAGATGTTCATTCCTCAGAAGGGCCTTTGCCCTTCACACACACATCACAGTTCTTTCATAATCCCCTTATTCCCTTAGAGCACTTAGCCCAATTTGCAAATGTATTTATTTGTGTGACAGTGTGTTCCACACCCACCCCACCCTGCACTCTCCCCCAACCCTCAGCATACGCACACACACTCTGTTACCCATTGCCATGTCTCTGGAGCCCAGCACAGGGCTTGGTGTGCCGTACACAGTAGATTTTTTTGAATGAATGTAGTAAAGGCTGTGAGAAGCAGACAAACCAGGGGCTGGGATTGTCCCCTGGAGGAGGGAGGACCTCTGAATGGTGGTGCAGAGAAGGCTTCCAGGAAGATTAAGCATTTGACAGAAGCTTTGAAAAATGGGTGGGTGGAACCATCCAAGGTGAATGAGAATAAAGGGCAGGTGGAGTGAGGGACTTCCCGAGTGGATAGACCACCTCATCGGAGAAACCCCAGTGGGTCTGAGAAATGATGGGTAACCAGGATGACTGAAACATAGGGCTTGGGACAGGGAGGTAGACTAGAAAGGGCCAAGAGCTGGCTTCAGGACCTATTCTTAAATCTCCAGGAGGTGCTGAGAGGTGGCCAAGAGGATTCTCCTGGACCACACAGCCCTTCTCTTCCTGGAGGGCTGGTACCTGGCATATTTCACAAACATGTGTGTACCTTCATTAGCTCTCACACAGGAGTTAGGCACCAATAGGGCCTAACACCTTTTAGCCCCTGCTGCTCCCTGCCCCACCCAGCCTCAGGCACCTGGCCGATAGGTGGTAGCCAATCCCTGTTTGCAGTGGAAATGGAATGTGCTTATTCTATGATGTTAATTGTTTCATCTAGTTCCACATTAGGAAACGTGGGAGTCCAGACAATT
Source organism: Eumetopias jubatus (assembly GCF_037043125.1). Lineage (NCBI taxonomy): Eukaryota > Metazoa > Chordata > Mammalia > Carnivora > Otariidae > Eumetopias > Eumetopias jubatus. The sequence goes on along the minus strand of NW_028274819.1, from coordinate 45,144,954 downwards.
TATAGGGGGAAAAAAATGAGGACAGAATTCAAACAATTCTTCCACAGGCATTTGACTCGTGTTTGAATCGTGTCCAGGGTGTGGACCCTCTTGGCTCACCACTGAGGCCTCTAGAAAAGTTCTCTGAGCCACATACGTGACTTTCTGGTCTTGCTAAAAACACATATATGGCTCCTCTATTCAAGAGATTACTGTTTTAAAAAGGGACATTTATTAAGTGTTTTACCATTCACCCCATTAGGTGTTTTCCGTGAGTTACCTCATTCAGTCCCCACCCTCACCCCATCAGGGAAGCGCTCAGATTTATCTCCTAGATAAGGAAACCAAGCTCAGAAGGATTAAGTAACTTGCCCAAAATCACACAGCTTGTAGGCGTGAAAGCTGCATTTGAATTGAAGTCTGGCCTAAATCCTGCGCTTTCAGCTCTGTAAGTAAATAAGCTCTGTGGCTTTTCAAAGACAGGGCATATTGACTGGGTTTTGGAGAGCCATAAGGATTACTTTTTAAGGAACTTTTTTTTTACTTTAAAATAATTACAGATTCACAGGAAGTTGCCCAAAATGTGCACTTGCATAACTGTAGTACAAATATCAAAAACAGGGAATCGACAGTTCAATCCAGAGTTTTGAGTTAGAAATTCAGATTTCACTAATTTTACCATCAGGACTATTTTTTTTTTTTTTTAAGTTAAGTTTTCAGGGGGAAAAACCAAATCAAACCAGACCAAACAAAAAAACAGCCCAACTTTCTGAAAGGTCCTTTGGAACTCCTTCTTCCCTGGATCTTTGAACACTTACTGCCATCCTGGGCTTCCTGAAACAGAAGTCTGAGGACAGGACAAATAGATACACAGTGAGATCCATTTCTGCCATCAGGGGCCACAAGGAAATGCTCTATTGCCATGGGACCCCACTGAATCTATGCTGCTTTAACACGAGAAGACTCCTAGCAGGGGACCCCAGAGGGACCCCATCAGACTGCCTGAGTCTGGTTGTCTGGAGGCCTCTAAAACCCTTGGGGCTACCTAAGACCTGGCTCAGCCAAAATGCCTCTTTGCTCCTATTGTCTGTCTCCTGGCAGCTGATGATAAGTGATAAGCATGGGAGATAAAACAGGTTTGGGACTGTGGACCTGCCTGAGTCACTGGCTGCCAACCAGACCATTTTTATCTGGAAAAACTCCCCCCAGGACAGCCCACATGAGTGTTTGGGAACCTGACTCCGGGAACAATGGCGGGAAATGGAGGCCCAAGCTTGGGCGTTAGGGCCCTACCACCCACACTCCTCTTGCACTGTTATTCCTGGCGAAAACTGAGATTTGCTTTCATTCAGACAGACTCTGTGGGAAGAGGTGCAAATGAGGTTTGGAAATTAAAAGGAAGTAGTATGATGACAAGGGAAGTGATAGGAGATTGTTTTCCAAGCTTTAGAGATTTCGTTATAAATGATTCTGAGAACTGCCTCCCGAGGTATATAATGACAGCCATACTAGTTAACTATGGTAGCTCCTTGCTCACCAGGCCAGTTGTCAAAGCCATGTGGGGGCTAATTTCCTTGCCAAACTGTTTCAGTTGTGAATTTGAGAGCCCCCAGAACAAACGAGAAGTCAGACCTTACGTGCTATAGGAGAAAGTCATTCTCTGTTGGTGGGGCCATCAGGGTGATTGGGTCCTGGGCCCTGCCCACATCTCCAGGTAAATCTGGTCACTCATCTTTGACCCCGTGAAGGAGCAAATCCAGTTAGACTGACAGGCACCAGTGTTTCTAGAGATGACTGATTTTCTACCAAATGCTCAGAAGCTCTCTGTTCTGGTTGTGTTCCCCCCGAATTCACATGTTGAAGTCTTAACTTTCAGTACTTAGAATGTGACCTTATTTGGAAATCACTGTGGATGTAGTTAGTTAAGATGAGTGGAGTGGAGGAAGCTGGGCCCCTGATCCAATATGACTGGAGTCCTCATAAAGAAGGGAAATTTGGACACAGGCACACATACCGGGAGAACATCACATGAAGATGAAGGCAGAGATTGGGGGGGGGGGGCGGTGCTTCACCAGGAAAGCTGAAGATGGCCAGCAAGCCACCAGGAGCTGGGAGAAAGGCATGGAACAGATTCTCCCTCAGAACCCTAGAAGGAACACACTCTGCCAACACCCTGATCTCAGATTTCTAGCCCCAGAAGTAGGAGACAATAAATTTCAGTCCTCGAAGCCATCCCGTTTCCAGTACTTTGTTAAAACAGCCCTAGCCAACCAATACACTCTCTTAGAAATGTTGTTTCAGAATCTTTCTCAGAATTGATTTCAAGGTCCCTGGTTCATGCTGTGTGAAGGCCACCTTCTTTCCACTTTCAGTATTGGCGCAGATATCTTGCCATATTTCTTATCCCAACACTTCTGTTCTCAATAATGCCTACAAGAATAAAATGTTGGATGGTGATTATGCTCAAGTTAGAGCCAGTCAGCTCTTTCTGAAAACAAAACAAAACAAACAAACAAAAAACAAGAAATAGAACTAAAACCTAGATGTATGCTCTTCAGGAGATATTTCCTGCCAGTTCTTAGTCCAGATGGGTAAGGAAACCGATAGTGGAAAAGTACCACTGTGTTCTCAGCAGGCACCTTGCACCTGCATTGGGCATAAACAGCTCTTTGTTTCCCTGGTTCTTGGATGCACAGAAAACGGAGTGCCACACTACCAACCCAAAAGAACAACTGTTGTTGGCAGAAAGATGACCTCAGGAAATGACAGGAACTGCATAAATATGATCCACAGCCCTGGTGGTGGTGGGGAGGCTTTTCATTGCATCCAACCCAATGGTGCCCTTTGGCAGAGATAATAAGACCCTGGGCTCCAGCAGGCCCTAGCCCCAAGGGTCACTGGGACACATGTCTCCATGGCCATGGGGTCCTGGCACTTGTGCCCCAGCTCTAAACCCTACTTGCTCTAGAGTGTGGGCCATTGTCGACATAGATCAGTTAATCTGGAAGACACAGCTTGGAACCCCCAGGGCTTCCTCTTCTGTCTTGAGAACCTCTTAGGGCCTCCTCTTGGAGTGTAGGTCAGGGTTGGGCAGTTGGCTACAAGGGTCAGCAGAAGGAAGGAAAGACTTCTCTTTCCTCCTGTTTCCCAGTGTTGCCTCATACTTGACACCATAGCTTTGCTTGGTCTTTGCAAGATCCTCTGCTTTCCCCACCTAAAGGTGAGTGATTTTGTTATAGTTGGGAGAACAGAGAGGCATGAGGGCGTGGGAGTGGGAGTCAGGGCTTTGCCAGGAGGCTGGCCTCTACATTCCTCCAAACAAGACCAGGTTTAAGATCAGAGTTAAGTGCTTTGAGGAACCACCCAGAACTCTCCTCCCATTAACTAGGCAACCTCTGGTCCTCACCGCAGGTGCCCTGACCCAGCTCGTCTCCATCCTGACCTTCAGCTGACCCATTCTTTAAAGAGTGGCTGGGGCAGAAGGTGGGGAGGCCCCTGGGGAGCTGCCTGAGGAGTCCAGCCCCCCGGGCGCTCACCCAAGCAGAGAACTGGCCTCCATGAGTGGCACCACCCCTCTGGGCCTTGGATGCACTCATGGATCCAACAGGGTCCATCTTGGAGGCCTCCAGGATCCCTTTTCTGTCTGGCTTCCTGCCCTTTTACTTCCTCCATAGTCACCTCTGTCTTCTTCTCACCTCTCTCCACCTGCCTGACCCCACCTCTGTCCCCAGAAGGTGTAAGTCTCCTCCACAGCTGCCTGGGCATCCTGGCAGGAGGTTGAAGGCTTCCTGACTCTGTGGCATGCAGCCCCCACACAAAACTTTCTCTGACTGCCAGTGACTGCCTTTCCTAGCTCAGCTCCCATGTGGTTATGCCAGCAAAGTCTGTTTGTTTAAGCTGTCGTCCGGGAAAATCCAGGCAGAGGTGAGAAGGGAGGAAAACCCTGTCCTGCCATGCAAGCAGAACAGCAAAGAACGCCCAGGCCCGCTGCACCCCTGCGCCCCCCACCCACCCACGCAGAGAACACTGCCATGGCGCTAGGGCAGGCACACTGGCTGTGGCCTTGCAGTTGCAGCTCAGCCTTCCCAGCAGGGGACATAATGGATTAAGGAACTGCGTTTGGACCAGCACTGTAGCCTGAAACTCAAACTCCCAAGGAGTCCAGGGCCAGGGAAGTGTCTATTGTCAACAAATGCCACCATCGGACCAATAGCAGGCCAGCGTGTGGCTCCGAGATAGGGGCCTCTGAATGTCACCAGGCAACGGGCACAAAGAAGGCTGGATCTGCCAACCACCCAGCAGCCGGTGACAGTGCCCCATGGCCCCCCTGCAGCGTCTGTTCCAGCACAGCCAGGTGGGAGAGCCCCTGGGCCCCAGAGTCCCCCAAGATCAAATTACCATCAGTCTCAGGATTTGGGGGGAAAGGAGGTGGTGTAGAAAAGGGCTTTATTTGGAAACTCGACTACCAAATTTGGTTTAGTAAGAGCTGGGCTGATGGCAAAGGTGAAGATTTTCAAGTAAGAAGGATCTAAATGTTGCTGCAAAGCACAGCCTGGCTCATCCACCTTTCTGCTGCTCCGTTCCTACAAGTCAGGAGATGGGCACAACCCTAGGATCCCTCACCCCGACCTCCTGGCTTTCCCTAGGAGATGTTGGGTGCGACGCTTGCGACACATTTACTAATTTAGGCTGGAGGAGAATGTAAGGTGAAACCTAAGAATGCTTGTTTCTCATTCCTACAAAGTACATTCCCTTCCTGTCATAGAGCCAGAGCGGGACAAAGCCTTCTGATCTCCAACTAATGGAGATTTGAAGGAACATTTTTATCTCATCAAGCACATATTCATTCAACATTTAGAGCAACAGAGGGGCTCAGCTAGGTGCTGGGGTTGAAAGATGAGCTGGTTATTTTTCCCACGTGGTCTGACCCTCTCCAAAGGTTCACCCATCTTATCTACCCTATATGCGGAACGCTCAAATCTATATGCTTAGCCCAGACCATACCCCTCTCCTCCTAAGCACCAACCCAATATATCAAATAGTTTTCTGGGCACCTCCTCGTGAATTTTCCACAGGGCCACTGGATGCAACGTGCCCCAAGTTCAAGGTCGCATCTCTCTACCACCAAACCTGTTTTACCACATGAGCTCTTTGTCTTAGTGAATGATACTACCCTTCTATATGGGTTGAATTGTGCCCCTTTGAAATTCATATATTGAAATCCTAATCCCCAGTACCTTGTAATGTGACCATATTTGGAAATGGGTTATTTACAGATGTAATTACTCAAGATGAAGACATACTGAAGTAGAGTGGGCCTATTCCAAAATGACTGATGTCCTTATAAAAAGGGGAAATTTGGATACACAGACATGGGAAGAACACCATGCGAAGAGATATAGGAAAGAGCCATCTATAAGCCAGGGAACACCTATGGCTACCAGAAGCCAGGAAAGAAGACTGGAACAGATCCTTCCACAGAGCCTTGAGAAGGTGCATAGCACGGCCAACACTTTGGTTTCAGACTTCCCATCTCCAGAACTGAGACAATAAACGTCTGGTGTTCTAAGCCATCCAGTTTGTGGTATTTTGTGATAGCAGCCCTAGGAAATGAACACCACCTCCATTAAACATTGTCCAAGAGAGGATCCTGGAAGCTTCTATCATGTCCTCCTCTCCATCAACACCTCCACACGCCACCTGTAAACCAACAATAAACCACAAAACTCTGTCTGCTACACTGGCAGGACACCTTGCCAACAACCCACTTGTCTTCATTCCCGCTGTTACCACGTTGGAGCAGGCCATTATTTCAACAGAACCCTTCCTAACTGCTCTCCCTGCCTCCAACAACACCTCCTGCCTAGCTGTTCCTCAAATTGCAGCTGGGATCATCTTTTAGTGTGCAAATAGGAGATGTCTCTTCCCTCCGTAAAACCCTTCAGACATTCCTCCTTGCTAGTAGAATGGAGTTTAGTTCCCCTAAAAGGCTCAAGAGGTACAGAGTAATGTGGCCCCTGGTCCCCTCTCTGTCCCCATCTCTCACCAGTCTCTTGCTAATAGTATTCTCCAGCAGTATCGAGCTTCTTTCTCTTCCTTAAATGTACCATCCAAATCTATCTGGCCACCAGTACTTAAATATGCTGTTCCCTCTGTCTAGAACCCATTTCCCTACCCTCTTCATCCACATGACTTTTACTCATCAAATTGTCTTTTTCTGTTAGTGGCTCCGGAGTGGAGTAATTCCATCTATCTTGTTCATGGGTAGATCTTCAGTGCCTGGCATGGTGCCTGGAATATATTAGGTGCCCACCAATCATTTGCTTATTGACTGACCAACTGACAGACGGAAACAAAACTCCTATCCACAATGAGCTCAGTCCAGAAGGGAGACAATAGTGTGGGACAAAGAAACTCAGGAACACAGAAATAGGACCCAGTTTGACTCAGCCTGAGGCAATGAGAGACATTTCCCACAGGCAATGACATTGAAGCTGGACCTTAAAGGATGAGTAGGAATTGGCCAGAAGAGAGAGGGGGCAGCGTAGGGAAACTCCTTTCAAGCAAAGAAGATGCCAAGGAGCAGGGCATATTTGGGAAATGGTGGGAATATTTTGTGTGCCCAGAATATGATGTACAGAAATTTAGCTGATGTGGTCTGGGGTCATCAGACTATGAATCCTGCAAGGAACTTATTTTTGCATATAAATCTCAACTTTACTTAGACATAAAAGAGCAAAAAGTAAGTTTGTGATCCCTTTTTATAGTGAGAGAAGGGGAGTGATAAGCCCAGAAGTACTGCTCTGCTGCTCAGGATATTCCCTGAAAATCCTAGTTCTTTTTATTTGCTTCTGGGGTCAAGACTTTCATCTCTTCAGGGCCACAAGCTAAACACTACATTTCCACTGAAGCGGAATAGCTGGATAAAAATGGCTGGGACCACAGCTGCATCTCACTCCCCCTACCTCACCCCCAAAAATCCCCTGACAAAGAACACTGGTTGAGAGAGTGGCTGTCTAATTCCTTCCAAATGTCCTGGAGAAGGGGGAGGAAGAGGGAGACTTGCTCAGGTTACCCTTTATCATTCTGAAATCTCTCTGGCTCTGATCTAATTTTGGTCCTTTTTGTTAGTCTTTACAGATATAAAGAATAATTTCTCTCCCCTGCATAAAATAATTGCCTATACTTGAAAGTAAGAATTAAACCACCCATTTGCCTTCTCTTCTCTGAAGAACACAAATTTGATTCCTTAATTGTTTTCTTATAAAAATCCATTGTCTCTCCCCCAACCTTAACTCCATAAGGTCATTTTAATCTCTCTCTCTCTCTCTCGCTCTCTCACTCTCTCTCAGAACCAATGTATGGACTAGAACAGGAGAGGAATCATAGAGCCAAGATAGTTTCTTCTAAGATAGGTGGGTGATCCTGGCATAGCAAGAAAAGTCCCTTCTGCATAGGAATATCTGCATGGTCCAATATTGTTCAAGTTCCCCCCAGGAAGCAAATGTCTGTTGTTGCACATAGGGTGAAGCCTGAGGAGGTGTGCACAGGGTAAAGGAAGCCTGCTACCACCCCACCACCAATGGATATGTAGCCTGGAGCCAGCCCTGTGGTCAGAACGTGGACAGATGAGTCTAAGCACAGGCACACACACAGCGCAAGCCCAAGGGCACAGAGCCATGAAGTAACTCTTTGTGGTACAGGAGTGGGATACCAAAATCAGCACGTTGGTACTGTTGAGGCAGCTCAGTCTCATGTGAAAGAAATACCATGTTAGCCAGCAGAAGTAATTGAATTGCCAGGCAGCTTTCCTGGAAAAAGGAAAGGGGACATCTGGTTGACCCCATGCGTGGGGTAGAGGGTCAGAGATAGCCCCCAATGGGAGAAACAAGGACAAAACCCACTCAGGTTCCATCTGGGATAAGGGCATCCCACCTGGACAGTACTGCTGGTTCTGCCTGGTCCCAAATACCAGAGAGGCACTTAGAAAATTTTAGGAAAGTCACTCTAAAATGTGTTTGTGTGTGTGTTGGTGGGGGGAGGTCCAGAGGTGTGGGGACTGGACAGGGGCTCCTTTTATCTGAGTCTAAGAAAAGTACTGTCTTGAATTCAGGTTGGACTGACTTTAAATCACTCATCCTGACCACTATAAAATACTGGAAATCATACAAAACTCCCTTTTTATAACAAAGCTAACATGTTAAACTTTAGATAATAGAGATGCAGATGTGGGTAGACCAGCTGCATTGCCCCCTTCCTCCTTGTCCTGTCAAATGTTCTATTCCTGTCCCACACCTGCTCTCATCAACCTTGCCTTCTCACTAGGTCCCACCTCCTTCATCCTTCTGACCTTCCTCCTTCACTTTGCTATGTGTGAGACAGTCCCATAAGTTGGAAGCCAGCACAAGGCACCGTCACTTTCTGGTCACGTCGGGCTGGAATGGAGGGTGCATAGGGCTGGATTTGTTGAGCAAGCCAGAGTCAGGCAGAGACTAACTGTAGGGCAGGACAGGACCTAAAAGAACAAATTGAAGATTAGGGTGATTTATGTGTCCATTTCCAGCCCTAGGCAGTGCGCTACTTGCAGTGAGGGATAATGCCTTCTATTCTATCTTCTGTATCCCTTCGTGCCTTGCACAATGCCTGGCACCATGTGTGTACTGAGTAAATGAAAGGATAAAAAGATGAAGGACTGAAAGGCCTTGCCTTTGCCTGTTGAGATTGCCTCAGAATTTGGGACAGGCTTGACTCTGTAGTTAGAACCATCATCAGCAGGTCCAGCTGCAAGGAATAGAGAAAGCCACAAAAGGAGATGGACCTGAGATTAAATGTCCCCTTCTCCCACGCCCTGGAAGAATTTCAGTGTGGTTCCATTCCCTCAATACTTGTGATTCAGTGTTGTCCTCACACCACCACCCTAACCCCGCAGTAACAGTGCTGCCCAGGGACAACCCTGCCTCCCACCAGAGACACAGAAATCCCTAGGATCCCCTTTGTACCGCATGGTTGCCACAGTGAGCCACTTCTGAACTGTGAAATATCCAGTGGGTCACTCTTATGTTGTGAATAGTTCCCACGCAAGTCCCCCACTAACGATTGTAAATTCATGTTCTGCGCTGAGCCACTCCTAGGATCTATCAGTTGTTGTTTGCACTCACCCAAGCACCCAGTTTCAAATAATTAACTGCTCCCTCGGAATGCTTACCTTTGCAAAAATACCGCATGCTCATTTGAGCATAAAGAGGCTCCTGATAGGAATATCAAAATTACCTTTGAATACTGGATAATTTATGGGTATGTTCATACCCTTCACTAAGCTCTAGGTGACAGCTTGGCATGCAATTAACAACACAAAACAAAACAAAACAAAACAAAAACAAAAAAACCTGGCCTCTTATCTGTTAAAAAGCATATCGAATAGTCAGCTCCTACAGATGGTGACTCTGGGTGCCTCTCGGCTGAGAGTGGTCATGTGGAAGGGAGTATCACCGGAGAGGGGGCCCAGGGAATATGAAGACAGCTGCTGCCAGCTATGCTGGGAAAACAACACTTGAAACTCAGAGCTGGGGTTGGGCTAGGTGGGAATCAGACCCTATAGCTAGGTGAGGGGGCTGGCTAACACCCCACTCCCTGAAGGCAGCTTCTCCTGGTTATAGGACTCGTGCTGTTGCTGTGCCCCCTCCCAAACCTGCCCCAGCTCAGTGGTACCAGCAAGCAGAACTGAGGACAAACTAGCCATAGAGTACTCCCCCACAGGAGGAATTTGGCCGAAAATCAGCATTACCTTTCTATCAAAATTCCAAATGGAATTTTAACACTCATAGCACCTGCCGTGTCCCTCAAGGATTTCTTTCACATGTAGAAACTTCTATGTGCCATCTCTGTCACCTCCAGATAATAAGACTCCTTTGAAATAACATTAATAATAACAGCTAATATTAATCATGCCCTTAATAAGTGTCAGAAACTACAGTAAGTTGAAACTATATTAAGAAACTATACTAGGGGCATCTGGCTGGCTCATTCGGTGGAGCATGCGACTCTTGATCTCGGGGTTGTGAGTTCGAGCACCACATTGGGCATAGAGATTACTTGAAAATAAAGTCTTGGGCGCCTGGGTGGCTCAGATGGTTAAGCGTCTGCCTTCGGTTCAGGTCATGATCCCAGGGTCCTGGGATCGAGTGCTGCGTCAGGCTCCCTGCTCCTTGGGAGCCTGCTTCTCCCTCTGCCTCTCTCTCTCTCTGTCTTTCATGAATATATAAATAAAATCTTAAAAAAAATAAATAAAGTCTTAAAAAAAGGCAGCTACAGTTTTTGTTTTGTTTTGTTTTGTTTTGTTTTTTGAGAGAGCGAGTGCAAGTGGGCTGGGGGAGGGGCAGAGGGAGAGGGAAAGAGAGACTCTTAAGGAGGCTCCACACTCAGGGCAGAGCCATTGCAGGGCTCTCAAGAGCCCAAGATCATGACCTGAGCTGAAATCAAGAGTCAGATGCTTAACCAACTGAGCCACCCAGGCGCCCCTACACTAAATATTTCTATAACTGTAACAGTATATGCCTAGTTCTGTTATGGACACTGTACACACATTATCACTCATTCAATCTTCACAATAAGTCTGTAAATTAAAAAGAAAACATTCATTCATTTACCATTAAGTATGATGTTATTTGTGAGTTTTTTATAGACACTCTTTGTTAGGTCAGGAAGTTCTCTTTTATTCCTAATTTAAGTGTTTTTATTAATGGAGAGGTACTAAAATTGTCAAATGCTTTTCTGTATCTATTGACATAATCATGTGGTTTTGTCCTTTATTCCATTAATATTGTATGAAATTAATTTATTTTCAGATATTAAACTAACTTTATATTCCTGGGATAAGTCCCCCTTGGTCATGTTTTATTCTCCTTTTTATATGCTACAACATTTGGTTTTCTGGTATTTCGTTGAAAATTGGTTCTTTTGTTCTTGTTTTTGCTTCTTCTATGTGGCCTGTGTATTTTTCCCTGTGTGATGTGTCCTCATTATCAGAATAGTAAGAATCCAAGGGCTGAGATTGTAGCTAGATTAAGAAGCCAGCCAGTTTGACAATTATCCGGAGCGCTCCCTGTAGGAGGTATTGGAATTAGGTGCAAAACAACATCAGTTAACTCGGATTTCTACAAACCACTTCTTATATCAGTGGTTCTCAAATTGTAATGTGCAAAAGAATCATCTCCAGTGCTTATTAAAACACAGAGTCTTGGGTCCAACCCTCAGTTTCTGATTCAGTAAGTCAGGTAAGTCTCAAGATTTGTGTTTCTAACAAATTCACAAGTGGTACTGATGCTAATGGTTCATGGATCATACTTTTAGTAGAACTCTCTTATATGACTGGCTAATTGTAAATTGCTCAATCTCCTTCTGAAATATACAGGAACTTCCAAAGGAAATAAACAATACCCACCCATCCCCATGCCTCGAAACAGTAATACCACCAGCAAGGAGCACAGCCATTATCCTGATCTTCATTTCTAAATACCATTCTCTGATACAAGGAAGCAAAGACCCTTGAGAAATAGCTAACTCTAGGGCTGGGTCAGAAAAAATACAAGATGAGCTTGGAGCATCTTATGATGCAGAGAAAATAAGGCAGTAAAAAAACAAAAGGATGGGAACATATCGAAAGAATGCAGAAAATATCCATGAGTTCACACTGATATAAATAAATGAATGAACAAATAGGGAGGAGAGATGAACTTCCTTACAGAGGAATCTAAATAATATATGTACATATTTTCCCTTCCAGAAGGTGAAACTTAATTCTCATCCTCCTGAGTATGGGCTAGATTTACCAACTTCAAAAAAAGTGGGCAAAAAGTAACTTCATGGTAGAGAAACCTGGCAGACACCACCTTCACCAAGTGATCTAGGTCAACATCCCCAGTGATAAGTCATCTCTGTAGCATGTACCCCAATAAGATGCCATGAGATATTCCATATTCTCTGTGATATTCCATATTCCCCTCAAGTCCCATAACACCAGTGTGAACATGAGAAAATGTCCGACAAACTCAAACTGAAGACACAAACTGGGGGAAAAACAAACAAACAAACAAACCACTCACAAATTATATCGCTGCTGAAGGACTTGTTTCCAGAATACGTAAAGAACTCTCAAAACTCAGTAAGAAGAAAACAATCTGGATAGTTAAAGAAAGCATATTAGTGGTTGCCTGAACAGGAGGATGGGAGTGGTAGAGAGGGGCACAAGGGGGCAATTCCTAAGGAGTGCGAGAAAACTTTGGGGATGGTGGCTGTAGTCACTATCTTGCTTGTAGTGATGTCAAAACTTATGGTACATTTTCAGTATGTGCAGCCTGAATAACTCTTGATGATTTTTCCCTTATCTTTTCCTAATTTCCCCGAGGACGTGGGGGTGAGGGGTGTTGTCTCACGGGGTTGAGCCAGTTGACCATACCCCATTCCCTACATGACACGTTACCGGGAACACAAGACAGCCAGCATTTATTGTGTAGTTACTATGTTCCTGGAACCTTCACACAGTAAACTCAGTCAATCCTCGGAGCAATCCTGAGAGGAAGATACTAATCCTGCTGTTTTCCAGATTAGAAAGACGAGCCTCAGGCAGTTAAGTAACGTGGCTCATTATACAGCTCGTCAATAAGGACTGAGGGATTGAAAAGCAGTTTATTCAAAACCCAGGGGCAGGAGGGAGAATTTGTGTGACTGTATTATCATAAGTTACCTCCCTCTCTGCCGAGTAACCTAATGCCATCTTGTTATGAGTGAAACAAACAAACAAAAACTCAAATAAATTAAAAGAAAATTCTGTTTATTTAATATATAGCAATGCTTTGTATTGAAAAGAAGGAGGACCTTTTTTCCCACAGGATCTGTACTGTATTTTTATTGAAAATCTGTTTTCTCTATTTCTGCCCCATTAAATGAATATGGAATAAATATTAAAGCAAATTGGACCTGACTGGGGCAGCAACATGACTCCATCTGGCCTCAGCACTGATTCAGATTGTGGTTTAGAAGAAAGCGGGACAAAGTTAACCATGGAGGGGGCTTTCATTGCATGTGGCAGCCCGGTTCTAGCTGAGGCTTCTGCCCGCCTGGTTTACTGCAGTCTCCCCTCCGGACTCTCCAGGATGGTGTCCACTCTATTGGGATAGCCATCACTACCGGAATCACTGATGCCCACTATCTCCTAAACCACACCTGGGACAGCAGCACCCAGGGACATCGCACTGGATGCTGGGCGAAGTCTCTAGATGGCACTCTACATGCTGTTGGCAAGCGCTGAGCTTCACACCTCCCACACCACAGACTCCTCTCATCTTGTCTTCTCTAGTTGTCACAATCTCAGCTGGTCTCCCAGCCTCCAGCCAGAGTGATCTTTCTAAAATGCAAATCTGATCATGCCGTTTTCCCACTCCCAGCCCTTCACTGAGGCTTCATCACCCACAGGCTAATGTTTTGCTTCTATACAAGCATCTTCATGATCTGCCTTAACCTATCGTTGTACTTTACCTCCTGTCAATCTCCCAACCCCCACACACAACCTCTGGTTAGCCACGCCAACCACCCACCATTCCAAGAACAAGCCTCATCCTATCAGGCCCCTTTCCTCTTCCTCTGCCAGGAAGGCCCTTTCTCTCTCTCTCTCTCTCTCTCCCTCTCAGCAAGCTCCTTCCCCCTCAACCTTCATGTTGAACATGTAACTCAGAGGTCACCTTCTCCAAAGTGACCTCCATGACTCTCTTGAGGAGTTTCCTTTCCTATGCTCATCAAGCAATTTGTTTCCACCTGGTATAGCCCCAAGCAGAGCTCTGTTTCCATATCTGGCTCTTCCCATAGACTGAATTCCTCAAGATGGAAAATGTTGGGTCCATCGTTGTGTAACCAGGGTGCTGGCTCTCTTTTTGTCTTACAGTTCCAAAGTCCACACGTGCTGTCTGCGTTTGCCCCAAGGCCACCCGGGTGCCCAGTTCAATAGCTCTAGACCTCTGATCCATCCAGGAGTAATGCAGACTGCGTGGGAGTAGTGAAGAGTGACTCACGGGGCACACCCCACCACAAACAACCAAAAACTGCTCATCAGCTGTCTTCCCATGAAATTCTTTCCTTGGCTAAGCTGCAACCAGGGGCTTTTCTCTCTTCCCCTTCCCCAAAGTATACCTGTTGTGTTGGCTCTTTTCTCCCATGTCCATGTATATGAATGTTGCTATTTGTAAGAATTGATTTTTAAAATGCAAACAGAATATAAGAGTGCAAAATAAAATTAAAGTGCCATATCTCTTTTATACCCAATTTCCCCTTCCCAGAAATGACTGCTTTGAACTGTTTCTATTTTGAGTTTTTTTTAAAGATTTATTTATTTATTCGTTAGAGAGAGAGAATGAGATAGAGAGAGAGAGAGCATGAGAGGGGGGAGGGTCAGAGGGAGAAGCAGACTCCCTGCTGAGCAGGGAGCCCGACACGGGACTCGATCCCGGGACTCCAGGATCATGACCTGAGCCGAAGGCAGTCGCTTAACCAACTGAGCCACCCAGGCGCCCTCTATTTTGAGTTTTTTATGAACATAATGTTCAGTTCTAATACTTAGATCTTTATTTCATGATTTATCCATCTGAGACAGTATCTATTGGCCCCTCAGTATGAAAGATGGTGAAATTAGCACACATACTCTACCTCCCACTTTTTCTGTTCCCTTTTTCTTTTCTTGTGATATTTGTGATAGCCTTAGTTTGAGTTCTTCTGACGATTATCATTAAATAATATACTTACACCTCTATATCTTGATCTATCAAATTTATATATATTTGTACACTTGCTCTTTAGTAAATGCACCTACACCACCACCTACTTCTCTTATTTTTGTCAATGAACCACATTTTATCATGTCAAGATCGTCATAATATTTGTATATTGTGCGACAATTATAATTGAGCTTGTTGGCCTATGGGCCAATTTTTGAAATGGAAAACCAATCAATGGAATTCAAATAGTGTGATTATGTAACTATTATTTGCTATAGCATCATGTGGTGTGGCTGGGTTTTTAGGCAGGGAAATGCAACAAACTGTGGTCTGTTACTAACCTGTCAATACCTCTGGCCCTGGGAACTCTTTAGATTGTATATCTTTTTTTTTTTTTTAAGATTTATTTATTTATTTGAAAGAGAGAGCATGAGCGGGAAGGGCAGAGAGAAAAGGAGAGAGAATCTCAAGCAGACTCCATGCTGCGCACAGACCCAACGTGGGGCTCGATCTCATGATCCTGAGATCATGAACTGAGCCAAAATCAAAAAGTCAGATGCTTAACCAACTGAGCCACCCAGGTGTCGCTTGACTATGCATCTCAATCACCTTTCAAAGTGATGGTAATGGGTCTTTTCAAGTTTCTTTCTTCCTCTTAGATCATGTGCCAGGAAGTCATCCTCTCCCTCTAAATCCTTGGATGTATTGGCCCATGATGGAATCTCCCTTTTTTGTTTTCTCTTTTTACTTATTGAGGTTTCTTAAAGGTTTAGCTATTTCAGGGAATCAGCTTAAGGTTTATTTAAGCTTTTAAATAAGTGTTACATTTAGTTAAATTGTAACAAATCAATACATCAAATTTTAATAAACTCATTGAATTAAATTTAGATTTTGTTTTCACAAATCTCTTCTTCGTTTCCTTTGGCTTTTTATTCCCTACTTCCTTAAGACAAGTCCTTAATTCTCTCACTTTTTAGTCTTTCTGCTGCAACTGCAAGAGCATAACAGGCCATAAATTTTCCTCTGAGGACAGCCTTTGCTGGGTCATTGGTTTTCATTGATCTTTAGCAATAAAAATTTCCCTTTCGATTTCCTCATTGAGCCAAAAACTATCTAGGTTCATACTTCTTCATTCTTATATAGAGGTTTGTTTTTTGTTTTTTGTTTTTTTACCTTTTAATAGTTTATTTTTCAAGTTATTAGATCATGATCAAAAATTTTGCCTGGTTACATGTCAGTTATACCAGGACCTAAAAAAAAAAAAAATAGAAAAGAAATTTTGCCTGTAAAATTGCTACTTAAAAAAATGTATCTCTTGGGCGCCTGGGTGGCTCAGTTGGTTAAGCGACTGCCTTCGGCTCAGGTCATGGTCCCGGAGTCCCAGGATCGAGTCCCACATCGGGCTCCTGGCTCAGCGAGGAGCCTGCCTCTCCCTCTGACCCTCCCGCATCTCATGTACTCTCTCTCTCTCTCATTCTCGCTCTCTCAAATAAATAAATAAATCTTTAAAAATATATATATATATCTCTTAAAAAAATGTTTTTTGGCCTGACAAGTGACATGTTTGCTAAAAGTAAATATAATCTTCAGCGAATAAGGTAGAAAAACAGCCTTCATTTTTCCTAGTACTGGGCTTAATAACTAGTAAGTGACAATTTTAGGGCTCAGGCAGGCAGGCAACACAGATGGAGCTGATTCTCTGCTCAGAGGAAGTGACGGCAGCCCCATCCATGTTGGCTGTTAGTCAAGGATGTTGGAGTTAATCTCGACTCCTTCCTTTCTCTCACATTCCAATTAGGCAATCCTATCAGTTATATCCAGAATCAGGGCGCCTGGGTGGCTCAGTCGGTTAAGCATCTACCTTCGGCTCAGGTCATGCTCCCAGGGTCCGGGGACCGAGCCAAGCATTGGGCTCCCTGCTCCGCGGGAAGCCCGCTTCTCCCTCTCCCTCTGCCTCCTTCTCTCTCTGCTTGTGCGCATGTGCGTGCACGCGTGCACTCTCTCTCTCTCAAATAAAATTCTTTAAAAAATATATGTGTGTGTATATGTGTGTGTGTGTGTGTGTGTGTATATATATATATATATATATATATATATATATATATATTTGGATATATCTCCAAAATTAGACCATGTGTCATCACCTCCACAGTCACCAGCCTGGTCCAAGCTCCAACATCTCCCCCCTGCACATCAGTAAGCTCTAAACCGGGCTCCCTGCTGCCACTCTCGCCCCCTACAGTTTGTTTTTGGCACAGCAACAACTTTATCCTGCTGAAGGGCAGCGCCTGCTCCTCTGCTCAGAACCCTCCAGGAATTTCCTGGCCACTCCATGGAGGAGCCCTCTTGGTAGGGTCGTTGGCATCCTCCCGATCAGCTGGAACAGCAGAGTAGCTTCGGAATGGATGGGAAGCTAACCGGGCGAGGGGGAGGAGGGCCCTCCGCAAGGTGTTGGAGCCGAGAGACTAGACAGGGAGCCCTCTTTGGGACCTCCTGAAATAACCAAGGGACACTTTGAGGAAAGCTGTTTATCAACGATCCAGCTGCTCGGGTCAATGCCATCATGATTTGGGTACTAAAAAGAAGAGTGACCTTCCTGGTTGCAGGCTTTTAAGGCACAAATCATTTATGTTACAGTAAGTTTTGCAAAACAGTCTAGCCTAAATTTGTCTGCAGGAATGAATGATTTGCTTTCAGTGTTTCAAGGTGAGCTTTCCTTTGTTGGTTGTTTCTTTGAGAGGAGAAAACAATAAAATGACATTTTCCTTTTAGCCAGAAGCATTTCTGACTGCGTTTAAAACAGCACCTTCTGATTAATGCAAACGCGTGGGTCCCTCTTAGCTGTGCACTTTGTAAATCAACCAGTGATGAAGCCTTTGTTCTAGCTGACCGCATGAAATGGGGGGGGGGGGGGCTTTCTTTCCCTCTCTGCTGGGTGGTAGGGTGACTACTCTTTATTTTCATTGGAAGAGCACATCACCTGATATGGCACACACCAGGATGAACACAAGAGGCCTTTATCTGCGTTACCTGATCGCGATCCTCTACAACTTTCATTACTTGATTAGCTACAAGAGACAAGAAGGGTTTTCCGAGGAAGGCTCAGGTATAGCAACACTCTCAGGAGTCAACAGCCTCCTTAGCCAGGGGCACGGGCTCTCCCTATTGTGATAAAGACCAATGTCATTTTTTAACCTCGGGAAGCTCACAATGTGGGTATGTGTACGTGTGTGTGTGTGTGTGCGGGTGCGTGTGTGTGCATGTGTGTGTGTGCGTGAGAGAGAGAGAGAGAGAGAGAGAGAGACACTCCTGGGATCTATATAATTTCTCCTCTCCTTTTATACCTCAAAAATATTCCAGAAAGGAACTTCTCTACAATGTGTCTTGGGCTGTTTCCTGTCCCCATTTCCCTGCACAAACACAGGGTTGTTTCTGTGAATAAAACAAAAATCTTCTCAGGAGGCAGAGCCTCACAGGCCCAGGAACCCTGGCCAAGGGTCGGCTGCCTGCCTCATGTCAGCAGGGAAGGCAACCGCACATCTCTTGAGCATTTCCTGTGAACTAGACACTTTGCCACTTTACTTAACCCTGAGCTTTACCACTTCTTGTCTTTTTTTTAGGATTACACTCTGAGACTCAGAGACTTTATGGAAAACGGTGCAGCCCCCTCCTTAGTGCAAGTTCCCACCCGTCACTGGCCTGGATTCTGGCAATGGCTTTCCAAATGATGTCTCCACACCAAAGTCTTTCCACCAGCAGCTAGAAGGAAGTTTTCAAGGTACCTATGTGACCAGGTGACACATACATACTCTTCACCCCCACACTCACTGCTAAAAAACCCTCCCTCGTCATCCGACGCTCTGGGCACAAAGACCAAATGCCCTGTGGTCCCCGATCTGCCCATCCTCCCTCTTCAGCCTCCCCTTGTCCTGCTCTCCCTTCATCCTCTGGGCTCTAGACCAGCGGGGCTGCACTATGCTTCTCCCTGGTACAGGACCTTCCCATGTTCCCCCCTCCGCCCAGGGAGCCACTGCAGGCCCAGCTTCTGAGCACCACCCGGGTCTCAGTTCATTCCTAGTCACCCTTAAGCTCACAACTCACCCCTCCCTTCCCCCCCAGCAAGCCTGGACTTGCTCCCCAGCACCGTCCCCTGCTCTTAGGGTCCCATGTATGCTGCCTTCAGAGCACTTGCCACCATTTCAAATGGGCATTTTTATCTTATGAGCATCTGATTATCTTCTGACTTCCTCACTAGACTGGCACGGACTGGGTCTTCTGTTCTTTTTACGAGTTGTATTTTGGACACCTAACACAGTGTCAGGCCCAAGATAGGCAATCCAGATTGGCCGTGTGGATCTGACTGAATAGGAATGAATGCCGCAACGCCTGCAGGGATGGAAAAGCCAGGATTTCCACACAGTCTGTGCTCATCCCATTGCCTCACACCTTCTCTCCAACCATTGGCCTCCTGACTTTAAAGACGCTGGTTAAACTTCCTCCATGGCCCTCCCTGGCACAGGACCAAGAACAGAATCGCTTGTGCCTTTTCTAGATGCTTAAAATCCTGTTACTGATGCCAAAACTTTCTACTCTCATGTTTTCCCTTACTGGAAACTTCTCAGGTCAGCTTTGGATAAGGGATGCCTATTTTCTTGCTCCTACTCTGTTTTCCGGACTGTCTCCCCATCATCATGTGTCACTTCCTTTCTGTCCCGTCCTCATAGGCTGAGAATATTCCCGTCTTTGCTCCCCTGCACCCAGGACTCAGGCACATCCCACAGTGGCTCTCCCCCAGGGGGCAGGGGGCTGGAAGGGCAGGCCCCCCCCCCCAGAGTACAGGTGAGCAAGCACCTGGGAGCCGGAAAATTAAGGTGCAGGTCAGCAAGCGACCCCCATTCGGGGCACCAACTTCACACTGTGTTTAAGAAATTATGCGACAGACCGAAAAAAAAAATTCATGGTGAACCCAGTCTTCGAGTTCTAGTGGCTTCCTCCAAAGCATTAAAAGCTTTAAGTCGTTGTATTTGCCGCTAGAGCATGACCACATTGCATTCGGCCTAATCAGTGCTTACTTGGTACCTGCTATGGTTCAGACACCGTGTGAGGCCGGAGGACGCAGGGCTGAATGGGCCCCACTCCGGCACAGGGGTGGATAGCATGCTATTCTAGAGAACGGATGCCACCAAGGAGGGACTAAGCCATGCTGTCGAGGAAAGGGCTGAGGGTGGGGAGACAGCCTAGAAAACAGACAGACAGTCACACGTTGGCTGGGATTTAGAGATACGGAGAAGTTCGTCTGACAGTGGCCGGAGAAGGTAACCCAGACCGAAGGGGAGCGTGCCCAAAGTGCAGGCTCTAGAAGCAGGACGTGTTTGTGCGGAGCAGTGTCTTGTAGAGCTGAAGCACCGGGTGTGTGTTACAAATAGCGGGACCGTACAATTTATTGCCCAGAGTGAGACGCTTTTGAGCGTCAAGGGGCACACTGTGAATACTGATGGCAGGACGACATACACCAAGACGATTCCGGGCAAGGCGGCTGGGTAGCTACCTGGTTCGAGGGGACAGCCAGGAGGCTACCTGGTTCGGCCGACACCAACCTGCCGTATGGGAGGGACAGGGACTGAAGGCTGGAAACCTGCCCAGGAACCAGGATTTGATCCTCAAGGCGCTGAAGTGTCGTGGAAGGGTTTGAAGCCCAGTAGGAAGACCAGCAGGGTAGCTGTAGTGAGGATTCAAGGTGTGCAGAAAGGGACTAGACGGTAAGCTTTATAAAAGTGGCAATCACAGCCTTTTGTATAGAATTTACCTACGCAGTGGTTAGCGTGATGCCTGGGATACAGAGGAGCTTGATTAAGATGCCAAATGCAAGGCTTTCCCTGAGCCCCGTCTTTAAAATTGCAATGCCCTCCCCCACGCATGATGGGCAGCACCCTTTCCCCTCCCTCTGCGGGCTTCTGGCTCCTGACATGCTCCACGTGTGTCTGGGCCCTGCCTTCAGAGTGCACGCTCCACCAGGGCGGAACTGACCAGTTTTGTTCACTGCTGTCTCCCCAGCCCCGAAGGCAAGGAAGACGCTCAACCCATGTCCGTTGAGTGAAGGCAGGAAGAAAGAAGGCAAGGACATCGGGAGTCGGCTAGCTCTGTGGACATGAGGATCCAGCACGGGTGGTGTGGCAGAGATGCAGACAGAGGACACTCACAAGGAGACTTGTCTGCCCTGAGGGTGTGAAGGACTCCCCAGATCTCCTGGCGGTCAATCGTAACAGCTCCCCTGCCCCTCCGCTTGCACAGCCAAGGTCACCATCATTTCCCGCTCGGCCAGGCTCCCAAGCGCCCATGGCTCACCCATGAACCTTTGACGGAAGGATGGCGTCTGCCACGCGCACAAGGGGGAAGGAACACAGGTCTACAAGGTTCGTTTTCAAGCACTTTTTATTCAGCACATGAGATCTAGGCACCTCTTCTCTGCAATGAAATATCCCTTCCCAGTGGCTCTGTCCCCTCCTAGAGCCGCTTCCAGGCCGGCGGGCCTCACTTCCAGAAGGTGGGCTTCCTCTCATGGTTTTTCATTTCCTTTACATGACTTGTTCTTCCTGTGCCTTACCGCTGTCCCCAAATACCTTGGAGAAGTGGGGCCTTGGTATCCTTCCTCAGGATAAATTCAGCCTGTATCCAAGCCTCTTCCAGAACCCCAGACGACTAAGTGTGTGAGGGCCCTCCAGTCTGCTCAAGCCTCCCCCTGGGCCACATCTCAGTTCCAAGCCTTCCTCACGGTTTCTTCTGGAAAACCTAGGGGCTGTCCTTCATGTCAACAGAACGCCCGGTGACTTGCCCGGGCCTGCCTGGACGTGCTGGAGGTGGTGTGGTGGTAACAGACTTGGCTTCTCTGTCACAACCACATTCCACGCCGTGCTGGCCCTGGGCGGGGACGGAGGGCTGGGCCGGGGCGGCGGGGGTGGGTCATGATTAGAGTCCAGCGCTCCGGGTCCTGCCATATGGAAAGGGCCCCTGGTGGGGACGGCTTGGAGGCTGGGGCACGGGGGAATGACAGCAGACCTGCTGTGGAGGATGCAGGGCTCACGGTGGAATTTGGAGGCAGGCCAGCGTCCAAGAGCGAGCTAGTGGCTAGGTGGTGGCTGTGGACCCTGGGGTGGAATGCGAGAGTCTGGGTGCAGATGCTGCAGAGGGATGAAAAACCAAAAAAAACAGTGGAATCACACATGCCCGGGCCCATTTTCACGAGTAAGACCTGTTGGGGAAACGGCATCCCCAGCCAAAGGCCAAGAGTGTGCTGGAGAAGATGCATGAGCAGGACACGGGGATGAGAGCGTCACTCAGGTCCCAGGCCCAGGGGCCGGGGTCCCCTACCACTCTCACTCCATTCTCAGGAATGCACAGGGGTCAGGTTCTGTTTAGGACCTGCTCTTCTCTACAGGTGCCCAGATACTTTCCTGGGTTCAATTTTCCATTGGGATTCTGATAGCTATAGTTCATGGTTCATTCATTCATTCATTCATTCATTCATTCACTGGCTCCCTTGAATCCGTTGGCAGGTCCTGAATTGGTTCTGAGGTACAGCTGTGGACAAAACACAGTCCCTGCCTCCAGAAAGCTCCCTATCCAGTGCAGGAGCTGGCTAGTCCTCTAATGGGGGCATGCCCAGAGGGCCACAGGAGCACACAGGTGGGCGCCATCTTAGGTTTGGTCCCCAGAGAGATACGTTCCTGATGTTTCAAGTAATGCTCTCAGGAGGAACCGGTAAGAGAGTGGAAGAAGCAGGACAGCGGAAGAGACCCAAAAAACAAGGTTGGGTTGAGATCTGCAGCACAAGTTTTGCTTCGAGAAACTTCCACCTGACCCCATAGGGGAACTCTGAAGTGCAGGCCAGGCCTCAGTCTTGTCCCAGTAGCAGGGGAAGAACCTGGGCTTTGAGACTCCTACCATACCAGTCATAGGCTCAGGAGGACTGCAAGGGCAGACATTCCCAGACACTCTGTACACACCGGCGCTGGTGGACCCAGGGCAGTTGTGGAGAAGAGTCACAGGTGCAGGCTGCAGAAAACCAAACCTTCCAAAGAGGAAAACAAGGAAGCCGGGAAACCAGGGTAGGGCACGCAAAAATAGTAAAGGGGACCTGGATGGAGCTCAACGTCTGATACAGGCACCCAATCCAACGTTATGGGTCAACATAGGCTTCTGAAGGAGGTCACGCCACACCCTGGGAGGTGGAAGGGAGTCACAAAACCAAGAATGTGTGACAAGCTTGAGGTGCGGAGATGGCAGGGAGGGAGGTCAGGGCAGGGAGCAAATGCCCTGTAATAACCATATTCAAAGGGGACCCCTTCCCTTCCTTGGGTGGCACTGGCTCCCAGAACTAAGCAATTTGTAATTACCAAGAAAACAACATCAGGATACCCCCATCTTTTCCTAAAAAACAAAACGGACAAGAACACGTACTATTACCTAGTTTCCTTTGAAAAAGAGTGCTGTGTTGTTGAGAACACGTCTGCTCCCGACCTGTCAGCAACACCAACCTCCATTGTAAACGAAACTGGTCCTAATGCCACACAGTGTATCTGCTTCTGAGCCTCACTCAGGAGCACCTGCTCTCACCTGTCTCCTCTCCTGAAGCCAGCTACCCTGAGATCCAAGACAAGCTCCCAAGTTAGAAGAAGAACCTGCCTTCCATTTATGTCTCAGACCAAATTTTCTTCTGGGAGATGGGAGAGGCGCCTGGCCAGGGGAGGAGATGAGCCTCCTCGACACTGCTATTGGAAACATTTTCAGAGTGAAGATGAATTAGCCAGAAAAGGCTTTGGTCATCCTCCAACATCCCCCCCCCTTTTAATTTTAGCAGAAATCTGCACTTCCCGTGGCCTTTGATTCCAGAACATCTCCAACCTGGTGACTACAGCACAGAATGGTTTTGCCTCTGGAACGTAAGTCTAATCTTTTTTGTCTCTGCTTCAAACAGGGACCCATAGTTTGTTTGTTTGTTTGTTTGTTTGTTTTTGACCTATAGAAAATGCCCAACTATCACTAAAAAATAAGAGCCAAAAGTCAGACCAATGTGTTTTACAGATGGGGAAACTGAGGCACAGAGAGAGGAACGTGATCACTGGGGAGTGACAGGGACAGGTCCGGAACATGGGTGTTGGGTCACCTGCCTCCCATGCCAGCCT
Organism: Eumetopias jubatus; assembly: GCF_037043125.1. Classification (NCBI taxonomy): domain Eukaryota; kingdom Metazoa; phylum Chordata; class Mammalia; order Carnivora; family Otariidae; genus Eumetopias; species Eumetopias jubatus. The sequence goes on along the minus strand of NW_028274819.1, from coordinate 45,121,031 downwards.
GCTTCTCTGGACTTCTGCCTCTCAGAATCTGTACTTTGCTTTTGCCCAGGGAGGTCATAGACACTGTGGAAAATCCTGCTTCCTTAGTAATGGGGTGAAGCCTCTCAAGGTGCACTGCCACCGGGAAACTGTGGCCATCTCTTACCCAGACGGCCTAGGTCAACTCCCCCAAATGGAAATGCTTTCCTACCCCTCTACCATTTGCCAAGTTTCTGCTAAAAAACCATCGATCTATTTTATGACCAAATGAAGCTTCTGGTTGTTCTGCTGAGTATCTCCTCCACAGGTATTTTCTCCAACCCTTTGGTTCAGGTGGTTGGCTCCTCCTCCATCTTCTCCTTCTCACAAGTGCATGCTAGACAGATGAGCGATGGGGAGATCAGTCACTCACTCCTTAGCGTGCGGATGTGTGTCTGAGTCCTGCTTCCCCTCTGGGGTATATGGGTATTTTGGGGGTGCCTTCTATGTTAGTAGGGTTTTCTGGAGAAACAGAGCCAAGGGGATGAACATATAGGTAGGTTACATGTATACATCGTAAGGAATTGGCTCACATGATTAGGGGAGGCTGAGAATTGCTAAGGTCGGCAGGGTGCCTCATGAAGCTGGAGACACAGGAGAGTCAATGGTGTAGTTTGGAGGCAGGGAAAAAGAGACCATGTCCCAGCTTGAAGGCAGTCAGGCAGGAAGAATCCCCTCACTCAGGGGAGGGTCAACCTTTTGTTCTGTTCGGGCCTTTAAGTTATTGGATGAGGCCCACCTACATTGGAGTGTGGGGTGGGGACAACCTGCTTTACTTGGTCTACCAATTCAAATGTTACTTGCATCCAAAAACACTCCCATAGAAACACCCAGAATAATGTTTGACCAAATATCTGGGCACCCCATGGCCTGGTCAAGACACATAAAATTAACCATTACACCTTCCTAAAGAAATTCAGGCTATTGGTGAGCCAGAAGAGTGGAACTTCTTTGGATGTGTGGATCTTTCTTGAGCCTGCCAAAATTACACTATAAAGATATTAGTAAGAAAGGTCCTTCTTCTTACCCTAATGGCTGGACAGCCCATTCCCCGAGACATTTTGCTGATTGAGGCTTAACAGATTATTATTCTCATTCTCCCTATTTTACTGTGTTTGAACTTTTAAAGAATGGCCGATTGCTCTGTAAGATGAATTATAGACACAAGTTCTATCTGATATTAATCCAAGAATGAGCCTTCCTTGAATTTTTCAAATAGCCATTTACAATTCCTTTAATCAAGAAAACCACACCAAATGATTAATATTTCTCTATGATTCCAAGTCACCTCCCTCTAAAAAGGAAAGAAAAATGCCTGGTTGTAAGAATATAGAACCAAGCTGTGATTATACTAAGGAATATGATCATCTAAGAATCATTTCAAGGAAATAAATAGAAGACATATGCCTTTACTTGGCCCTGATATAAAGGAGGAGAAAAAAAGTTCTACCCTAACATATATATCAATGACAGAAAGCTCCAAATGATTTTCTCATGGTTACATTAATACAATATGGATCATGATTATGCTGGTTCTTCCTCCATATGACTCCATCTGAATCACACTGGGCCGTGACCATGGTCTTCCCAGGCAAATAGCAGTAGGAAGTGAGCAGGTATTAAACTCCATATTATAAAATGAGGGGCAGGAAGCTTAGATGAGAGTCCTCAGGCTCTGTTTCCACTACTAAAGGGAAGAAGAGAAGTAAAGCATATATAGGGAGAAGCAAAATCAACCCATCTTGTTCCCCTGAACTTAACTGTCATGCCCCCTGGGGTGTGTGGACATGATGTAATAGTCAGGGCTCACTTGCAGAAAGAATTCCCCCTACACCTGGCTGTCATAGTACTCAATTTACGGAATCAGTGGCAGAACTGAAGAAACTGACTCCACGTTGAGCTTCCAGGAATGACACCCACAGCCACACTGTAGATCTGGGTCTCAAGCGGCCTTTGGCTCCCACTACTATCAGGTGGGAGTCGTTTCTGCTAAAGTGGGAATCTTCATCTGCTGTCTCCAGGGCTATCATGCTCTTTCCAAGAGCTGCACCAGCAAAATGGATACTTTGCACCTGCCAATCACCCCATGGAATTAATTCAGTTCAGTATAACCCAGCATCAGATAGAGGCCTACATCACACCCAGGACCCTAGCTATGAAAGAGTGTGGCAAGCGTGGTGTCGAATTTTTCAGTCTCAGTAGGGCAGAATGGCACTCGGAAGGAGTGAGCCCACCACACGGTCCTGGCTTCAGTGGTGTGGCGGTGAACTCAGGCTCAAGGGCACACACTTTACCTCTTTCCCCATCAATTCCCTAATCTATAGAAATAGAGATAGGGCTTACCTGAGAGAATTAAATAAAAGTACATATTCAACGTTTCCATCATCATCATCATCTATCCCATTAAATGTTGAGCTCCCTTTAAACTTGAAAAACTAGAAATCCGGGTCCTGATTAATGCAAATCAATCAAATTGATTTCTTTTAGGTGTGTTTAATAGTTGCCTTAAGGCATAAACATTCAGTGCAGCCAATACGGTGTGCACGGTGCTGCACAGAACTCTGCTGGGCTACACAGATGGGTAAGGCGTACTTTGTCTCTGTGCCCCCCTTACAGGAGGATGATGGCTCAAGGTGGGGGCAGGCGTCAGAAAAGACTTCAAAAAAAGGGAAGGGTTGAGACGAGCCGGAAATAAGTAACTATATGGTTGACCATCTAAGCCAGGCCCTTATGAGCTGAAAGGCAGCACGGCTAATAATTCCTCGGGGGCAGCAAGCACAAACCAGGGCTGTCCGGAGCAACCCAGGGTACATTCTAGCCTCAGAGGATGCCTCAATCCCATAGTCCCAGCTGAAATCAAAACTGTTCATTTCAGAGTCACGTGCTGTCTTGGTCTTTGGCTGAGAACAAGAATGAAAAAAGATGGGATGTGCGACACCGGACTTGGTTGCCAGTAACAGAAACATGACTCCGACTAGCTCGGGCAATAAGGGGACTTTTTTGGGTCCCATAACCATGGGGTGATCCAAATTAGAGAACCAGGTCATGGACTTCATTAATACTCCATCACTCACTCGGGTGCTCTCAGCTTCTGTCTAGGTGTTAGCCTGGAAAGCCTCTCAGACAGGCTTTCTCTCCAAAGATGGACCGATGGTCCCCAAAGTTGCAGTCTCACATCTTCTCTGCCTTGCCATTTGAGAACAACTTTTCTCAGCTTCAATTCGAAAAAAACTGCAGGGGACTGTCCTGATTGGTCTGGTTTGGATCATGTGCCCATCCCCTGGACCAACTTCCATGGCCAAGGGGGGGATGGCAGTCTCCTCCAAAACCCTGTTGGCCTGATGGGCTTGAAGATCTCCAAATGAAGGAGGGCTCTTTCTAGAAGAAGGGAGGAAGGCTGGATGGACGGAGTAATACACACTCACAACAGGGGACTTTGGAAATACCTGTATTTCATAAGTATAAACCATCTGTCTGGATATCCTCAATGTGAAAGCAGACTCTGCAGCCTAAGTTTTCTTGTTTGGTTGTCTACACCGACCAAGGACCCAAATGATAACCATGGAGCCACTATGCTGTGGCCTGTGGAGCAAATGTACAGCAAGGACAATCCATCGTTCATGCCCAGAACAGAGAATAACCTCCCTCAGTTTGCAGACAAGCAGTTACAGCACTCAAACAACCACCCAGGCATATATCGATAAATTCCACAAGAGTCTCAAGAGTGTCACAGAGAGGGAGGCATGGGTGAAGAATAACCCACACAGACTCTAGATCAGAGAAAATAGAATTATTTACAGGCTGAAATTTGGGGAAAGTTTAAGTTCTCTGATGTTCATCAGCCCTATCTCTCTCTCTCTTTTTTTATTTGTCAGGGAGAGAGAGAGAGAAAGAGAGAGAGAGCACTGACAGGGAGAGCGGCCGGCAGAGGGAGAAGCAGGCTGCCCGCCAAGCAAGGATGTGGGACTTGATCCCAGAACCCTGGGATCATGACCTGAGCCGAAGCAGACACTCACCGGAGTGAGCCACCCAGGCATCACCATCAGCCCCATTTCTTAAATAAAAAGATGAATACCTTCCTCACTGGTATCAAGAGGGTTGAATAACGCAACACAGATAAAAGGCCTAAAAGAATTTGCTTCCTCCTCCCCTGCCTCAAGCCAGTTGAGGAGTTTATATGAATAATTAAAGAAAGTTTCTGGAAGATATAGGTCTAGAGAAATGCTTTGAGAGAAGTAATGCCCTATTTCCCAATAACCTGGCATTAAGGGGCAACACTTGAGGATGATTGATACTTTTTCATTTATTACAAAGCTGGTTTGGCACCTCTGCCTCTTCTGTTTACACCCCTGTGGCAATTATCATTTGCACCACTCCCTGGTCCAGACCGCAGAGGGCATTGTTCAATTAGCTATTGTTTCATGTGTGTGAATTCCGCCCTAACCAGTGACCTAGGGCACTTTTGATTTAACCTCTCTGAGCCTCATTCTCCGAGTCTGAAAAATGAGGCTAATAATGCTTTCTTCACAGAGTTGTTGGGAAGATGAAAGATTATGTATGAAAAGTGCTTCGTACTGTGCCCAGTGCATGAGTCCCAACACATAGCCCCCCTGCCTGTTTTCTGCTCCTCGGGTCCAATCCTTACTAGAGCAGAGTCTAGCTGAAATCTCTGCTCCACCAACGTGAGCAGCTTGAATTTTTGCTTTGCTCACAAGTCCAGCATGGGGGACCTCTGTGGAGAGTTAGGCACCTCTGGATCCCTGAAGTCGCAAGATCCCCCTGGTCCTGGCCTTTACATCTAGCTAGCACTAGACTTTACGTCTAGTTTTTGCCTTGGATGATGGCAACCAGCCACATGCTGGGATCCTGATCTAAACTCAATGAACCTTGATGCTGTTTCCAAAGGACTCTGAGTATTTCCCTGGGAGGTAAAGACGGAGTCTGCATTTGACACCTGATCTGGATCCTGTTTGGACCATTGATTACGCCCTCTTGGAGGGTCATCCCTACATGGCCGTTTTCTTGCCCCAGCTTCTTTTCCTTCTCCACAGGCAGATCCGTCCACCTCTGAAGTCCCAGCATTGCCTCGTGACTCAGCCCCTCCAGGTTTTAACAGTGAACCCCGACTTGAGGTGGTCAGGACTGTGCATCCCCTAGGGTTTGATACTACACTTGATCTTAGCCAAAAGGCCAAGAAACGAATAATCATCTACGTTTTTGAAAGACAGCTACAGTGGAATTGCTTAATCAGTCTATTTCCATACTATTTGGACTGAATTGTCCTCCATCAGAATTGATCAGATCAATTCATTCATCACCAAATGTCTCAGGTTAGGTTCTTTAGAAACAGACCCGAGACAAGGATTCACGTCCAGGTGATATATTCCGGAAGCACTCCCGAGAGGAAGCAGTAAGGAAGGGAAGGGAAAGAGCACAACCCAGGGCAAGACCTGAGACCAGGTCACAGCCTCAGCCTGATGCCGCGGTGGGGCGGGGGAGGGGCGGGTTGGGGGTTCCTGGGAGACAAATGACACCTCCGGGGTTATCTGAATGCAAACCAAGGGAACTGAGCTCCCAATAACGGTACTGCTGGCCCTTAGAGACAAAAGAACACAGAAGCTGGGACCAAGACATAAGAAATGACAAAGGGGACCCAGGGAGATCCGGGCAGAGCCCCTACAGTGTCCCCCACTCCAAATCCCCTGGTCCTGCTTTCACACCTTCAAAAAAAAGGGGAACTTACTGTTTATGATTCATCACTTTCCAGGTTTCAACAGGGCTAATATTAAGAAAATTCTTCTTGGGGCACCTGGGTGGCTCAGTTGGTTAAGCGTCTGCCTTTGGCTCAGGTCATGATCCCGGGGTCCTGGGATCGAGCCCTGCTTTTCCCTCCTCCCTGCTCCTGCTCTCTCTCACTATGTCTGTCTCTCTCTCTCTCTCTCCAATAAATAAATAAAATATTTTTTTAAAAAAAGAGAAACAAAATTATTCTTTATAGGGAATAAAATGTCTATCTCTGTAACTTCTAGTCATTGGCTCTAAACAATTAATCAAGAATCTATCAAACTCATCAGATGTTTGTTGAGCACCTATTATGTGCCAGGAAATACACTAGCTGCTGGTTCCTGCCTGTGGAACCAGGATAGGTCAAATTTTTTAGCACAGCACATAAGTATTTTGCTATAAACATCAAATATACTTAAACTAAATTATAAATATTTATACGGAATTGTAAATTATAAAATACAAAAAAAGTAAATTATAAATATTTGTAACAAGTTAATATAGCTTAAAAGAGGGCGCATCAAAATAGCCCAAAACTGTAAGCCACTCAAATGTCAATCGACTATGGACTGAATAAATTATAGTATATTTATACAAACAAAATACTATGCAGAAATGACGAATCACGAACTACCACTTCCTCCAATGATATGGATGAAGCTTTCAGAATAATGTGGATCACAAAAGCCTAGACAAGAAGAATATATCCTATATGATTCCATTATAAATAAAACTAATCTATACTCAGAGGTCAGGATAGTGGTTACTTCGGGAGCACAAGGGAAGCTGTTCTAAAACTTGATCTGGGCCAGGGTTACATAGGTTTACACATATGTAAAAATCCATCAAGCTGTGCTCATAATGTATGCACTTGGCTGCAGGTATGTATCTCAGTAAAAGTGTTTAAAAAGAGGATACAAAAAAAAAAAGGAGAAAAAGACGAGGCTGAGAAAGTAGATCCAGAAACGAGAGCAGTAATGCAGGCCATACTGACCTGCACACGGTGTGGGTGATCCATGAGGGGCTCTAACCTTTCCAGCAGCCATGTGAGCAGAACTACCCTCCCCCCCTCCCCAAATCTTTTTCTTCTTCACACTGAATAGTCCCAGGTCCTACAGCAGTTCCCAGTGTTCATGTCTCTAAAATTTTCACTTTCCATTTTCTGTATATTACAATATGTCACTATCCCTCTGGAAACTCCCCAGTCAAAACCTCCAGATACAGCAGGACTGTGTTGAAAAATTCTCAACTATGTTTCTTCTGTTGATTGATCAGCACAGCCCAAGATTACTTATGGGAACCATATGATAAGGTGTATTGTCTCGAGCCCTTTAGCTACTTACCTTCTTAACTCACTAAAAGGAATTAAAAATAAACAAAGACTGACTGTAGCTATGATTAACTAAAATGCCCAGGTCATTACCTGAGCTAGAGACAAACCAGTTCTCTATTTTGTTTTTATGATACCGTGTGTAGATATTGCTTGTTGATCCATGTCTCTAATGTGATAAGCAGGTCATTAACCTTTGACAAAGCACTAATGAAACCCTTATGAAGAACAGGATCAAGAGTGGAATCTTAAAACATGTTACTGGTCTGTATTTTCTTTTTCTTTTCTTTTTTTTTTTTTTTAGATTTTATTCATTTATTTGGCAGAGAGAGACATAGCGAGAGACGGAACACAAGCAGGGGGAGTGGGAGAGGGAGAAGCAGGCTTCCCGCTGAGCAGGGAGCCCGATGTGGGGCTCGATCCCAGGACCCTGGGACTATGATCTGAGTCGAAGGTAGACGCTGAATGACTGAGCCACCCAGGGACCCCTGGATCTGTATTTTCTTCGGCATAATTTTCAACCAGCTGTTTGAGGCCCCCTGTGTCCAGCGACTTTTTCTCCACCCACCTCCAATTTCTTGTGGAAATCAAGAGATACGACATCTATGGCACTTTTCTAATTTACACAACTGATAATTCTTCCCCCACACCCTTTGGTTCTTAGTTAACCCACGCTGCCTCCTAGTGACCACTGCACTTTTTAGATGTCCTAAAATGTTAGCAAATGGTCAGCACTGGGAAATTCCGCTGCTAATATGGTCTATAATAAAGGAAAAAGTCAGCAATAACAGACTGAATAGAAATCTGACCTCCTAGAGAAAGTCATTCCTACCGTGCTCCCTGCTGAGAAGAAAGGATTTGGAAGTCCTCAGGTGACTGCTTTCCATGTGACTCCAGCAAGCCCGTCTGGTCTGATGGGAGGGTAGGCCCGGTCATCACCAACAGATGCATCGGTGCAATATTTAAAAAGTTTCCATTCACAGAACATTTTCTCTGAGCCAGACCCTGTGCTCAGAGAAAAGACTTGACTTAACAGAGTCAAGTCCCACCTCTCCTACTTTCAGCAAGGACCTTATGTTTCTTTCCCTCCATTTCTAGATCTAAAACAGAGATAATTGATATCCCCTTACAGACTCATTACAGGCATCCACAACAGGGCCCTGCATAGAGTGAGAGTTGGCTTCTTTCCTTCTTTATGTTTTCTAAAATTCTTATCCAGCAGCCGATTCTGCCTGGAGAAGTATCTGTTGTATAAGAAAAACCAAATGATCATTTCAATAGATGCTTACGGGGCTTTTAGTAAAGTCCAGCATGCTATTCTTAAAAGTAGGAGATGATGGGGCAGCTCGGTGGCTCAGTCAGTTAAGCGTCTGCCTTGAGCTCAGGTCATGATCTCAGGGTCCTGGGATCGAGTCCTGCATCGGGCTCCCTGCTCAGCGAGGAGCCTGCTTCTCCCTCTGCCTGCCACTCTCCCTGCTTGTGCTCACTCTCTCTCTCTCTCTCTCTCTGTTAAATGAATAAACAAAATCTTTAAAAAAAAAAAATAGGAGATGAGAACCAGAGACAACTCAGCAGATCTGGGATAGAGGAGCGTGGTACCAGAAATAGGATTTCCTCTGTGCAAGGCATTTAGCAATTTGTAAAGGACTTTGCATATTTTATTTGATTTGAATCTCACAATAGCCTCAGAAAGGGGGAGAGGGGGGCAAAAAAACCCACAAATTTAAAAATTTCCATTTTACACATGATGAACTGAAGGCACAAGGCTTTTAAGAGACCTGCCTAAGGTTATGTTGGAACTCTGACTTCAGCACAGCTCGGCGCTCGAAGAGACTGAGGTTACATCCTGTGGGTAATTGGTATCATCATCGGAGTACCCTGGGGATCCCTGCTGGAGCCAGGGTTTCTTAAACATGTTCTAGGAGACTTAGGAAGCACCATGAATGTTGAATCTCTAAGTCTTCAAATGAAATTAAGGTTATTTTTTAGTCTATGAGCCGCAAGTGCAATGGGTACAGTTTACAGGGTGATTCCCCAGTGCCCTGTGATGGGGCTGTAATAATGCAGCTAATGCATTTTCAGGGAAAACTATTCCACTTTTAATAGGATAGTAGATGGAGGCTCTTCAATTGTACAAACCACTCTGACTTGAAAGGCAGAGGATCTGGGTCCCAGTCCTATCGCTGTGAGTGCACTAAACGTGTGAATTTGGGCACACTGCTTCCTTCTCTCAGTTATAGCTTCCTCATGAAATGATGAGCAATACACAGGGTTGGTTCTATTAAGCAAGAAAATGTATGTAAAGGCTCCTGCCTAGAGCCTGACACATAGTAGGTATTCAATAATTAATTACTGGTATACTTCCCTGCTCCTCGCTTTCTTCCATCTCTGTGAGATTCAACTTCATCATCTACAAAATCAGAATCAGGGATAGATCAGTGGTTCCCAAAGTATATGTCCTAGATGAGTAGCATCAGCATGACCTGGGAACTTGTTAGAAAAGTCTTGGTTGGGCCCCACTCCAAACCTACTGAATCAAAAACTCTAGGGATGGGGCCCAGAAACCTGTTTCAACAAGCTGTGACATCCAAACTCCAAGAGGGTCCCCAACGATCCCCACTTTCTGGAATTCACACCTTTGTGTAGTCTTGTCCTACCTTGAACTAGAATTGGTCTGTCTGGTGACTAAAATACATCAGAAGTGATGGTATGTCTCTTCCAAGATTATATTACACAATACATTGTGGCTTCCCTCTTGATCATACTCTTGATCTTTCTTGGATCACTGGCTTCAGGAGAGCCAGATGCCAGGTTTTTAGGACATTCGGGCAGCTTTAGGAGAGGCTCACATGGTGGAGAAAAGAGACCTCACCGCCAGCCATGGGAGTAGCCCTAGTTAAGACTTCAGATGAATTGCAGTCCCTCCAAAAAAAACCTTATTTTTTTTTTGTAGTCTCATCAGGGACCTTGAGCCAGAACTCTGCTGATAAGCCACTCCTGGATTCCTGACCCTCAGATGTTATGTGAGATAATAAATTTTTGTTGTTTTAAGCTGCTATGTTTGGGGGTAAAACAAATTTTTGTTTATTTTAAGCTGCTACACAGCAATAGATAGATAATGTGCAACGGCAGCAGGTAATTCTGAGGCACACGTAAGTTTGAGGCCCCCTGGATAGATGTTTCCTAAGCCTCTTTCCAGCTCAGGATTGTTGGAATTTAGTGGTCAATGTTGGGATTTAAAAACCAAGAAAGAAACGTTTCCATGTCCTTGCACCAAACAAAAGGACATTGGCCTCTGAGGCACTGGTTTTAGGCCTCACCATTGAAATTCAAGGAACACTTGGCAAAGCTGGAGAAATTCCAGAAAAGGGCAACTGAGAGAAGCTGCAGCCTAGAGCCACTGGCTTCGAGGACACACAGAACTCCGTTATTGGAAAAACTCAGAGACGCCAACCTACAAAAGCACAAGGCACACGGTCGGGACTGTGGATTTATTATCCAAGTGCAGGGAAAGCGACATGAATGGCAGCAAGATGTGATGGAGAGGACCCAGACCCCAGGGTCAGGCAGGCCGGGTTCTGCGCCACAGAAGCCTCTCGCCTGGGGAAAATGAAATAATCTCTCTGAAGCTCAGCTTCTTCCTCTTCTTCTGGAGAAAAGGGAACAAGACTATTTGCTTGGTAGCCCAAAGATGAGAATCCATGCTGATCTGTTTAAAGAACCTGCCACAAAGCAGTTTTAAGAAGCAATATTTATCCTTGGAAATGAAGGCAAGCAAAGGTGGCCTTTCTGTGAGTACCACTGAGTACATGTGGCCTGTGCTTTCTTGTTGTTAGGAGGAGCCTAAGCTGAACTTCCAACCAGAGTAAATGAATTGGGGAGTTGGTTTACAATAGGCTATAAGGCAAGTGACAGGTGTTTGAGCAACACCACATGTTTTCGATGTTGACATCACAGAGTCTGAACATTCCAGCCTTGGGCACACAGGTCCCTTGGTAGCCTCTCACCCCCGCGTCCCCCCACCCCCATGGAGCAGGATCCTGAAGGAATGGACCACCAACGTGCCCAAGGGAGCTGCAGGACATCTGATGACCCAGTGCGGAGGGGGCAGCGGGGGCTGGGGAGGATGGAGTGATGAAAAAACAAGAATGAATTTGCTAGCTCGGGCCTGAATGTGTCCAGCAGTGCTTGGGGACGGTGCTTCCTCGCCCCCAACCCCCCGGCCACCCCAAGCTTGGGTTGGAACTGAGAAATGACTCCTCTAACAATCTACACCCATTTTACTGGCAGCGTTGTCCCCGAGTGCCTTACAAAGGCACCAGAAATCCTCTGCAGGGAGTTGCAAGCGGCCCCCTTCCCTTCAGAAAGAATTCAAGATTTAAATAGGTAATCCTCTCAGAAAGGAGAGTGCTCATCCATCCCACCTCCCATTTGCTCCCTGCCTCACTCCCGGCTGTCCCCTGACATGCCCCGGCTGCTTTCTGCTACAATGCTATTGTTTGGGAAAATAGTCTCATCTGGTTCCGCGACTGTTGAAACTTGTCCGTAAATGATGAGCCATTTGCAGCAGTGCCACAGCTGACAGAATTAGTCGCTATTAAAATCGTGTTCAAACCAGGGTGTTGCCAAGGCACCGACATCTGGGGAAGCCGCCTGGAGGGCGTGGACTTGCCAACAAAGACTTGAAGATGGCAGGATCTCAGTGGGGTTTCCAAATCATGGACAGACCATCTGAGCCCAGAAGTGGCCCTGAGAGCCCTCTAAAACCCTCAGGGAGTGAAACCTCCAGGGTTTTAAAATCAGAATTCACAAGAGCCAGATGTGGCCTGAAGAGTACAGGTCAAGAAGGGAAACTTTGAGATGCAGACCAAGGCAAAGAAGGAAGGTGAAGAAAAGCATGCTGATGACCCATTTTTCACTTTCTCCATGTCATGCAACTGTTCCTAAACTCTTCACACTTACCCAAATAGCAATTAATACACAAACTAGCGTGTTCCTGCTTGTAACTGAGAGTTATAAATGGCTGTAAAATCAGCCATGTGTAAATGGTGGAGTGACATGTGTGTGACACATCCCAGCAAGACGTGCCCACACTTTTAATTTTTGTCAAGTCTGGATTAGCCTGCCAGAGGGGACCGTAGGCATGCATAATGCAAACAGCCAAGGACCTGAATCTCTCCTGTTTTCGTCTGGGATGGATCTGAACACTGATCCTCAGCAGCAGGCTGATGCTTCCTTCTCCAGCCAGTGTTATTTTTTAAGATTTTTATTGACTTATTTGACACAGAGAGAGAGCCCAAGCAAGGAGAGCGGCAAGCAGAGGGAGAGGGAGAAGCAGACTCCCCGCTGAGCAGAGCGCTCGATGCAGGGCTCGATCCCGGGACTCTGGGATCATGACCTGAGCTGAAGGCAGATGCTTAACCGACTGAGCCACCCAGGTCCTCCAGCCAGTGTTAAAGTTAATTGTGCTGTGATCCCACTCAGGCTCCACACTGCCCCGGGGGCGGGTGAGGTGGCCCGGGTGGAAGGAGGCGGGCGTGGAAGTTACGGAAAAACTCCGTGGACTGCTCCCTGGATAAGTGGCCCTCACACTTAATCTTTTACTGTCATACCCTCTAAAAGAATTTTGAAAAACTATGTACCTATGTGCACATTTTTAAGTTGACATCTGAAATATTTCATCCTGAGTTAAATAGCTGGAAATAAAGTAACTTATGATACATTGTAAATACTCATTTTAAAAATCAGGCTGACACATAGTTCTTTTTAAATGTAGCCAGTGGAACCTAAGTGTCATAAATCTTAATTCCCAATGCCATCCATCTTAAAAAACACATATGCAAATCTTTTCACTTGTCTAATATTTAACATCGTGATTTTCTCTTCTTGAATTTTGACTTCCACTCCATTTCACATGCTGTATTTTAGCCTAATACGTTGTTTTAATCTATAATTTTTTACTGATGATGCAATACTCTTTCTGCAACAAAACTAAGCATGTAAATTGAGGATTTTAGTTTTTATTTCCTGTGACAATAGTGTTAAATGTATTATCCCATAATCTTTTTTGTTTTTTGTAAAAGGAAATAAAAAGGTGTCTAAGTGTTCAGAAAAATATGAAATTCTTTCCTCTCACATGCCATTTTTACTTTTAAAGAAAAGTAATTTTGGTTTTTTGGGAGGTAAATGGGAAGCTTATCATTTCCTTTTCCCTGAAATCCAAAATATGCAAATAAGGCATGGATCAAAACTAAGTGAATGAGAGTTCTCACCAAGCTCTGTGCCCTTACTGCAATGCAGAGAGGCACACTTCCTGGGGGATTAGTATTTCCCAGCATGCTTTTTAGAAACGTTGAGTCTTCTAATTCTATCGGACAGGGAGAGAAACAGAGACAGAGAGAGAGGAGAGCTTTGCCTTGAGTTTATTGGTACGAGAAAATGAGGTCCGGCTGCTTCCAGTACTTCTCGCCCACCCACTCAGCTGTACCCAAACAGTCTTACTGTCAGAAGTAAGCTATTCCTCGGGGCGCCTGGATGGCCCAGTCTTTGAACGTCTGCCCTCAGCTCAGGTTATGATCCCAGTGTCCCGGGATCAAGCCCCACATCCGGTTCCCTGCTCAGCGGAAAGTCTGTTCTCCCTCTCTAGCTCCCCCTGCTGTGTTCCCTTCTCTCTCTGTCTCTCTGTGTCTCTCTCTCTCTCTCTGTCAAATAAATAAAAATAAAAATCTAAAAAAAAAAGTAAGCTATCCCTTGACAATATTTGGGAGATGATTGAGAGACCGCTCCACCACAGTCTACAATATGAACTTACAACACCCCCACGTGTACCAACATCTATTTTTCTAAAGTCAGACTTTTCTCTTAGTGGAAATACATGTTAGGCAAGGAAAGAGCCCCAAAACAAATCAACAGTGTCTCAATGAAAGGAGGCTTCATAAATACCAATATTTAAATTGTCTGTTTGTTTGCAGCCCAGGGGGATTTTTCACTCCAGGGCTTTACCCTATAGTAAGATTTGAGAAGGAGGGGGTCCTAAGTGCCCCTTTCTTTTATAAATAAGAGGCAAGCAGTTGTGACCTGTGTTCAAATGCCAGAGAAAACCCCAAAGCCCAAATGCCCACATAAGTGTGCTTGCCAGCAGAACTCGAAGCAGCAAAACCATGGCTTCCACCTTAACACATTTCCCGCCCCCCTCCCACCTGTTGAGTCTCATGAGGATACTTCAGATTGGCAGAGCCTCAATCTCCTGCAGAACCTGAGCTGTTTTGGAGTCTGGCAAATATAGGATTCTTGCCTTTTCCAGCTCTGCATTATCAGAAAGCATCTAGAAGAAGATTGGAATGGATATTGAGCAATCTGATCCTCAGTATCTGTCCAACGGGAAAAGCCTATAAAGCAATGGAAAACTTAAGCACCTCAAACACAACAAGAGACAAACAACTTCCTACATCCACGCCTGCTTCCCAAATGCTTCAGCATGCACCAACCCTGTTTTCTCTCCTGGGTTTCCTATCTCAGTGAAGCACCAGCAGTCACCCAGAAAATCAGAATACCCGATTTTGTTCTTTCCCCCTCATCCCACTCCAGCCCACCAATTCTCCCTTCCTGATAGCTTTCAGATCTGTTCCTTTCCCTCTGCCTCATGTTTAAGATCTGCATCCTCTTGGGGCTCCTGGGTAGCTCAGTCAGTTGAGCTTCTGACTTTCGATTTCAGCTCAGGTCATGATCTCAGGGTCCTGGGATCCAGCCCTGCATCAGGCTCCCCGCTCAGTGGGGAGTCTGTTTGTCTCCCTCTCCCTCTACCCCTCCCGCTCTCCCTGCTCATGTGTGCTCTTGTGCTCTCTTTCTCTAAAATAAAAAAAAAAGAACTTCATCCCCTCTTACCTGACGTTTATACGCAGTCTCTAATGTGCCTTTTTGCCACCTGTCTCTGTCCTCTGTACTGATGCCACAGTAATATTATGAAAAATACACTGATTAATTATTCTAGGACTTTCCACCTCCTTGAGTAATGGTTCTCAAGCCTAGCTGCACATTAGAATCACCTGAGGAGCTTTTAAGGTCTCAGTGCTCAAGCCACTCACATGACCAGTGAAATCAGAATTTCTGGGTGGGCCTCAGACATCGATATTTTTTAAACTTCCCAAGCAATGCTCAACCAAGGCTGAGAACTGCTATTGTATGCAGGAGATCATTCCCAGTCTAGCTCCCGAGTCAGAGGCTGTCACTCCCCACACCTAAGCTTCAGCCACAATAACTCTTGGTCCCCCAAACATGCTCTGCCTCTCACCTCTCCAACTTTGCCTGGCATGCTCCTGCCATCGCCTGAAATTCCCTTCCTACTCCCTTGACCCAGAAACTCCTATGGGTCCATGAATATACTATCCCATTAAGGGTGTGCTCTCCACATTTTGCACATTCTATCATTACAACAATTCTCACACCGTGTAATAACTGGGCTATTTACATGGTCACCTTACCCATTAGAGCCTGGGCTCATTGAAAAGAGGGAACTGATTCATCTCTGTGTCTCCAATGCCTTGTACATCTCAACTGATTCTCAGCACACATGGACTGAATGAGTCAGTAACTGAAGGAATGAATGAATGAGGCATGAAGCTCTTGACTCCATGTGTTTCACCCACTCCTTCAACTTACCATGCTATACTAGGTATGTTAGTTACGGGAAAAGCCTACGTCCGATTTTTTCTCTATCAAATATTTCCTTTCACATCTCTGGAGCCCTATGGGAACTTTAAAACAAGTAATGAAAAGCACACAACCCTGATGTGATATGAATATCCAATTCTTCCTTTCTAGGGTAAGTGAATATCTTCATTTCGGTCATATTTGGATGGTCAGAGGCTCATCTCTTTTTAAATTATTAATTGGCAATCTGAACCTGGATCCATTACAGCAGAATGCATACCTCTATCTGAAGGTCTATTGGGCCTTTGAAATAATTACAGGGACTTCTCAGTCTCTTCATTTGCAATTATTTCAGCACCTCCTACCTGTCATTCAATAACTCTGGTTATTCTGTTCCAGGTTCCCTACTGGCATCTCTCTGCAATGCCTGATGTTAACTCTATTTTTCTCCTCCAAATTCTGCTGCCTTCATGCTCTTTCTCTCTTTCTGCACTTTCTCCCTCTTGCTGCTGCTTTTCACCCCACCGACCCACCTTTTCCCCGAGCACTCACTTCTCTCCCTCTGTCTCTCTTCCCCAGCACAGGTCAGAGGTTAGGTGGGCTGAGCCTCAATGGCAAAATTCTCCCCAACTTGCAGAAATCATTTACCCTAATTCCTGCCTTTAGTCCATGCTCAGGCACTCAGTAGTGGTCCTGAGGCTTTCCTGATGAACCATTTAGTGGCCACTGGGTAAGGGCTCCATTAGAGACCTGGGTGAAGACCATCTCCTGAATTTATCTCAGGAAGTGCAACCTCACCTTTGAGAAGCCCAATGGCAACCTCCCCCATTGGGGAACACTTTGGCATAGCATTTTAGAAGACAGCTTTTTGCGATTTTTTTTTCCTTTCATTATAAAAAAGTAATATATCAACATTCTTTGAAAATGGAAAGTATACAGAACAAAACAAATTCCACATAATCCTATGGGTAAGACAGAAACCACTACAACTGCTAAACTGGGTGCATTTTCTTCTATGCTTTTCCTATAAATATATACACACAGAGTAGTAGGGTTTTCCTGATATTTCACTAACATTATAACATAAACATTTCCCCACGCTATTAAGATGGCTTCATAAGCACAAATGTAATTGACACATAATATTCCATTTTATGCAAATATCACAATTCCCCACTGTTCTGATGCTATTGAAAATTTACGTTGTTTCCATGATGACCATAAATGGCTTTGCACATTATTCTTTACACACATTTCTCGTACATTTCTCATAGTTTCCTTTAGCTAGATTCCTACCAGTAGAATTACTTGCTCAAAGGGTATGAATATTTTAAAACAACTGATAAATATTACCAACTTGCTTTCCAAAACCTTCCAGAAATTTACAATGTAAACAGTGTGTGAAAGTGTTCATCTCACCAAACTCTTGGCCTGGCTTAACCTTGCATTACCATTAGTAAAATAAATAGTGGATGAGCAAGTAAGTGGTAGAGATTTTTCTAATGGGCGGTATACAGGTAATCCCTTCTAAACCCTAGGGCAATGGAAGTTTAGCCATTTCTCCGTGTTCTTTGTAAATGTATTGATCAATATAGGATAAGCTAACATAGCAAATAAACCTCAAACATTCAGTGGTATGGCATACAAAATGTGTTTCTCCTCACAATTTGATGTGGGTTGGATGACTCCTAAGGAGCTCCCATCCAAAGGATGATTCAGGAAGCCAGAAGGCTTCTGTCTTGTAAGTTTGCCTTCCCAAAGCGCTTTGCTTCCAGCCCTATGGATGGGAAAGAAAGACCATGGGAAGGCACACCTACTTTTTGCTGCCCCAGACCAGAGTTTTACATCACCCTTCTCTTTCATATCCCTAAAAGCACTAAGTCAAGCACCCATCTGGCATGAAAGCAAGATAAGCCTTTGGGTTCCCTTTCCCACCCTTTTCTGAAAATCTGCCAAGAAACACTCACCGGTCCATAAGCCCACGTTAGTTGTCAGTTGTTAACTCAGCTCCCTCACCCCAACCATTACTATACTCTGTGTGTGTGTGGTGACTGCTTGGGTTGAGCTTCAGGTCCCTCCAGGAGATAGTCATCTACCCCGCTCGTGGGCACACATCCATGCCTCCCCCCCGGACGAGAGGTTCCAGCATTGCTAGACGTAGGGCTGCAAACTATGACTCCTGCTCAACTCTGCCTTCCTTCGCGTTCGTTATTGCTCTTTCCACAGGGAGGCCCCTGTCAGCTAACAAGCTGCTTGAGCAGAGCAGTCCCAGTGGTTAAAAGAAAGCCTCTTTTCCAATAATTTCTGGGCAGGAAACAACTTCAGGAGTCTGCTTCTGTGCCCAGGTTTGTGGGAGCTGTCTGAAGGTTCTAGAGTTTGAGCAGGGACAGGATCGAGCAAGGGAGGAATATAGGGGCTGGGAGCCACTGGACCAGAGACAGCAAAGATGGAAGGAATGTGCGGCTGACTCTCCCCTCGCCTATAGCAGACATGCTCAGTGGTCCTGGCTCCCTGGACTGCGAGGCCCTAGAATCCTTCCAACAGAGGTTCTACCAGCAAGTCGTTGAAACCTCCTTGCCGTCTCTAAACTCCATTAAACTCTACACTCATGAGGGGCACTCAATAAATATTGACTTAACAAAATAAAACCAAAGCTGGAATTTGATCCGAAGAGTAAACTTAACCATGGTGGGTCCAATTTTAGGAAACTGAAGGTCAAGACACTTTCACGGAATTTGAGACAAGTTCAGTGCCAAAAGCCAGGAAATCGCGGAGAGTCAAAGCCCAGCAGCTGTGGGGAGTCATTTGAACATCCAGCTGCAACATCCAGCTGATCTCCTTGCCTCTGATCTTGATCTTGCCCCCCCGTTGATGCTGCCTTCTCGATGCCGCAGCCCTGAGTCTCCACCTTGTTTAAAACCTTCTTTGATTTCCCATTGTTTTCAGGATAAAGACAAGATACTTCCTACAGCTTCCAAGGCTGCCAGACTCAGTTCCAGCGTCTCTCTCCAGACTCACCTCCCCGCGTCCGTCACTGAGCTAGGGTATTTTACACATGCTATCTCATCCGGTCTTCACCATTGGCTAGGA
This sequence comes from Eumetopias jubatus, assembly GCF_037043125.1. Classification (NCBI taxonomy): domain Eukaryota; kingdom Metazoa; phylum Chordata; class Mammalia; order Carnivora; family Otariidae; genus Eumetopias; species Eumetopias jubatus. The sequence continues at coordinate 45,102,160 of NW_028274819.1, read as the reverse complement.
ACCTGGCTTGTTAGTCCAATTTTCAGGTGAAGAATTCTCACCTGATCCTCTAAGAGATTATGGGAATTAGCCAAAGTCATGGAGCTACCAAGTCTCCTGAGTGGGATTTCCAAGGCTGTCTGGTTCTGAGATCTGTATTCAGGAATACAGATCTCAGGAATACAGGAATACAGGAATATTTTCTTTTTACCAAAACAACAAAACAAAACTGGCTATTGGCCCACTGGAATTCATTCACACACACAGAGAAAGAGAGAGAGAGTTGTCTGGTTCACTTTCCGCCCATTATGTGGGCACAGTGTAGACAGCTTTCTAGTGTGTTAACTAGAGCTAATTTCCCAAAAAGGAGGATGGACCAAAGTACTGGTTTTTTTTTTTCCTTCCTTCCTTTTTTCTTTTTTGTTCAGAGTCATGCAAATCTTTGTGAGTGAGAAGAGGGAATTCCAGGAAAGTGTCCTATCCATGAGTCAGCCACTGGTGGGGGCGGGGGGAGAATGCGCACAACGGTGACTTTCTTCTCTTCTCTGACCCTCATCCCAGCCCAGCCTGCCGTGGGATTGGCTCCCAGTGACATTTGCTCCAACTACAGAGGGAGGCCCTTCCTGTCAGACTAGAGGCGCACTCAGAATCTGAATGCCCCAGGCCTGAAAAGCGCCTTTCACCAGAAACTCCCGAGCGGGAGTCTCTTTGGCCTTGACTGACAAGAGCATCCATACAGCAGAGGGCGGCGCCTTCCCAGATGCTGCCACGGAAACTACAGAAGCAGGCCTCAAAAGCCGTACAGTGCTGCCCTGCTGGCCAGAAGCTCACGCTGACCCCAAGGAAAGTAGCGTGTCTTTCTGTCCAGTGGCTCACTCTGGCTCTGCAGGCTGGAACCTGACTCGGGTGGAGGGAGGCGGAAGGGAAGGGCGTGGAGCCGTCGGTGAGCACTCACCACCGTGCTGGCTGGCGGGCTCCGAAGATAAACAGCGCACCCTTTCCCAGAAGGGGTTTGGGTCTGTTGCAACACCTCACAGCCATTCATCTCACGAGAGAGGAGCAGCAGGTCTTCCAGTTTTCCTTGTCCCAGAGGCCAGGCCTGTTTGCTTTTATAAACTCAAAGTGACTAACATGGAAACTTTTCACTTGTCACTTGAGAAGACTTTTCCTCTGCTCCTGGAGGGACCTGAGGTTTGATCTGTGCTGGGAAGGGTCGGACTGAAAGGGAAGGGCTTCAGCTACCCTTGCAGAAGGCAGTCTGCCTCTGAGAGTCTTTCTTAAAGGTCAGTCAAGGCAGGGAGTGAGCAGCGTGGAGAAGGTGTGTCCAGATACCAGGGCTCTGGACCGCAGTGCCAAGGAATTACACCTGGGTTTTTGGGTCAACCCCGGCTCACCATGCCCTGTGGCTGACAAAATGCCGGCTGTGGGCATCGTGAATGTTGCCAGAGCAAGAGAACTTTCATGGACTTGAGTCTTGAGATGCTTCTGCAATGAATGGGTCACCTGAACATCCACACTCTTGTTCTCTGAAGAGAACCAGATAAGATGGTACCACCTGATCTTCCGGAAGGAACTGCTAAAAATCCACGAGTCCTTCATTCCGTTCGTGTTGAATTTATTTGTTTGCTACATCAAAAAGAGTTTTATTCTTATCCTATATAATCTCACTAGCTGTCATACAGAATCAAAATCCACTGAGATATTTTTGAATCTTGATTCTTATCTCTATGGCATTTACCTGGCTTCTCAATTTTAAAATAACTGCAAATTTATTGAGTCTCAATGTTCGACATAACTACCCAAGTCATTTCTAAAAATGTTGGGCAGGACGGGTTAACTCAGAGGTATATGGAGGTCACTTGATAGCCTCCCATGTGTGATAGTAATTCGGATATCAGTCTCCCTTTTGTATAATAAGTCGACAGTAGTTAACTCTTCTAAGTAGATTATCTTATCCAACCCATATTTATTTCCAGGTCTTTCCATAATAATCTCAAAACATAAGGAGAATTCTCTCAAAATATGTTGTTAAAATCAAGGTACACCATCTCTACAGTATCCACTGATTCGCCAACTTTTTAGCCCTGTTGAGAAAAAAAAAAATGATTACTTCTCTAGCATCTATGCTTCATTTATTTGACAAAGTTTATTGAATGCCTCCTTATGTGAAGCATTGGGTAGGCCCTGGGGATGGAAGGGTGAAGCCTGTAGTCCCAAATGCAGAGTGGAGTAGGGTGTCAGCAAGAGATCTAGTTGGGAATTGGCTTCCTGAGAGCAAAGGGAACCAGAATGCGATCCCAGCCCCTGGGATTCTAAGCCTGGAGCTCCCTGACCAAAGGTAGCCATCTTTGTTCCAAAGACTTTCACTGGCTGAAAACTTCCTATTAACCTGCCAATCCTTCTGGATCCAAAACACTTCTTCCAGACAGGTGCGCTGAAGGACTCTCCCTTCTCCTCAGAATCCACATCTCTAGGCCCCCATCCCCGCCATTCACATCTAGGAGTTTGGCAGCTCCCTTGGCAGCCTGCAGTGCACTTGGCTGCAATTAGCATATAATTAACATTGTTTATCTGAAGGGAGAAAAAAGGCTTAGTCTTCTATGAATGGCTTGAAATATGCTTTCCCAAAGACCAGGGCATGAATTGCTCCCTTCCCAGCATTTACCTTCATGGGAGGCATAAAAATGAAGCCCTCTCTAAAGCCCACCCCCTTCCTGGTTAATTGGCTATCCATCCAGTTTATCAGGGAAAGAAAAACAACATGGAGCCATCCTTAATTTTTATTTCCCTTACCCGCCACTTCCAATTCTCCAGCAAGTCCTACCCATTCTCCCTTTAAATATCCCAATCCTGATAATTTCTCACCATTTCTACTGCTGCCCTGGGATCTAGGCCAGCATCCTTTTTCTCTTAATGCCCACTTCCATTCCCTCCTCCCACCCCACCCCCCCCAACACCAAACTGGCCCTTTAGAAACATCAACCAGCTCAGGGCACTCTGCTGCTTGAACCGCCATTCCTTCCCTGGAACAGTTGGAATAAAACAACTCCTCCCAAAGATGTTGTTTCTTTTGGGGCCATTCCAGGAGGAAAGAGTAACACTTCCATTTTGATCAAGCAAATGCCAGTGAACTTAAAAAAGGTAGAAGATAACGTGCTCCATGATGGCTGGTGATAACCAGGAGATAGAGTTATGTTCTTGTCACCTGAATCTGAGGAGAAGAAGGTGATACATCCCTGCTCTTCAACCCCTCATCTAAGTGGCACAGGCTCCAATCCCCTGCCCGCAAATCCCCATGGCTGAGGTCGAGTGTCTGTCAGATAGATGCTCAGGCTGGTGACGACCAAGATCTCACCGTGAGCTTGTGTGCTGACAGTGGGAACTGGGCCCCATGGCCCAGGACGGTCCCTTGCATCTATAATTAAATATAAATGATTCTTTAAAATAGAACTATAAATAGAAAACTAGAAAGAATTTGTAAATGGCCTGTATTAATATGAACACATATTAAAGGTTTCATTTAACTCACTAATTAATAAAGGTAAGAAGTGGCAAGTGGCTCAAAGGAGAAGTCAAAGAATCACACGTATGTAGGCAATAAGGAATGTTACTACTCCATCCACACAATTCACTTGCATTTTAGAGATAAGAACCATTTGCATTTACTTTTCTATGACCTAAAGATTTGTAAATTGGCTTAAATATAATGAAAAGTAGATATGCCCAAAGGATGTACTAGACAGGACAACCAGTAATCTTTTTTTTTCCCCATTTTAAAGCATTTTGACAACTTTTCTTGAGAGAAGTAAATCTGGGACCAGTAAACCTTCTTGCTTCCTTCTGCTTTTCAAACAAGGAAATGGTCAGCAAAACTGACCTCATAAAGCTCTCATTTATGAAGCTGTTAAAAATAAGTGTTTTTAAAATCGGGCCAGCATCTCAATTTGAAGAAACAAAAATAGTCATTAGAAAGGTGGAGACATATTGGGGAGGAAAAAAAACCTCTCTTGATACCTGCTAATGTCAGAGTCCCAGCTGGTAGTCATCCACCCCTAGAATGCAACTCTGAAAAACAGCAAGAGACAGATTTATTTCTCATCACCCTTGCAAACCTCTCCTGCTCTAAGCTTTCCTTCTAGCCTAGCTCCTCCCACACTATAACTTGGAGTTTATTAGTTCCAGGAGGGCAGCACCGGTGTCATGTTCATTTTTGTATCCCTTGCACCTGGCACAAAATCTGGCAAATAGCAAATCTCAGTTCATTAAATCAAGTTGAACTGGATTGGGTTGGATTGGGTTGGGTTGGGTTGGGTTGGGTTGGGTTGGGTTGAGTTGAGTTGAACTAAGCTGAAGTGAATTGCACCAAACTGAATTGGATTCCTGTTTTAGGTCCCAGCCTGTAAGAATCAGCCACATTGCCCAAGTGGCCATCTTTTAGTCTCATTGCAAACTCAGCCTTATTTCAATTGCTATCACTTGCAGGCAATTATATAACACACTGGGACAAGAAAAAGGTAAATTGTTTCCCCTTTGACTACAATGAAGCATGTAAAGTTTGGAAAACCACAGAGGTACCATTTAGTGCAACAAAGGCTTGCTAAGTAATAATTCCTTTTTCTCCTCGGGTATCAGATCTTTAGTGCCTCTCTAAGTGCCACCCTTCCCACCACAGAGGCTGGAAACTTTGTGGGAAAGGAACTCATGAGAGTCCGTACAGCCTAATAATGCCAATAAGCACCAGCAGTTGCAAAGTACTTTATGGTTTGCAAAGTACCATTCATACACATCATCTTATGTAATTCCTACAATCATCCCATGAAGGGTGGATCATCTTTTTAAACACAAGGATATATAGGTCAATGAGGTGAAGCTAAATGGTGAAGCTAGATCTTCTAACTCTAGGACAAATTCTCTTTCCCCTACCTCACTCCTCTCTGCTAAAGATGAAAGCAGAGGGATGCTCACAGAATCATGGACACTCCAGGTGGCAATGAACTTGGTAAGCTCTTTATTTCTGTTACTGTTGAAGTGACCAGCTAAGTAATGAGCACAAACATTGATAATGGTTCCCCTTTCAGTCTTTTTTATATTTTTTTAAAGATTTTATTTATTTATTTGATGGTGAGAGATACAGCAAGAGAGGAACACAAGCAGGGGGAGTGGGAGAGAGAGAAGCAGGCTTCCTGTGGAGCAGGGAGCCCGATGCAGGGCTCAATCCTAGGACCCTGGGACCATGACCTGAGCTGAAGGCAGACACTTAACAACTGAGCCACCCAGGCGCCCCTGCCTTTCAGTCTTTGAGCACACACTCATCATGATCTACACTTAACCCTCAGGTGTGCCATGTGAATGGAGTAGAGGGCTGGAAGGGAAACAAGAGCTAAAGACCAACATCATATAAACCTTAATATTTGCCGAACCTTGTTCTGAGCACTTTACAAATATTAACTAATTTAATTCTTATAACCACTTTCTTTTACATAGAAAGGCAGAAAGGGAATAAAATAAAAGCTAGATCAGGGGTCAGCAAGCTTCAATCAGTAGACTAAAAAGGCGCACTGCCTGTTGTATTCAATAAAGTCTTATCAGCACACAGACACACCCATACCCTTTTCTATTGTCTACGGCTGCTTTCACACTACAATGGCAGAAATGAACAGTTGTCACGGAGACCACTTGCCTCACAAAGCCTAAAATACTTACTACCTGTCCCTTTACAGAAAAATTTTGCCCATCCCTGGTTTAAATGAATACCTCTATTTAGCATATACATAACAAGGATATTTTGTTTATGTGTCTGACTCTCCCAGGGGACTATATGCTTTCTACATGCAAAGAGTGTGCCCAATGCATCTTTGCCCCTCATGACCTAGCAGAGGGGCTGCCATTGAGGGGGGCTAAAAAAAAAAAAAAAAACAGATTTGTTAAAATGAACTGTCAGGAAAATCTGTGAAAGACTTTGAAATGACAAAACCAATTATTGAATGTCCTTTCTAGCATACCCATAGGGGTCTGTGGCATTATAAAAAAATCTATAATTTATGTTATTGGATAAGAAGAGATGAAGGAGGGTAGGAATGAAAGTTACTCCAAGAAATAATGGCTGAAAAGTTCCAAAATTTGGCAAAAGACATAAACCCACAGATGCAAGAAGCTTAGTGAACCCCACTGGGATAAAGTTCTGGGGGAAAAAAAACAAACCCAGAACAAGATACATAATAGTCAAACTGCTGAAAGCTAAAGACAAAGAAAAACTTTTGAAAGCAGGGAGAGAAAAACAAAATCATCTATAAGAGAAAAAGAATTCAAATAACAGTGACTTTCTCATCAGAAACTATGAAGGCTAAAATAAAAGAGCACAATATTTTTCAAGTGCTGACAGAAAAGAACTGTCAACCCATAATCTTATACCCAGCAAAAATACCCTTTAGGAATGAAGGGATAATCAAGACATTCTTTGTTGAAGGAAAACTAACAAATGTGTCACCAGCACACTTAACCCAAAGAATGCCTAAAGGAAATTCTCTAAACAGAAAGGAAACAATAATAGAAGGAATCTCAGAACATCAAGAAGGAAAAAGAGTATGATTTTTCTCTGTAGTTTGTGTAAATATGTAAGCAAAATATAGGTAAATACAATAAATTTTGCATTTTCTCTTTAGTTTGCCAAATTACCTTTGATGGTTGAAGCAAAATCATAACATTGTCTGATACAGTCCTAAATATACTAGAGGAAATATTTAAAGCAATGATATTATAAACAGAGGAAAATAAAGGAAGGTGAAAGGAAGTAAGTTTTCTACATTTCGCTCAAACTGATAAAACAATGACACAGTAGACTCCCATAGGTTATATATGTAATGTTACACCTAGAACAACCACTAATAAAGCTATCAAACAGGTGCACCCAAAAACAGTACAGATAAAATGGAATTTAAAGAAATGTCAAAGTAATACACAGAAAGGCAGGGAAAAGAAAACAAAAACTAGAAAAAAAAACCAGAACAAACAGAAAATAAAAAATAAAAAGGCAGACTTAAGCCCTAACATATTAATAATAACATTAAATATAAATAGCCTAAACACAACAATTAAAAGACAAAGTTTAGCAGAATAGATTTAAAAACATGTCTCAACTCTACACTTCCTAAAAGTAACTCACTTCAAAGAATGATATAAACAGGTTGAAAGTAAAAAGATGGGAAAATGTTGTATTCATTTTCTTTTGCTGCTGTGACAAACCACTACAAATTGAGTGGCTTAAAACAACACAAATTTCCTATCTTAAAAAATCCAATTTCATCTAAATTAAGAACTTCTGTGCTAGGGGTGCCTGGGTGGCTCAGTTGTTAAGCATCTGCCTTCGGCTCAGGTCATGATCCCAGGGTCCTGGGATCGAGCCCCACATCGGGCTCCCTGCTCGGTGGGAAGCCTGCTTCTCCCTCTCCCACTCGCCCTGCTTGTGTTCCCTCTCTCGCTGTTTCTCTACCAAATAAATAAAATCTAAAAAAAAAAAAAAAGAACTTCTGTGCTAGAAAGCTCCTCTGAAGAGGATGAAAAGACAAGTTATAGATTGGGAGGGAATATTTGCAACCTGCATATCTGACAAGGGACTAGTCTAGAATATATAAAGAATCTCAGAACTCAACAGTTTAAAAAAAAACATCACCTGGAAAACGCACAAGAGACATGAAGGGACATTTCACTGAGGATGAGAGACAGATGGAAAGTAAATACATGAAAAGATATTCAACATTATTAGCCATTAGGAAATTCAGATTCAAATCATGAGATGTAGTCCAGAGAATTATGCTGAGTGAAAAAGGGAATCTCAAAAGGCTACATATTGTAGGATTCCATTTATATAAAATTCTTGACGTGACAAAATTGGAGAAATAGAGAACAGATTCGTAGTTGCCAAGGAGGTGTGGGAGCAGAAGAGAAGTGGATGTGGCTTAAAAGGACAACATGAGGGATACTTGTAGGGATGTAATGTTCTGTATCTTGACTGTATCAATGTTAATATCCTGGTTGTGATATCATACTACAGTTTTTGCAAGATGTTACCATTGAGGGAAACCATGGGATGGTTTCTGTTTTGTTTCTTATAATCGCATATGAATCTATAGTGACCACAAAATAAGTTTAATTATTTCATGAAAAAAATTTCATTCAGGACTTCATAGGCAAGTTAAGAACAAGCCCATATAGTATGGTCTACAGTTTCTCAAGGTGTCTTCACATCCATCATTTCATATAATCACTGGCTTGCTCATTCATTCATTGATGTATGCGTGTAATCATTAAAAATATTCTCTGTTAAGTACTGTGGTTGGGCTCAAATTACAGTTATAAATCCTACAACTCCTTCTCTCAAGGAGGCCATAGTCTTTTAATCCTCACCCACCACATGAGTTAAGCAGGGCAGGTATTATCATTCCTATTTTAGAAATGAGAAAACTTACAACCAAACGATTATATGCATTATCCAAAGTCACACATGAGTTCACCGTGGAGCTGGCTGTAGACATGGGTCTTGTCTTATGTTCTTCCCATCTTACCTACAGTAAAGCAAAATGGGGAAGAACACAGGCTTTGGAATTAGACAGTTGGGTAGGCTCAGCAACGCCATTTATTAGCAGTGTGCCCTTGGATGAGTCCCTTCATCACCCTCTGCTTTAGTTTTTTCCTCTATAATAGTTCCTATTTTGTAGGATTTTGCAAGAATTCAATGAGTTAACACATGCGGTGCACTTAAAATGGCTAACACGTAATAGCCCACTAAATGTCGCTTGATGTTAGAATATTGCCTTATACCAAATAAGTAGCACAATAGAAATTATAATAATACAGTAATAATAGCTCATACAAATATATGATATTTCTTCCATAAATCTCCAAACCATCATCAAACATCAGTTAACATGCATATATTGAAAAAAGGCAGAGGAACTCTACTGGCTCAGTCGGTAGGGCACGTGACTCTTGATCTCAGGGTTGCAAGTTCGAGTCCTACATTGGGTGGAGGGGATTACTTAAAAATAAAATATTTAAGAAAAATAAAGAAAGGGGTGCCTGGGTGCCTCAGTCGGTTAAGCGTCTGCTATCAGCTCAGGTCATGATCCCAGGGTCCTGGGATCGAGCCCTGCATCAGGCTCCCTGCTCAGCAGAAAGCCTGCTTCTCCCTCCCCCTCTGCTGCTCTGCCTACTTGTGCTCGCTCTCTATCTCTCTGTCAAATAAATAAATAAATAAAATCTGAAAAAAGAAGAAAGGCAAATGGGTAGAAATATTTATGATTCCTATTGGAGGGAATAAAGCAGCGGCATATTTGGCTAGAGCCTCAAATGTCCCAATGACAAAATTGGGACTAAAGGTAAAAGACCCTTTTCACCATGAACATTTTTAAGAAAATTTAAAAATTAAGCTCCTCCCATACTGGCCACAAAGGGAAGCTGTGGAGTCCATTTATCATTTGTATCTTGTAAACCTCTTCCTTCTTTCAAGCTAGTAACCATATGTTGGGGCTTGCTTGTGTTTTAACACAGCCAGATGGGCGAGGCATAAGGACTGTAATCAGTTCCCTCCTTCAACAATGCTCCCATTTTTTCACCTGTCCACCAATCATGGATTAATTATGAGTCTTGTCTCCCCAACAGGTGGTACCTGTGACCACATGATCATATCAGATCCACCTGCAAAATAGGCAAATAAACAGTCTATCCAGCACTTCTAGTATAAATGTTTATCACTTGCATATGCAAAGGGGTAGGACAGGTGTGGTCTTTATCAGACAGTTCTTTGACTTGGTATTTCTTGTGCCTGTTGACAAAGTTGATGAGGCAGTTCTAAGCAGCCCCATTATGGAATGTCAGCTTAAATTAGACGATGCTAGATCTGACATTCAAGGAGTTGCATCAGCATTTTCAAATGGGACATCCACAGGGTCCCATCACTGGCCATTACCTTCCTGGAGGCACTTGGCACTGACCAGTGTCATTGGTGGCTTATGTCAGGGATATTTAAGAGTTCCAAGTTCAAATGTTGTGTGGTCAATCACACAAACTATCAAAGCCATAGAAACACCTACCCTTTGGCCTGCCTTTTGTACCTCAAATTGGCATAAAAATCCTTTTTCAAGGGGCTCCTGGGTGGCTCAGTCAGTTAAGCTTCTGTCTTCGCCTCCGGTCCTGATTCCAGGGTCCTGGGATGGAGCCCCGCGTCAGGCTCCCTGCTCAGTGGGAGTCTGCTTCTCCCACTGCCTGCCGCTCCCCCTGCTTCTGTTCTCTCTCTCTCTCTCTCTCTCTGACAAATAAAAAAATAAAATCTTTAAAATAAATAAAGAATCCTTATTCAAACCATGCATTCTGATTTGAGATTCAGAAAATAAAGCCACCAGAGTTTAAGGCCCAAAGACTAGGAATAGTTGAGGCTAAATGTAAAGACAAAGCAAGTTATTTTCAGCCATGACACTGCTAAAGAAGGCATGTAGGACTCTGCATGCCAGCGAAAAGGACACATACAATGGCTTGACTTGATATAAGAGCTACATTAGCCGCTTGTCCCATGGAGAACCACTGAAGGCTTGATAAACTATCATCACTCAGAGCTAGGTATTTGGCAGCTATTTTCTTGAAAATTCATGAATATAGTAAACTTATCACTTCAAGAAAACCAAATAACTTTTAAAAAACCATTATCAAAATTTGAGCTGTGAAACTTAAAATTAGAATTTTGGAAACCTTGTGTCTGCGGCTATGGGCCTTACATAAATGTGAAGGGTGGGCACTGGGACCTGTGAGTTTGAATGCGCTCCTGGATGGGGGATGGAAAAGAGGAGGGGGGGGGGAATACCTTGCGAGAAGGTAGAGAGAAAAGAGGCAGAGGGTGAAGGAGATGAAAGATGAGGAGTCAGAAGTGGGAGGAGACCCAGAGGAGGGTCACCGAAGGCAAGAGAGGGCATCGGCGCTGGTCTGTGCGGAAGACTTGGGGTGCTAGAGGGGTGCTTGGGAGGGGGATACTAGCGGCCAGGGGAGACCCGAAGGGAGCCAGGAAAGCAGGCAGTAAGCGTGGGAGATCGTTCTGGAGAAATGTGGAGACATTTGGCTGTTGCATCAGAAAGGGAATTGCGATGGTGGCCAGTAGAATAAGCAACATCAAGGGAGATGCTTGTTTGTCCTCAGTGGTTACAGATCATGTGAGACCCAGAGCTAAGGCCGACTTCAGATCATTCTCTCCTTCAGGACCACATTCTTCTTGGGCTCAGAGCTGTGTCTCTTGCTTCTAATATTTTAAATGACTTTGTAGCACCTATTATTTCCAACTTTGAAATTAGTTTATGTATTAGCCTTCCACTCCTTGGATATATTCTGAGGAATTAATACTAACTGCAGTCTAAGGTGAGAACAGCAATATGTGTGATCCCACTAAATCTGGCTGCTTCAGCTTTACATGGAAATAAAATATAACTGCCTTCCGGAAGCCTTGATGGCTAATGTAGGCTCTCAGTGACACTCTCTACTGAGGTTTCTCATGTGTACCCTCACGAGTGGTGTCATGGGGGCTTCTCAAACCATTTGTACTGAAGGACGAGGGTTTTAAAATCTCCAATACATCCTGGGCTGATACTTTGGTAAGATGCAATAAAAATGGGCAATTAGAAAAATGAAATTTAAAAATCTATGTCATACAAGTCCTATTTTAATTATTAGATTCAACAAACATTAAATTTCAATAAATATCATCAGAACTAAAATAACACAGGAAATGAGGAAAAACTACAAGAATTAAGTGACATTGAAATTGTGCATGTAGGGATTAACAAAGAAAATCATCATTACACTTGGAGGTTTAGTCATTCCATAATTGTAACTAAATAAATGATTATAAGTAAAATAGCAAAAAGTTTACTCATATTAAACTTTTATACTCACAGCTTAAATGAACAACAGTATAAATACTTGCTTTTTTAATGTAAAAAATGAGCTTGCTTCTTCTTCATTAATTTAATTAATCTAGGTTAGGTTGACAACACATTTCTCAAGGGGATAATGTATACCTAAACTCTTTCTATATTTTGTTTTACTAGCACTCATAAGAGAGAAATCATTCTGCCAGAGGTCTGTTGACAATATAGGAGAAGAGATGTAAGGCAATTTCAGGGAGCACATGATACTCGTTTTTAACTTCACGTAAAATTAGGCAAGCAAAGTGTATTTTCAAAATTCATCTTCAGTCCTTCAACGGTTGCCGGTTCCAACGAAATATCCCTTAGGGTTGAGGTTAAATTTAAACTACCTTTTGATAAAAGACGTGGATGATAAAGCTGTGAATTGCCTTTGCATAGGCCTTCACTTGATAGAAAGTAACATTTGAAAACATACTTTCATATTTGACAAATATTCAGTGATAACTTTTCACAGATGTGTGGTAACAGATCAGCACTTGGTGGATGATTGTTATGACATTATGGAACATGCCCTAACAATCTGTGGAAACTCCATTCTTCCAAGCTTCGAAATTTTATTTAATGCCCCTCGATCTTATCTACCATTGAAAAAAATCTGCTGCATTATCTCCTTGCATGGGAGTATCATGATGACCAAAATTGTCAAAATATCAGATGAATATGCAAGTCTGGTTACCCAATTCACATCTTTTTTAAAAGTTGGCCCAAGGGCGCCTGGGTGGCTCAGTTGGTTAAGCGACTGCCTTCGGCTCGGGTCATAATCCTGGAGTCCCGGGATCGAGTCCCGCATCGGGTTCCCTGCTGGGTGGGGAGTCTGCTTCTCCCTCTGACCCTCCCCCCCTCATGCTCTCTCTATCTCATCTCTCTCTCAAATAAATAAATAAAATATTTTTAAAAAAAAGTTGGCCCAAATGGCTTCTAGTAGTGCAGAAACACTAAGAGTTCATTTTTATAATCTTACATTTTCTCCAATTTTTATATACCTTTGAGCTACAGTTGATAAAATAACCTTGGAATATCGCGCGCTGTAACATGGCCCCTCCGTGAGAGACTAGCGTGTGGCTTGCCCTGTTCTCTGCTCAACAAGGCATTGGGTATCACAGCAATTTCAAATTTCCATACAAGTTTCTAAATGCTTGCTCTCGATTTTTGCAATTAGTGTAGCCCAGACAGACAACAAATAGCTCACAACCACCATGTGTAGCCCTGGTTTAGACATCAAAACTCTCTTCAAAACCTCTCTAATCCTCTTTCTCTGTCTTTCCAAAACTCAACTCTCTCGTTTTCTTCTCTAAAACCCCCTTCCTGTGCCCTCGGGGCAACTCCAACCACCTGCTGGGGAAACTGCTCCTGATACCTTCAGGTTCATAGTTCTACTTCCTCCCAGCTCAGCAAAGCAAAACTGCCTTCCTCTGCACCTGCTGCTGGTTGCTGGGGGGGGGGGGGGGGGGAAGTGGGGAGGAGAGAGAGATGCGGGGTGTGCAGGGTTGGATTACATGGCTTGGGGGGATAGAACCATACATACAAACACAATTTGGCCTTTCTGTCCTTATAACTACATTGTTTATCATAGAACAAAAGGAGAAACATTTGATTATACCTTGATCAATCTTTGGTCAATAACCACATCTTTGGCTCAGTCTTCTATTTGAGTACTGATGGTTTGTTTGTTTGTTTGTTTTTTCCTTAACTTCTGCAAGAGGTTCTTTGTAAATCATTGCTATCATCCTTGGAAAACGTCCGTGACCCAATTCTATCAACCTGTCATTTTCCTAGCATATCACATAGCACATGGTAAGCATTCAAAAATGTTCAAATCCACAGGGCCGGAGGGAAATGTTCATCTTCGGGAACCAAAGAAATGCCAGTTTTAAGCAACTCGAGGTGCCATTTTTCCAGATTATTAAAAATGTCAAGCAGCCGTATCGCTTACCGCTGTGGAGGGTGAGCGAGGCTAGTTCCCCCAGAGACTGGGGGCAGCAGTGTAGACTGGAGCAAACATTCACACTTCAGAGCCTCTTCCAATTTCCACAATTTTACTAAATGCTCATTTATTCTCTTGTGATGAAATGGAGTTCATGCCCACCTCAATCCTAACTGTGAACTAAATGTAACCTGATCTCTAGTCAGCAGCCGAATTGGCTTGCTGTATCCCATAATGCTTCTAGTCACAAACTTCACGCTATTTTGACATGCTGCAATTTGAAATGAGGTCAAGAGAGTTGGCATCTATCATTTCCTCGATTTATCATTAAATCTGTGACAGGCAAAAAAGTGGTCGGAGTAACATGTCAAAACTGCTCCACCAGAATCTGGAGACCAGGCGTACATGTCCTGGTAATGAAACTTGTTGGTTAAATATCGCCCAGTGTTCTCCCTGGGGATCCTTGCACAACAAGAAAGCCCCAGTTTCTGTGAAGAAATTAGAAGTAGCGATAGAGGCATCTTTCAGCCAAAGCATTTGAGAAAGTCATTTCTGGAATTCTGGCTTATCTCTTGGAAGAGGATTTGAAAGACAGTGTTTCATGAATAACTTTGTAAAGTCTGCCCTCTGCTGTTCTTCATAGTCCATGTAGCCAATATCCACAGATTCATTTTATGTTTTAGAGGACATCCCGAATATATTGTCTGCCATTGACAAACAGCTTCAACTATGCCAGGCAATGAGTAAACTCTTTACGTGCTTGACCCATTCAATACTTCCTATAGCCTCATGAGATTAGTAAAGTGTTGTCATTTCTACTTCACATTTGAGGAAACATGCTCAGAGAGGTTAAGTAGATTTGCCAAGGACACACAGCCGACCAGTTAAAGGTCCTAGATTGTAACCCTGGTTGTCTAATGCGAAAACTAACAGTTTTTCCTCTATGTCACAGTGCCTCCAACTTGCTTATAACCTGACAATTTATTAAGCAGATATATCCAGATATTCATTGATACCCATTATCATTTCAGAGAGCCATTTCAGACACACACTCAAGTACAAAATTGATCACAACATAAACTAAAGACAAAACGGTCATTCAAATGCTGACTCAAAGTGGCTTTGGGACTTTGCAAACGTGCCTTCAAGTCCTGTATACCCCTCCCTGGTCAGCTGGGTGGGCAGGCCACAGCATCAAAGCGCTGCCAGTGAATTGCATCACAGGGCTGGGGCCGCTTCCAAGGCACGTCTGACTTCACAGGGCGTGAGTGTTTAAATACCGGGGACTGGTGTTGCTGGAGGAATTCAGCAGAACCACAGAAGACAGAACAAGCAATGTGCTTCCAGCCGCTGCCAGAGGAGAACCAGTGAGGCCACCAGTGCGCAGGTAATCACCTGCCCGAAGGAAACCAGTGGGGGCCCGAAATGGCTTTCAAAGAGCAGCTGGGAGGTCTCCCTGGAAGGGAGAGAGGTAGAGAGAGAAGGGTAGACCCAGTTTTTATGTGATCTAGGAACCTCAAGGATCCTGCTTTGTGTCCGTGTGAATTACAGGGGTGTCAGTTCCGTGTGTTCCACCTTCACCTGGTAAATGAGGACATTTTATTGTCTTTGGTGCTTGGTTGGCATGTATTCGAAACACGTCACCCTAGAAACAATGTTAGGTCCCAGCCACCCAAAAATTCATTTAACTATTGAATGTTATTCTTGATTGAATGTGTCTAAAATATCACACTGTTGTGGCCAAAGTATATGCAAAAAGTTTCTGGAAAAAAACCCACCCGAGGTTCCAACCCCAGACCTTAGGTCCTCCTGTGTCATCTGTTCCCTTCACACATCTGCTGGGCAGGAACAGCAGGGACCCCCCCAGCTCTAGGCCAGTGCTAGCAGGGGGCGGGCAGGGGCTGCAGCCGTGTGAGGGCAGGAGGGTGCCCAGCGAGGACCAGGTGGGTGGGGCTGGAGCCCCACCGAGTTGCTGCTGGTCAGGCTTTTTGACAGCGTTGTCCCAGCAGAGCAAAATCTATGCCCTGGTTGGAAATTTGGTCCCTCCCTTTCTTTTCTTCCTCTGGGTTTCAATCTGGCCCAATCCCAGGGCTCGGCCAAGTTGAGTGAGCATGGAGGCTGTGGGTTGGATTGTTCAGGTCCCAGGAAAGAGCTGATGTTACCCTCCACCTAGAGTTTAAATAAAGAGAGTTTAGGGAAGGGATTATTTAGGAGGGTTAAAGGAAACCACAAATGTGGTGAAGCACCCTGGAGTAAGAGGGGAAGGGACCACTGCCACCGTAGGCTGAAGGGACAAGGGAAGGGAGAAGTTTGCAGACCCAGAAAGAATACTGTAGGAAAGGGACATTGGAGCCGAGCTGTAGCTGTCGGCCTAGGCATACAGCCAATCCATGCCTGGCAGAAGGAGACTCAGGGGAATGAGTAAACCAGCCTCACTCCCCTCCTGCCCTTTGGCTTCTGGCATTGGCCAAACCCAGCTAGAAGCCAGAAAGCAAAGCAGCCCTTTGATGCAATCCACAAAGGTCAGCCTCAAAGAACACACAGCGGTGTGGAGATGAGATTAAAGTAGTACTGCACATAGCACTAACTCGTCAAGTGGTGTGGTGGATGGCCTAAAGACAAAGGGTTGGTACTCAGAGCAACCGATCCAAATGCTAGCTCCATCACTTTCTAGCCTTGTGATTTTGATCTAATCCCTTAACCACGCTAAACGTCAGTTTTCTCACCTATATAATGGGAATGTGGTCCCCTGCCATCCCATCTCCCCCAAGTATGTGTGCTGGGTTTGGGGGTTTTTCTTCAAGCTACACCCACCCTTCAGCCTGTTAAGAAAACCATCTTTTATTTTAAAGGGCCTACATGTATCACGGGGCGGGGGTGTCCGCATGGGGCCATTAGGATGAAAGTCAGCAAGGGTTTGTGTCAGAGGCAGACATCCTTCTCTTGGATGCCATTCAAGAAGATCCTTGCTTGCCTGCATGGACAGCCTGTGCCGCCACTTCATAGCATGGTTGATGGAACAAGCTTATGTCAATAGCAAGGGATAAGGGGAATACACCGGCTGCACTTCTACCCAACTGCCTGATGCTGGACGCAGACCCAGGTTTGGCCATTTTTCACTGAAGAAGCCACAGCTCCCTACATGGCTCCAAATCTAGTCTTCAAAGTGCCCCAAACCTACTTCTTCCAAGGCTGCCCCCTCTCTCTGCAGATCCCTGGGGACAGGTATGAATGGGGTGGGGGGAGGCGTTATTTTTTTTAAATCTATATTGTTATAGAACAAACTGATTTTCAAGATCTTATCATTGACCTCTGTAAAATGTCTGCCAATTGATGAATGAATACAGTGTTTATATCCTTACCATGGAATATGATTCAGTGATAAAAAGGAAGTACGGATGCACACCACAGCGTGGATGAGCCTAAGAATGTTCCGCCAAGTGAAAGAAGCCAGTCACAAAGGACCTAACAATATATAATTCTATTTATACGAAATGTCCAGAATAGGAACATTTATATATCTATAGAGAAGGAAAGTAGGTTAGTGGTTGCCTAGGGCAGATATATGGGTGGGGGGAGGGGCTGATGGGCAGAAATGGAGAGTGTCTGCACTGGGGAGTGATAAAAATGTTCTAAAATTGATTGTGGGGATAAATCACAACTGTGAATATACAAAAAACCACTGCAGTTTACACTTTAAATAGGTTAATTGTATGGTATGTGAATTAATCTCAATAAAGTTGTTGTAAAGAAAGAATGTTCTGGAAGTAGATAGTAGACAGTGAATGTAATTAATGCCACTGAATTATATGCTTAAAATGGTTACACTGGCAATTTTTATGGTATATATATTTTTCCACAATTTAAGCATTTTTTAAAAGTGTTCAAACAGCAATATGAAAAATAACCAACATTGGAAACAACACAGATGTGGACGAAAATATTGAGGAATATCCATACTATACATTCTTGCTATATTCATGCTGTACATGAATAAAAATGCTACTTGTATCAACGTGGCTGAATCTCACAAAAATAATGTTGAAAAAGAGAGGTCCAACAAGAAAGTGTACATACTTTGCTATTCCGTTTTATGAAATTCAAAAGCAGGCAAAACTAAACTATGGTGTTAAGAGATTGGGATAGTATCTATCTTGGAGGAGTAGGGTTGTGCCAGGAGGGCACAGGAAGGTGACTTCCGGATACTGGTAATATTTACGTTCTTTGTCTGAGGGATGATTACACACGTATGCTCACTTTGTGAAAATCCATCAGGCTGTACATAAATATGATTTGTATAATTTTCTGTAAGTATGCTAGATTTCAAGTTTTTTATTTTTTAAAGCCTTAAAAGTCACGGTCCCCCAGGTAATATTTAAAGCACAGCCAGGACGGAAACATGTATCTCCAGTAACTTCTTGGGGACCCACCAGAAGACAGCTCCAAATTCTCCTTAAACTCTTTTCTTTTCACAGAACAATTCTTTCTCTCTCTCCCAACCCCACCCAGTTTTCGTTTGTTGCTAAAGCTCTTCCTGTTTGATTCTGCTATGTGAAGCTTCTGCATTTATAGCCAGGCAAATCCATTAAGTTGTGTCTCTAACCAAAAGATTGTTTACCCCTTAATGGGTTTCTGCCATCTTTCTAGGTTGACAAGCTCAAACTACAGCAATATATTTTTCTTCCCATTACATTTCTTAAGTTCTTAACACAATGACCAGCACATAATAAACATCCAATAAATAAGGAAAGAAGGTCTGAGATGAGGACAATGGAAACATGGGACCAAAGACCTGGAGTCAGGATGAGCTGATGAAGTTTAAGGGCGGAAGGCACCAGGCTGTAGAGACGGAAGGAAAAAGAGTGGGACGTTAGCGGTAATATTACCAGTGTCTGCTTCCCCTGAAATCCAGGAAAGAGTAAAAGGTGACTCCTTTGTTCCTCTTCCTGTGTTGACTATGGGGGCAATAAAATCGCAGGAACTGTGTGACCCTGTAGCCATGCTTAAAACTGCCAGCATCTGTGAACACAGAGGCAAGAATATGCAATGGGGAAAAGTCTGTTCAACAAATGGTGCTGGGAAACTGGACAGCTACATGCAGAA
Organism: Eumetopias jubatus; assembly: GCF_037043125.1. Lineage (NCBI taxonomy): Eukaryota > Metazoa > Chordata > Mammalia > Carnivora > Otariidae > Eumetopias > Eumetopias jubatus. The sequence goes on along the minus strand of NW_028274819.1, from coordinate 45,083,188 downwards.
GAATGAAACTCGACCACTTTCTTACACCATACGCACACATAGACTCAAAATGGATTAAAGACCTAAAGGTGAGACCTGAAACCATAAAAACCCTGGAAGAGAACATAGGCAGTAATTTTTCTGACATGGGCTGTAGCAACATTTTCCTAGATATGTCTCCTGAGGCAAGGAAAACAGAAGCAAAAATAAACTATTGGGACTTCATCAAAATAAAAGTCTTCTGCACAGTGAAGGAAACAACAAACAAAACTAAAAGACAACCTACTGAATGGGAGAGGATATTTGCAAATGACATATCTGATAAATGGTTAGTATCCAAATTTATATATAAAAAAAACTACAACTCAACAGCCAAAAAACAAATAATCCAATTTAAAAATGGGCAGAAGACATGAACAGACATTTCTCCAAAGACATGCAGATGGCCAACAGACACATGAGAAGATGCTCAAAAAAAAAAAAAAAAAAGATGCTTAACATCACTCAGCATCAGGGAAATGCAAATCCAAACTACAGTGAGAGATCACCTCACACCTGTCAGAATGGCTAAAATCAAAATCATAAGAAACAACAAGTGTTGGGGAGGTTGTGGAGAAAGGGGAACACTCTTACACTGTTGGTGGGAATGCAAACTGGTGCAGCCACTCTGGAAACAGTATGTATGGATTTCCCTTTAAAAGTTAAAAATAGGGGCGCCTGGGTGGCTCAGTCATTAAGCATCTGCCTTCGGCTCAGGTCGTGATCCCAGGGTCGTGGGATCGAGCCCCGCATCGGGCTCCCTGCTCGGCGGGAAGCCTGCTTCTCCCTCTCCCACTCCCCCTGCTTGTGTTCCCTCTCTCGCTGTGTCTCTCTCTGTCAAATAAATAAACAAAATACTTTTTGAAAAAAGTTAAAAATAGAACGACCCTACAATCGAGTAATCACACTATTGGGTATTTACCCCCAAAACACAAAAACACTAATTCGAAAGGATTATATGCACCCTTATGTTTATTGCAGCATTATTTACAATAGCCAAAATATGGAAGCAACCTGAATGTCCATCGATAGATGAATGGATAAAGGGGACATGGTATATATATATACACACACACATATATGGAATATTACTCCCTTATTCCATATATATATGGAATATATATATAAAATGGAATATTACTCAGCCATAAAAAAGAATGAAATCTTGCCATTTGCAACAACATGGATGGAGCTAGAGAGTATAATGCTAAGTGAAATAAGTCAGAGAAAGACAAATACCATATTTCACTCATATGTGGAAACTAAGAAACAAAACAAACGAGCATAGGAAAAGAAAGAGAGAAAGGAAAAAACCCAAGAAATAAACTCTTAACTGTAGAGAACAAACTGACGGTCACCAGAGGGGAGGGGGGGCATGGGTGAAACAGGTGATGGGGATTAAAGAGCACACTTATCTTGATGAGCACAGGGTAATGTATAGAACTGTTGAATCATTGTATTGTACCTGAAACTAATATAACAGGGTATGTTAACTACTCTGGAATTAAAAGACTTAATGAAATAAAATTTTTTAAAAATGAAGATAAAATTAATTTATTCATTAAAGAAAACCCCACCCTGCCAGCCTCTAGGCAGGCACATTCTATTTGCATTACTCTACACGCACATTGTGTGCAAGCAGCAGAGCTCCGCTGCCCTGCCCTTCCTGTTCTCAGGCTTGTTTGGCTAAATTTAAAAAAGGCTCTGGAAGAGACTGCTTGCGCACACCGGTATCCACACTCCCCTCTTCCTCCTGGGCATACACCAAAACTACACTTCCCAGCCTGCCTTGCAGTTAAGTGGGGACTTGTGACTTGCACAATGGAATGTGAGCAGAAGGGAGACCACTCACAGGTCCGACCCCTGAACCCTCCCCTACGTGATACTCACTCTCTTGCTCCATCTGCTGGCTGCACGAAGAGGATGCCAACAGCCCTGGCAGGTGCAGCCTTAGGATGAATATAGCCTGAATCACTCCAGAGGTCCCTTGCCCTGCTTATCGCTAGGTGAGAAATAAACATGTTCATTATGTAAAATGTTTGGGGCTGTTTGTCGCTGCGTCTGTGTCTTTCCAGATCCTGGAGTCTCTTCCCAGTCTCTGCCTGGCTTTAGAACTCCAGGCTCTCCGACGCCTCCCATTTTCCTTCTGGCCCACTCAGGTAACTAATGGAGCATAAAATCTAGGGCGATGAGGTGAGATGAGAGTGGAAATCCGTTCCAGACATGTAAACGAGGCTTCCTGGCCTAGAAATTCTACTCATGGGAATTTTTCCTGAGAAGATTAATCAGCAGAAGCAAAAAGATGTTCATTGAAGCAGTAAGCATACTAACAAAATAATTAGAACCTGCCTAAATATTCAGCCATGGAGGAAAAGGTTAGTAAATTATGATCAATTCACTCAGCTAAAGGTAATGAAGTAATTCAACGTGACGATTAGGAAGTCTGTATAACAAGATGGAAATTTTATTAACGCACTGTTAGGCCCAAAATGCAGATCATAAATTGTGTTTTCACAATAGTTAGAGCAAGAGTTAGTAATACATAAAATTACACATGCCTGTGGATAAGACAAGCAGGAACAAGAAAATCAAAACAACTTGATTTGTCAGGATGCTTCAAATACGGGTGTGCTTTTTCTTTAATTTCTGTAACTGGTAATGCATTTTTAATGGTCCTTATGCATAAAATTAAATTAAGCTTTTTCCCAAAAGGATATTAGTAATGGGTTGGATGAGATGGTTATCAAATCATAGTAATTCATGGAGCATTATTTTCCTAGTAGGTATTTACAGAAAGCCTGAGGATCTATCTTCAGATGGAGAGACCTGTTGGTTTCTGTTTTTACTTCCTGGAAATGAAGCACCATTTTAGGTCATTGGGGCAGAAATAAGGCTCAAGGATCATTCAGTTGCCTGAACTACTCAATAACACAGGAAAAAAAACCCCAAAAAACTAAGTCCTAAGTTCTCAGTCCAGCCAATAAGACTTCTCAAGCTAGCCACTTCCTACTGGTCAGGGAACCAGAAACACCTTTCTGGATATTTTAAGCGGAAGGGATTCAGTCCAGAGAAGTTAGTGCTTGCGGAACAGTCGAAAGGGGCTGAAGGGGCAGAAGTCAGGGGAAGCCATGGCCGGCTCGGAGACTTCCTTCTGGGTCTCAGAAGCAGGAAATCACTGCAGACAAAGGAAACCAGCAATGATCCAGCTGGCTGCAGCCCCAGGGCCAGGGATCCCCAGAGGCAAACCCGGACCTCTGAAATGCCTCACATCTGCTCAAGCCACACACCTGCTCGTTACTGCCAGAGGAACAACACGATGGCCTCCACCTACTGTCCACATTCCAAATCTTGCACAAGTACCTCTGATGAGTGGAATCTGACACAGAACCCTGGCGAGAGATTCTGGAATATTCTAGTACCTAGGCTTCCAGCCCTCACACTACAGGGTAGAGTGGCTGAAATGGGGAACGGTGGTCGGCTGCCAATAGACAATCGAGCACAACTGTCCTGGCAGTAAGGAGAACTCAACCTCCAACCCCTCCGACCCAAGAATGGTGCAAAGAAAGCTTTCTTGACCTTCAGGACCTTAAAATAAAAGCCCTTTGCTTAGATCTCAGACAGAAAATAGGGTGTACCCTCCCGTTTCCCTTCCCTCCTATTAGTGCAGGGCTAACCTTATGGTCAGAATTTCCACAGCTCTTGGGTCTTCCCATGAAGAAAAGAGTGGATGCAAAGACCGATGTTGTTCTGTGGACCCACCCTGGCTGGCCGGTCACCATGGGGTCACTGACCTCAGCTCAGGACTTGAATGAAAAAGCAAGGTTTGGTCTGACCCGTTCTCTCTGAGATGATTGAGAAATGTCGACCACAATAACTCCACTCCTGGCTTTATTTGAACAAGTGGTTATTCATGGGAATCTGCACTTTTTTTAAATCGGAGATGGGGATAGGGGTGTATCTGCTTAGTCAGCACATAGCCCAGATCGTGCTCAGTGATGATGGCCACTGCCCCAGATTGTGCTTATGTTTGATTCCTTCTTAGAAATGCTCAGACAGGGCCGCCTGGGTGGCTCAGTCATTAAGCATCTGCTCAGGTCACGATCCCAGGGTCCCGGGATTTAGTCCCGCATCGGGCTCCCTGCTCCATGGGAAGCCTGCTTCTCCCTCTCCCACTCCCCCTGCATGTGTTCCCTCTCTCGCTGTGTCTCTCTCTGTCAAATAAATAAATAAAATCTTTAAAAAAAAAAAAAAGAAAAGAAATGCTCAGACACTTTGTCCAGAAAAGTAAAGCAATACCATCATAGCTAATATCCCTGAGAGCTGACTTATGCAAGGTAAAGTGCTGAGTATTCTACGTGTGTTTTATCTCATTAATTTTGGAAACAACCTTAAGATAGGCACTATTGTCAGATCCGTTTGAGAATATGGACGCTTTCACCATTTGCCCACGATCCTACAGCAGGTGGAGTTTCACCGATCTCCTTTGAGTTTGTGCAACAGGATTTGGGGGCTTCTTTTCACTTCCCCCCATATATTTGCCTGACAGGGCGCTTTCCAAAGCCAATGGGAACTTAAGGTTCACTAACACTATCCACTGATACATTCGGGAAAACAGTAATAGGTTACTAGCAGTAAGACGCATTTCTGTGCACAGTGAGGGAGGGGTAGGGTAGATCCTCAGTTCATCTCATCTTATTCTAGACTAGGAGCTCCAGGAGGGAGACAAGAGCTGAGCCTCCATCCAGCTGAGGTTAAATACAAGAAGAAGATTGTGATAAACTTCATGCCGTCCAGACTCAACAGAATTCGAAAGTAATTCCTAGTGGGCTGGAAATGCAGGTGTTAGAACATGAAGTCTGCTCAACACAGTCCTTGATGTCCTGAAGCCCTCCACTGACCACGCAGGCACCATCAGGGGTGGGGTGGGGGGTGCGTATGTGGTGCCGCTGTATTCCTTTGCTCCTCTCCCCACATGCACATGCATATGTACTACCGCAGCCCTGATGGGGCCGGGCCCCAGCCCTTGGGGTGGAGAGGCTGCATTGCACCCTAGTCCATGGGCATGGTGTTCCCGTGAGTTGTGTAGTCCACGGCCTGGGGCTGCCAGGGTGGCTTCATTCAGGGAGGCGTCCAGATTGGCTAACCAGACCGGCAGCCACACACTGGCATCTGTCCTTCTCATCTGTCTAGGATAGTTCATCGTGGATGTGTCCAGAATCCTTCCTGGAGCTACACCCACAGAGAAGAAAAGCTCATTCCCAGGGAGAGCCCCACGCCAGCTGAAGAGTAGCTGGCTGATCTGATGTCCCAGGAGAAATGATGAAAGGCAACTTGGGAGTCTCCCCCTAACCAGGGGTGGAAGAACCAAAAATGGCATCCTCGCCCTCAGGTACAGCCGGAACCCCGTGGAAGCCACATGTGCGGATGGCCGATGTCTTTTCCTCCCAGGTCGGCGACCTGATGTGCTATTCATCATGGAGACAACTCCTCCTGGCTGCCCCGCGGTGGCATTCATATTCGGACCTGGAATTGGGTTCTGTGCTTATAGAGGGGTGGGGTGCACCAGCAGTTAGAACCGGGGCGGGGGGGTGGGTACTCAGGCCTAGAGCCATGACACTACAAGAAAGGGCGCGAGTTCCATGGTGCAGGGCCAAGCCTGGCCACGGCAGAGACACAGGGTGCAGACACTTGTCTCTTGCACCTCTGTCCCCATAGCACGCTGCATGCAGCCCGAGCCCCGGTCTGAACACGCCATGCTCCCTCCTGCTTCCTCTTCGTGTTCTCCCGCCGAGTGCCTTTGCCTCCTGTCTGCCTGCTCAGCTGCTTCCAGCTCTGTGAAGGCTTTCCTGAATCTTCCCTGCCCCACCCCAGCCCGGTAAGGGCTCTCCGCTCTGGGTCCCCACAGCACCAGCCACAGACCCCCTCACCAGCAGCTATCACATTGCTGTAATTATTTTAAATGCCTGTCTCCCCTGCTAATCTGCGAGCTCCCTGGGGCAAGGGCCGTGTTCTATTCATCTTTCCACCCTTTGCATGGAGCCTGACATAATAGGCGTTCAAAAAGTCAAGTGAATGAATTCAAGAAAAAATTTCCTTGGATTCAGCTGAAAAGGCAATTGCAATAATTTGAATTGTGCAATTTCCATTGTGTCGTCTTTGAAAAACAGTTTCACTTTTCCTCCTACTACAGATGACTCATTCCTGGGGCAGATAACGCGTTTCTGAGGCACAGAACTTCACTACATCAAATCTTTTGAAAACCTGTTTATGAGTGTTCCTAAAGACAAGAACATGACGAGCTTTTGTACTCCTTCACCTTGGTGTTGAGTGATGGAATACTAGAGATGTTTTGGAACCCCTTTGACTCCTGCAAAACATCCAAAGAGGACTGGGTGGGTGGGTAATAAAAATAACAAACTCACATTAGTTACATATACTGAGTGCTGAGTTAATAAACGGTGGTGAACGTTGGACACTTGGCGAAGTGATTGGTGTCCCTGAGCTCATTCAGTCCACACATAGAACCTGATGAGGTGGGCACGACGGGTCTCCCTCCAGATGAGGAAACTGAGAATCAGGAAATGTAGGTCACTCACAGGAAAGTGGCAGAGGCAGGATTTGAGCTCAGGTCTGACTCCAGCATGGCGCTATTTACCAAGGACACCCCTTTTCCTTCTAGACTGAGTAGAGAAGGCACACACTGGACTTGGGCCACATAGCACTTCTGCCCAGGCATTCCTGGTAGACAGAGGTGAAGACAAACATCTGCCCCACATGAAACTCACGTGATAACCAGCCAGCTCCATCCAACCGCCCCTCTCTGGCCACACATAGGGGCATAAAGACCCTTTTCCGCTAGGAGCTAAGATTCTAGCTCGCTGCTTAATGACAACGTACTGCTCCTTGTCGCAGCAGCACCATGGCAACAAGTAACATTGGCTCAAGAATCGAATGGGAGAAGTGTTGCCTAGCAACATAGTAGTAGAGAGAGCTTTAGGATGCTGGAGGCCTGAGTTCTAGTTCTGGTCCTCACTACCTGGGGCACTGTGGGCAAGACCCCAACTCCTCTGAGCTTTGGTTCATCATCATCTATAAAACGGGGACAATACCAGCAGTGTTAGAGGGTGGTGGCTATGGCCACGTAAAAAACAGATCACTCTATGCCTGTACGATCGTCAGGATCATTCTTTTAGGGAACAAAACATGCACATGGATTAAACCAGACAGGGAAAGATTTGAGGGACTCACTAGCTTACATGACTTACGTAAGCTACTCTAAAAGGAGTATACATTGGTAGAAACATTTTAAAAAGTCATTAAGTAATGTCAGATAAAAGTTTAGGTGTAGTTACCCTTTGACTCAGCAACTTCCCTCCTAGGAAATCCCTGCACATGTCTATAAAGATAGACATACAAGGTGAAAAACTGCAAACCACCTCAAACGTCCACTAAAGAGGGATAGGATGGATCAACACAAACGAACACTGTGCAGAAGATAAAAGGTAGGTCTTGATTCACCAACATGGAGAGATGTCTAAAATACAATGTTTAGAGAAATGAAAGTAAGTCATAGACACACACGAATATCCATCCACAAATATACACAGAAAAAGGCATTTCAAAAATCCTGAAAGGGGACGCCCGGGTGGCTCAGTTGGTGAAGCGTCTGCCTTCTGCTCAGGTCATGATCCCGGGGTCCTGAGATGGAGCCCGGCATCGGGCTCCCTGCTCAGCGGGGAGCTTCTCCCACGGCCTGCCGCTCCCCCTGCTTGCACGGTCCCTCTCTCTCTGACAAATAAATAAAATCTTAAAAAAAAAAAAAACTAAAAGGATCTATAACAAACTGTTAATACTAGTTATCGACTTCTTGCTGTTCCCAGAACAGGCTGTAGATATTTGGCCTCCCCAGGTTTGCAACTTGCCAGGTTTCGTTTTTTCTGTTTTGTTTTGTTTAAGATTTATTTATTTTAGAAAGAGAGCGAGAGAGCAGGAGCAAGAGGGGCAGAGGAAGAGAGAGAGAATCGCGAGCAGACTCCATGCTGAGCGCAGTGCCCGACATGGACCTCGGTCTCCAGACCCAAGCGGAAGCCAAGAGTCAGGGGCTCCACCGGCTGCGCCACCCAGGTGCCCCTGCCGGTTTGGTCTGCCCCAATTAGTAATCTTTCGCACCTGCGAGCCTCCGCCCCTCGCTCAGAGCTCAGGTCCATCTCATCTCCTCTCTGAAAGCCCTCCGCATTCCATGGATTCCGTGGGGGCGCTTTACCTTTCCCTGCGGTTCGTATTGTCTCTACCGTGACATTGGCATTTTAATTATTCGTTTGCCTGCCTGACACTCCCACTAGACTATGACATCCTTCGGGAGGAAAATCGCATCACATTCATCTTTGTAACCGCAGGGCCTGCTCAGAGCCTAACAGGGGGCTGAATTGAAACAATTACCTAAAATATTGTCAGAAATAAGAACAAGGGGTGGAAGCTCTGAGCCCGTTTTCCCAAAGGCAACGGGAAAGCTATGCCTTTGTTCCATCCGTATCTCAGAAGGTGTGCTGTTGGAGGAAAGGAGAAAGTCACGCACAGGGAGGAAACTGGGTAGAAATTGCTTGAAACAAAACTCCTCCGGAGGCATGGACGTCGGCAAGCCATTCCCCAACTTGGACAGCAGGTGGCGCAAGTGACCAAGATTTCTTCGACCACCTCCAAAGGAGGACGCAAGGTAAGGTTTTGGAGAATCTGAGAAGGTGGGAGTATTGACTTGAGCCTCTCTTTTCCCTGCTCTACTGTAGCACAAGACATAAAGGCAGGTATCAGTGGCCTCCTCTAGGATCTCAGCTCCTAGATATCTGGCTTTGCCGCCTCTGTGTTCCACCTTCCTCAAACTACCCCTCATTATGGCCACTTCTGTGCTTTGAAAACCCAGTCTTTGTTGGGGGGAAATGAACATTTCCATTTCCACCAGTGGCTGCGAATATTAGTAAAACCCTTTGGAAGGGCAATTTGGCAGTGCCTATGAAAAGGAGAACACAGCCTGGAGGAGACAAGCAATAACTCAAGAGTTACTTAAAATATTACTCTGCAATTATGGATGGGATGTTTATCATTATCTGAAGTTCCTTTTCTGGAGGAAATTATTTTAATGGTAGATAAGCAAATAAACAAGTTACTGCTGAATAAAGTAAGTTTTCAATTAATATCTTAATTAGGATAAGGTAGCTATTTTGGTAAATTTGGTGGTTATCACTATAATTTTATGTAGTGGATTTATTTATGGCAAATATAGGCATGCAAGTACATAATAGCTAGATGAGCTAATTGAATACCATACTGTTTCTGAGGAGGGTGGTTATTTTGTTATTGTGCAGAATACATTCATTCCTTCAACAAACATTTATTAAGCACTTAGTGTTTATGCAAAATACTGGTGGAGTGACCACCACATGCTGGGCACTGTATCAGGTGCTAGTAATAAAATATGTAACAAATTCTCTGCCCTTGTGGAACTTTCAATCTAGTAAATGAGAAACAAACAAATACATGTGTGGCAAATGGTTATAACAGCTCTGTAAAAGAATCAGGCTATAAAAAATAGTGATTAAAGCTGTTATTTTAAATTGGGTGCTCCTGTTCTACATTATGTGCTAGAGATTTAATGTTGATCAAAATCAGACATGATTCCTTCCCCCGATGAAACTTTAATGAGAGTGGGAGAGAGCCACTACTCAAATCATGACACATATAACTGCTCTCGGTGCTATGAAGAAATACATGCATGATGTTATGAACCTTAAAAGGGAAATTTGCCCTTGTTGGGAGGTCAGGGGAGATTTCCCCCCGGAAGTGATGCCTGCACTAATGTGTGAAGTAGAAGTTAACTAAGCCAAGGGTATGGAGAATGTTCCAGACAAAGGGAACTGCTGTGCAAAGGCCCTGGGGCAAAGGAGAACAAGGGAGAATGGTGAAGGGAAAGAAGGCTAGAAGGAGAGAATGCATAAGATGAGGGGAAAGATGAAAGGGAACCTGTAGGCCACATTAATGATTTTGTCATTGTCCTAAAAAGATGGAAAGTCGTTGTGGATTTTAAGCAGAGGATGATGTAGATGACTATTTCACAAAGATGCATATAGGTGCTCTGTGAAGATGATTGGAGAGACTCGGATTAAATTTAGGAGAGCCCAAGCTGTAGCAATGGGCCTTGCAAATGGTACTGATGACTTGAACTAGGGCATTGAGTTGGAGATCAAGAGCAGTAGATGGATTTGAGAAACTTTGACAAGGGAAAAGAAATACTCCTTGGTGATGAATTGCAGGTAGGGTGTGCAAGATAAGGAGATACCAAGAATGACTCTTAGGTTTCTGGCTTGTACACCTAGGTGGACAGTGGTGCTGCCCTCTAAGACAGAGAACACCAAAAGGACCAGGCATTTTGGGGAGACAGGATTTGGCTTGGGGCCTGTTTAGGTTGCCCTGGAGACGTCCACGTAGAAATATCAGGTCAAGAGTTGGCTCTATGGGCCAGAGAAGAGGCTGGGGGTGGAGATAGAAATGTCCATGTTCTTCTCAGAGGGCTGAAGCTGTGGGCAAGGATGTGATCACCTAGGAAGAGATTGTAGATAGAGAAGGGGACAGGGACATCAGCACCTGATGGTGAGCATGAGAAGGGTAGACCTGCAGAGGATACAGGGAAACCAGGGGAGAAACCAGGAGAATAGTCTTGTCTTTAAAGCCAAGGGGAGGGTGTTTCCAGAAGGAGTGAACGGTCACCGGTGTCCGTTGCTGCTGAGAGGGCAAATAAGATGACGCTGGGCAGATGTCCCTTGGATTTGATGACACAGGGCTCACCAGTGACCGAAACTGGAGCTGCTTGGGTGGCAGGCAGGGCCAGCGTCCTGCATGGAATGGCTGAGGGGAGAGAGAGGAATAAGGATAATGGAGACGGTAAGGAGAGACAGCGCTTTGGAGGAGCTTAACTGGGAAGGACAAGAAACCCACGGATGGGGCCTCAGTGTTGGGTAAGCCATCCACAGATACTGAAGTCAACCAGCTCGAACGCAGAGATGGCAGAGTAGAGGCAGGCAAAAAGGCAGGTGCCCACGTCTTCAGTGGATGAAAGGGATGATGGAAGCTGGAAGATGGCGGCAACATGGCGGGGAATCCCCGGATCAGTGATGCTCAACGGCACCGCCCTCAAAGGGCAGAGAAACAGTATTGTGAGAACAGCGTTTGGGAACCAGGACAGCGACAACAGCTTCCAGCCCTAGGACTGGGTGTGGAGGATGAACAACCGTGACTGGAGACAGGGGCAAGGTATGTGGTGTCCTCAGGGCAATCAGCCTGCGTTAGGAGGGACTGGGGAGGAGCGCTGGGGGGAAAGTGGGAGCTCTCCTGTGGTTTGGTGGTTGTGACACAAGCGATTGCAGAGGGCTCAGGTGTAAGAGTTTGGGAGGTCAGGGGCTGAGTCAAAGGCAAGGAGTCTCAGGACACGGTAGAAAAAAGGGAGCACTAGCAAAACGATGGCTGGATTACTGATACTTGGGCTACGGACGGAGTGAGAGAGCGATGACTAGCATGGAGGATTTTGTATCAGTGACCTTTTTGAGGAGAGTGGGCACAAGGTCTACTGAGTGCAGGTGGGCTGGTCCCTTACCCCCTGAAACTCTAGGAACATCAGGCCAGGTGGGCTACCAACAGCCACAGCATGGCTGACCACACACTGTGGTCAGGAGATGGATCTACAAGATCAAGAGCCTGCTCACACCGTTGTGAGAAAAAACTTCACCTCAAGCCTTTTCGTCTCACAAATCACAGTTCATTTGTTTCTTAGCTTGCCTTCCTGCCAGATTTGCACTGACTTTTTGTGTACCTGTAACGTACACATAGTTTGAGATTTTCGTGGTTTTTTTTTTTTTTTCCTTTTCACATTACATCAGGTATTTTCTGCGTTGTTCCATCTTGATCACAGTTAACCTTCAACCTGGTGGAAATAATTGTTGCTCTCACCTGGGGGTATTTTTTAGCATGAATATATAAAGCACCCTGCCCCCAACACACGCATGTGCCCACACACATACACATCCATAAATAATAAATTCCATGTGCAGACACACACCCCTCCCCATGCACCATGGACTGGCCACAGCCCACTAATGTACCTTGAGATCGGTTGACACTTTCTCAATTTTTTTTTTCTTTAACACTTGGAACAATTATCAGCAAAGCTACGTGCAACCCCACCCCTTTCTCATCTACTCTGGAAAACATGCAAGTGAATGAAGATGACATTGTTATAAGAATAACCTAAATCCGTTCCACTTTATAACAAAAGCAGCTCATTCGAAAACTTTGGTGCTTTTACTATTAATAGTGCAAATGACTTGCTACCCAGTTCAGGCCCCAGTGCAACACACCAGCGAGTCCTGTCCTGTGGTTGAGGGCTGCAGGCCTACTGGGGAAGACAGGCGCTAATTCAGGGTGACGGGGGCATGGTCGGCACCCCACAGAGAGCAGGGGTAGGGAAGTGGGCACTGAGAGGTTCTGGAAGACATTATGGGTCGTGGGTTGGGTCCAAGCGATCAGCAGACAGCACCAGGCTGGAATCTGGATTTTCCATCTCCCACTGCTTCCGGCCCACTCGGCCCTCAGGAGTCTCCGGGCACGTGAGAAAAATCTCACCATAAAAGCTTCACTTTTCCGAATCCTTACTGCGGGCTGTATGCAATGTGCTTTAATCCCCGTGACAGCCCTGAGAGGCAGAGTGCACGTGTCCTCTTAGGAAGTCGTGTTTGAACCAGCTCTTGAAGGAGGTTGCCATTCAGAGCAGGAGGGAAGGCCTTTCTCGGTAGAAGGAGTAACACCAACAAAGGCTTAGAGGCCTGAGTACTTCCTGCCTCGTTAGGGACATTCTGCAGTGGCTTTAATCTGGTGCCTGGAGGGAAACGCATAGAAGGTTTATTGAGATATAATTGACAAAAATTGGATCTATTTAAGCTGTGCAATGCGATGTTTTGATACACATTATGAAATGATCACCACAATCAAGCTAGTTAACATACCCATCTCCTCACTTAGTTACCTTTCTCTTTCCCTGTGGTGAGAACACTCGAGATCTACCCTCTGAAGAAATTTCAAGTGTACAACATAGAATCGTTAACCGTGGTCACCACAGTGTACATTAGATCTCCAGGACTTATTCTTCTTGTAACTGAAGGTTCGTCTTCTTTGACCCACATGGCCCCACACTGCCCCCACCTTCCTCCTTCCCCCGCTCCCAAACCCCTGGCCACCACCACTCTACTCAGTGAGTCCCACTACTTCAGATTCCGCATCCAAGTGAGATCACACAGTATTTGTCTTTGTCTGCGTTAGTTGACTTAGCATAATGCCCTCCAGGTTCACCCATGGGGTCACAAATACCAGAATTCCCTTCTTTCTTCAGGCCGAATAGTAGTCCGTTGTATGTACATACCGCATTTCCTTTATCCATTCACCCATTGATGGATATTTGGATTGTTTCCATGTCTCGGCTGTTGTGAATAATAGACACGGGAGTGCAGATATCTCTTCAAGATTCTGATTGCATTTCCTTTGGATGTCTACCCCCTGAAATTGCTGAATTATATGGCAGTCTTTAAGCAGAAGATGATGCTATATGAGTCCACGTTGGTTTAGAAAGCTCCAGTAGAAAGATTGTGGGGGAGCGAGCACAGAGTGGAGAAGCTGAGGGCCAGGGTAGGAGAGCTAGGTGGGGAGGGTGGGGCAGCTGGGGGTGAAGGAGCAGGTAGCCAGACAAACCTGGTAAGTGACTATTCTCTGCACTCAGAGCATTGAAAGGCAGGCAAGCGCCTGATCTCCAGCTTTCTGTAGGATCTCTGTATCATCCAGGCTGGTCAAGCGGGTGACCGCACCCTGTCTGCGATTTGCAACACTGTGTCTGTCATCATATTACCAAAAATCACCCCATGACTGGGAACAGGATCATGCAGTCCATGAGGTTTCCTAAAGTGAGGGGCTTGGGGAGGACTTTTTTTTTTTTTTTTTTTTTTGGAAATAATAAACAAAAACAATATGAGGAATAGAGATTCCTCCAAACAAGCCTCCTGCTTGGCTGGTTAATAGAATCACACAGACTCCAGTTTGAATTTGTGCTCTACCCCTCACCAGCTTTGTAACCTTGAGCAAATTACAAAACTTGCTTGACCCTCAGTTTCTTCTAGAAAGTGGATAATAGGGGCACCTAGGTGGCTCAGTTGGTTAAGCGACTGCCTTCAGCTCAGGTCATGATCCTGGAGTCCCGGGATCGAGTCCCACATCGGGCTCCCTGCTCAGCGGGAAGTCTGCTTCTCCCTCTGACCCTCTTCCCTCTCGTGCTCTCTCTCTATCTCTCTCATTCTCTCTCTCTCAAATAAATAAATAAAATCTTAAGAAAAAAGTGGATAATAATTCCTACCTTGGAGTACCATGGGGCAGATTCAGTAGGATAGAACATGAGGAGGCTTCTGCCACTGTGCCTTAGTAAGCCTCCATCATATCCCTCCCTGCCCCCACCTCCTCACCCAGTGTGGCCCTGCACGGGTTAAGCGCACAGCCCAGTAGCCACCAACCAGGAGCGGAAAAACAAGAGGCTTGGAGGAAGAAGCCAGTGGGTGTACTTCTAGGCAGAAAGGGAAGTAGGATGAGATGCTACCCATTAAAGCTGACTAATTCCACTGGAATTATGTGGCGGACAAAGGAGATTGATTCAGTAAAATCTCTGGAGTGCTTCAGAGACACCCTGTGTGTGCAGCGAGGCCCCTTCCAGGGCAGGGGTGGGATGGCTGTGGGTGTGACAAGGGGTTTCTCAACAATGCTCTGAATTCCAGTCAGCGGGAGCTGCTTCCCCAGGCACCGAGGGAAGGGCGGCCTGGACTGAGCAGGCTTCCTGCCGCGCTCCAGCTGCAGGCGGCAGCCCTGGGTCTGGGGAGGCTCCCCTTGTCCGTGGCCCCTCCGGATCGAGTGACAGCCCAGAGCTGACTCACGGCCCCCACCGATAGGCTGGCAGCTAGCGAGGAGCAGACCGGCCGGCGGCCCCAGGCTGAGCTCCCTGCCACAGGAATCGTGAGCCATGCCGTGTCACCGAGGCCCACCGTGTCTGTGGGGCAGGAGGCCCCATCCCTGCGGCTGCACCTTGCTCTCCTTAAAGACCACTGGCTCTGGGGGAAGGGGGCAAGGACCACTTGTTCCTGTATCCCTGGGTGGTCCTGACATCCTGCCATTTTACCTTCCATAAAGACAATTCATAAAATGGCTAATGACAGATGATGTCATTTTTGTGCCATGGTGAGAAGTTCACATGACTATGTTCATAAAGCAAAACTCAGTGCTCTGTCCAACGCTGTGACCCTGTGTAGGGTTTGGAAAATATGGTTCCTATCAATATGCTAAACTGAGGAAGCTAGTCTGTGGTAGAAAAATCCACCAGGCATGGCCTGATTAACCTAAGAACAGTACCTCCAGCCAGCCTGCCTACCCTGCAGAAATTCTGTCCCTTTCTTTTTTTTTTTTTTCCTTAAGAAAGGCAGACTGCCACACGCAGTGTCTCATTTGGATGTGTCTGCAGTCTTGGAAGCTTGACTATCCTACATTCTCCTACAAATGAACCTTGAGAGCTTGTTTGGAAGTTCTAGCTGGGGAGCGCAGCTACTCATCTACCCTTGACCGAAGAACAGTCCTCTATCGGGGAAGGCCGTCCTCTTCGACCAAGTGTCCAGCTTCTGGAGGGACTCACATGGAGCAGTGAGAGGCGAAGGGGGCACCCACCTGGCCAGCCAGATCGGCCGAATCAACCGTGGCGATCGATGGGGTGACAGATGTTGCAGCCAGTTCTCCCTCCCACACATCCCCTTCCTGAGGCATACAGCAATAGAGAAACCCAGAACACACATGCACACGCACACACACACACACACACACACACACACACACGTGCGTGCAATGTCTATAAAACCAAATACCATCCTTCTGCAAAAAAGAAATCTATTTGAGTTCTCATTCATCTTGTTGGTCAATTTGGGTCATGGAGATTTTTGGTGTCCCTTACAAACAACCAAACACCAGGAAATATTTCAAAAGAAGGTACCTCTTGGGTGTGGGTGGTTTTGAGGAACCCATACTCATCACAGTTTGCTATTCCAAGGAAGAACGTCAGGACTTCGGGGAGTAAAGCCATCACTGGCTTACATACCTGGGCTCCAGGAAGCCCTTTCTACTCTCAAGGATTTCCTCATCAGTTTGTGCTGTTTTGGAGTTTCACATTCGTGAAGCTTCCTTTGATTTAGAGGTTTTACTCTCAGAGTCCTCCTTCAAAATATTTACATAATGTATTCTTTGCATTACCAGCACCAGCCAAGCTCACAAGATCGCCGATTGCTACATCTTGTTGGATTTATTTTCCTCTATTTCCCTCATGCCTTTCTTTCCTTTTTCCTCCCTTCATTTCTTTTCTTTTCTTTTCTTTTCCTTCATTTCTTCTTCCATTCCTCCCTCCCTTCTTCCCTCCTTCTTCTACTTCAGCCATTTATTTATTCCATAAATATCTGATGAGCACACACCATGCGCTGGAAGGGGGTATGGAACCGTATCTGAGAGTCTGGGGACATGGGTCCAGGTTCTTTGCTTGCTTCCTCCATGACTTAGACATGGCTTAAAACCCAGTTCCCTGGAACACCCGGCTGGTTCAGTGAGAAGAGCATGTGACTCTTGATCTCGGGGTTGTGAGTTCAAGCTTCACATTGGATGCAGAGATCACTTAAAAATAAAAATAAAAATAATCTTAAAAAAACAAAAGCAATGGGTGGGGGGGTGGGGTAACTAGTTCGTGGGCATTATGGAGGGCACTTGTAATGAGCACTGGGTGTTATATACAACTGATGAATCACTAAACTCTACCCCTGAAACTAACAATACACTATATGTTAATTAAATTGAATTTAAGTACAAAATTTAAAAAGATAAAAATAAACAAAAACAAAAACCCAGTTTTGTCATCCGCCAAAAGGGAACAGTAGTGAGACCTACCTCAATGTTGAGGGATTATATGACTTATTACATGTAAAATACGTTGCTCCACGTCTGGTTCTTCACAAATGTCTTCTATATGTTATCATTGTTATGAAAATAATACAGAGTGTAGGCTGTGTGGCTCAACAACTCAGACTCGAATCTTGGCCCCTAGCTACCAGCAACACGATCCTGGGCAAGTAATGGCCCTGTGCTTTAGTCTCCTCATCTCTAAAACGGGGCTACTAGTAGATACCTACTTCATAGGGCTTTGAAAAGACTTCTTGAGATAACATTTGTAAGATACAAAAGAGAGTGTACTCGATAATATAATGATATATTAATTAATATTATTATTGCTGTTATTGGAGATTCCAGAAATATGAAAATGAGAAATAAGAAAGATACTCTAGCAGGAAAGCCAGGCATACAAATGAATGACAACATGGTGGGATTGGTAAAAAAGCAGAAGTTCATACACGGCACAGGACTAAGGTATAACTTTTAGAGAGAAGGATGAAAAAACTTCACCAAGAGGTGCCCAAACAAGAAGTGAATAGGACACGTGTAAAACCTCTTTAGAAGCCCCTTCCTTTACTTGCCTCATCTTCTCAAATTTATTCAGCAGTCCCATCTCAAGTCCGAGTACCTTGGGACCGTTTTCCAGGTTGTCTGTAATCGGGTCCAACTCTATTATTTTTGCATACTCTGATATGGCAGCCCACCCCACAGTTGAACGTCCCCCTTATTGTCCTTCAATCAGACCTTCTGACCTTTGACCCTGCAGTTCCCATTTCTAGAATGCCCTCCCTCTCCTGTCCACCCATGGATAAACCCTACTTGACCTTCAAAACCCAGCAAAACTCCACATTGGTGTGCTCTTCCCTTGCCTCCTCTGCACTTTCCAGAACCCCAACTTTGGCCTTGCCCCATCCCTCCACTGGATTTTCAGCCAGGCTTCTCATCTGCTTTCCATGGCTGATTCACTATTCATGGGATCTCCATTTCTGACACTTTGCACCCCACTCCTGCTCCTCAGTTCCAATCAACACCCAAGTCCTGCCCATTCTTCCTCCACAGTGACGTCACACCAGCTGCTTCTGTTCCTCCCTAAAAGCCAGCTCTCTCTCCTCACACCCTTCCAGGTTCTTCCACTGGCCTCTGAGCTGAGTGCCTGACTCCTGGTTCCTATTCCCAATCCCTCCCGCACACTCTTGCCTCCACAGAGACTAACTGGGCCCCAGGAAAGGGGAGAAAGACTTAATTTTCACTGTCTACTTTTTAGGATCTTTCAAAGTTTGCATTATGAGCACAAATTATCTATTCATAAAAGAACGCAAGAAATTTAAAAATAAATGAATAAATTGAAATTAAACCTATATTCTTCATCCATTTTGTCCCAGTTGAGTTGGCAACTCTTGGGACTCTCCCCAGCCTAGGATCCAGAGTCTCCTGGCTCTGCCGTGTAATGTTTTCCTTCTTGTAGGGCACAGACAAGGTGGCTCCTTGGCCATCTCAAGCAGGTCTATGTGCTCTCCCCAGAGAAGGGCTGCAGATAGGCTTTGAAAGAAGAGACCCGGTAACGACAGCAAATCCTCTTTGTTTAGAAATCCTGTTTGCTTGACTTTTAAGTTTTTGAGAAACAGGAAGAAACGTTTTCATCCCTAGCCAGATAAGGCAAGAGAAAGCTGGGTCACTATGAGTTGGTGATTTCCACTCTTTACCAAGGAAGCCCTGCCAGGGCTGGGGTCCAAGCTGAGGGCAGGAAGCCGTGGGTAAGGCTGGGTGGTCGTTGGCAGGGATCTTCATAGGAGATATAGAGTGAGTGAGACCCTTCGACCCATCAGCTCCTTGATATTCACATTCCTGTTCCTTTGTGATCCAAAGGCTCCTGAGAGACAGCCACAGTTTTGCAGATCCTAAACACACTGCCTAAAGCAGGGACATAATTGGTAGCCCTTTATAAAACCTGCATGACATTAGACATTAAGCTCACAGTGACGGGACAGTAGACTCCCCACCCCCCGCCAACCCCTCCCCCCCGCCCCCCGCCGGGGGCGGAGTGCTGAGATGCTTAATGGCACCCCACAGGCAGTACCCTGGTGCCGGCATGGGAGGCAAGGGGCCCCCTTCTGCCCCTAACTGAGGCCCGGCTCTTCCCAGGCGCCACTTCCCACCTCCAGCCACAGCAGAGCCCCAGGCTCACCTCTAACCTTGGAGCCGTGTTCAAAACCCTGAGGCACGCTCCTGCCAAACTACAGGCAAAAGACGGAAGAGAGTGAAGGCGCGAGTCATGGGGAGGACAGAAAGGTCAGAGGCAGGCTGCAGGTCCAGGAAAAGATCAGAGGGTCCACAAGAGAGTAATCTGAGCGGCAACCAGCGGGGGAAAATGTGCCTCTAACAAGTGCACGCCCCTCTGCCCCCAGTCGTTTGCAGCTGGTGGCTTACCTCCACTCTTCTCCCTGGACTTGCCGTCTCACATCTGTCAGTCGGATTCCAGGTCAGAGACGTCAGCCAGTTACAAGCCATTATCCCTGCATTGAGGGAAGCTTTGATTCAATTAATGGGTCATTGGAAAGGGCCCTTTGGCTTCTAAACCAGGTTTTCTTTTCCCATTGCTGTATGCTGAAAATAATTTTTTACAACAAGTCCAAGTAGCAGTTCCCGTAGAAATGGGACTGAATTGAAGAGGGCGGAGGGAGGGATGCCCTCTGTCCCGAGACCTCAGTGCTCACCACGTATCCGGGAACGCAGAGGTCAAAGGGCAGGAGCCAGGCTCCTTCAATGTGTCTGCGCACATCTTCTTCCCGAAGGCAAAAAAATTTCAAATTAGTGTTTGTTTTCTTTCTCAATCAAGGGCTTTGCTTTTTTAAGTGAAGTGCCTTCTACCAAGAGGAATTTTATAATCCAATTCAAGGGGATTTCAGTTCATGAAAAGAGGATTAGGAGCCATTGGGTAGATGACAAGTGCCAGCATATTTCCTATCAAGAGCCTCTTAAGATTTTTTCCCTGTCTGGGAGCTCTGCTCTCTTTGCTCTAAGAAGCTCAGAAGAGATACATTAGAGACTTAGGTAGCTTTCTCTCCAGAGCACCCCCTCCCCCTTCTCCTGCTCTTTGCCTCACATCATTTAGAAAGTCCCATGCTGCCTTTTTACACTGAGAGGAAAAGCAAAAATGTCTGGGAAATGAAGACCAAAATTATAACCAATCTTTGAGCCCCGGGGCACAGGTAGTACAATGAACAGGATCTGGATTTCTTCTGTTCACATTGCTGTGTCTCTGCTGGGCCAGACCCCTCATCCAAGGAAAGGGCACGATGAGAGCATTCTTTGCCCCCAAACGGCAGCCGTGAGCTAGGCTGGCTCCTCAAGCAGGAGCTATGGAACAAGGTGAAAAGAGACCTCACCAGCAGGACCCAGGCAGCCACAGCCAGCTCCGAGGGAGCCTCCCGCCCCAGCCTGGCTTTCCCCCAGGGCTGAGGCTTCCATGGCATTCTTCTGTGAGATGTGTCAGCTGGGAGGAAGGGGGAGCAGACAGCCCTTCCCAACCTCCCTCTGACTCACAGGACAAAAGAGGGCTAATTGTTTTTCTCCTGGATGAGCATGCAGGCATTTCAGAAAGCCGCCTTTTGAATGGGAGAATTGGAACTTAGACTTGGCAACATCTGGGTCTTGCTTCTTGCTCCTCCACTTTGTAGTGTTCACACCCCCGCCCCCAAGCTTCCCATCTTCCACCTGTAATGGGGGAAGAGGACTAATACAAATTTAACTGGCCATTATCAGAATTAAAGGAAATATGGTACAGGATAGAGCCAGACCCAACACATGTCTGCTAAATGGGAATCATCAGTTATATTCAAATGGGCAGATTCAGGAATAACAAACCCAATTTGCACCATTCAGAGCCGCTTTTATTTCACTTTATTTTTATGGTTTCTAAATCCTTTGATATAGGATCGCATCAGGCCTTTCGCTGTCAGCCCTCACCCCCCCCCCCCACCCAAACAGGCTCTGAGCTGAGGATGCTCAGGATAAAGTGCTCCTCCCTCCCGGTGCCCGGCCTGGAGCTCAGCTGCAAGCAGGATCTTTCTCTCCTTGTGCAGAAATTCTGAAGCAAGCCCCTCCCTCTGCCTGCAGCTGAGGTGGGAAATGTCCCAACGTTACCAGTGGAATGATTACATTTTTACTCACATGTTTTCCTCCCTGGTGTATGTCCACCAACGCTTTTTGAAAAGAACATTTTTAAAAAAAATGCTTTTCTGCTGTAATTCCTTTGCCTCATCTTTCCTTCTCCCCTTGCCCCAGCTTTTTTGTTTGTTGGTTGGTTTGGTTTGGTTATGATTCTAGTACAATAATAGTCCCAGTTACTAGAAGGGGTGTGAATGGGACATGCTTCCTTATTACCAGAACAAATCGTTAAAGAAGAAACTGTTTTTCATGTGTTTATTCTGGCACATTTACCAAGCTGTGACTGTCTTCAGGTTACTCTGCTCAGGAAAGGAAGATGAATATGGCACAGCCAGCTCCAAGGAGCCCAAAGGTTGGGGCAGAGCTCCCAGACAGGGTCAAAGCCCCTGGATTCAGGGGTAGTGGAGGGGAGGAGTGGATTCATAATGTCCGTGACTGTCTGAAATTATGGACAAAATTGTTTATGTATATGCACATGGTAAATTTTTCAGGGGGAGAATCCATAGCCCTTACCAGATTCTCAAAGGTACCCAGAATTTAAGAGAAGTGGGGGCGGGGAGGGGCAGCTAAGGACCACTGATCTAGAAGGAGGTAGTGAGTGGCATGTGAGTGGATCATTAAGATGCAGTTTTGCAATTTCTTGCAGTCTCCTTCGACTGACTGATTCTCTCTCCCCACATCCAATCTGTCAGGAAATCCTACCAGCTCTACCTTGAAAACATGTCACAAATTCATCCTTTCCTCACCACCGCATGGCTACTACCCTGGTCCCTGCCATCAAGTTCATCCACAGTGTTGCCTCGACCCCCGTCCCTACAGTCTATTCTCACCCCAGAAGCCAGCCCGATGCTTCTAAAGAACAAAGCAGATTATGTCACTCCTCTGCACAAAATGCATCAAACACTTCTCTGCCCATGCAGAATAATTCCAAAACACTTATTCTGTTCCTGAAGAAGCAATATACTATGCCCTTCTCTCTGCTCCTTCTCTGACCTTGACTCTGACATGTTCCTTTTCATTCAGTCCTCCTCAGCCTCCTTCACTTCCTGCTACTCCTCATATATCCCTCATAAATGCCACAGGGCATTTGCATACCGCGTCCTCTGCCTACAACACTCCTCCCCCAGATGTCAGCCTGGCTTACTCCTGCACTTCATTCAAATCTCTGCTCAAAGGTCACTTGACCAAAAATGTCTTTCATGACCAACCTAGCTCAAACAGCAGCCTGCTTTGTCTCAACCTTTATTTTCTCTTTCCTCTGACATTAAATTGTATGTTTATTTATATATTGGGTACACACACAGAGAAAAGAATTTGAGCTCCTTGTCAGCAGGGACTTTGTCAGGTTCATCACTCTATCCCAGCCCCTAGCACAGTGGCTGGTGTATAGAAGCTGCTCAATAAGCATTTGCTGAATGAATAAATGAGTGAATTGTGCCTAAGTGTAGAGACAGTGAAGTAGGTCATAATGGCTTTATCCACAGAACGCTACAGAAACACATGGAAGAAGAATCCACTAAATCTGATTTGAGCAGGTGGCTAGAGTCGGGGTGGGGCTCTAGATGGAGACCATCAGCCGGGTGGAAGGCACTGCAGAGGAGAGCTAAACAGCTCCCGCACACATGTGAAACTCCACTGCCCCGCATCTCCTTCCTTATCTCTGTCGTCCTCTGATCTGAGGATGGAGAGCACACTTGTCAGCCTCCAACAGTCCTCCAAGCCTCCAGCCTCCAGCCCACAGGCCCCTGTTTGGGCCCCTTCTCTCCTCTCTAGCTTCATCATGTGTTCCTTGCCACCTCACAGTTTGGATTCCAGCCCCTCTCTATCACTTTATTCTTCCACTTTGCTCCACTCCTCTAGCTTGGTCCAGTTAATGCTTATTCATCTTTCAACTGCCAGATTAGATGCTGCTTCCTCTGGGAAGCCTTCCCTGATGTCCTCCTATGGCCCTCTTGACTTCCACATCTTAGCATCACTGCAACCCATGGTGTTGTGTTACCTGGTGATCTCTGTCTCCTCCAAAAGTCTCCAATAGCCTGTAAGCTCACAAAGGCAGGGGCCATGCATCGCCTGCTTCTGCCTACAGAGTAGTCCTCTCTCCATACCTGTGGTTTCCCCCTCATTTCACAGGCAAGTGTTAAGCCCAACCTTGAAGCCTAGTGTCACCTC